>NW_028261382.1:72080459-72386292 GCF_051295495.1 Thamnophis sirtalis
CCAAGATTAGGCTTGCTGGCACGGGTGTGTTTCACACAAGGCACAAAATAATGCAGGGGTCTCCAAACATGGCCCCTTTAAGACTTGTGGGACTTCAACTCCCAGAATTCCTCAGCCATTTGGCTGAGGAATTCTGGCTGTTGAAGTCCCACAGGTCTTAAAGGGGCCACGTCTGGAGATCCCTGCACTAATTGGGATATTGGTGTGCCCAGCCAGCATGTTGTGTGAACTCAACTAGGGTGATTGGCAAACCGGGGTTTAGGGCAGCCAACTGAAGACGCTCAGAGGCCAATGCCTCCCTAGCTTTAGGCTCACTATCTAAGGAGCAACCTTGCCTATTGTTCGGGCATGTCAATCTTTGGGACTCCAGAAGGATTCCTCAACTTCTCTTCATGCCCAAAATTGTCAAGAAATGCAAAGTGAGGCCCCGTGGCTACAGCGAACCAAGACACTGAGATGTTTTAGCCGAGAAGGGAATAAAATGTTATCCCTCCGCTAGATGACAATGGTCATTTAGAGCAGGGGTCTCCAACCTTGGCAGCTTTAAGACTGGTGGACTTCAACTCCCAGCATTCCTCGGCCAGATGAATTCTGGGAGTTGAAGTCTGCAAGTCTTAAAGTTACCAAGGTTGGACACCCCTGATTTAGGCATCTCTCTCTCAGCTTGCTGGTTTTCTTGCAGATGTTTCAGTACCAAATTAGGGAACACCTCCAGCTTTAGAGGAGAGCGGGGTTGGCTTGCCACACGCTGCTCCCTTCTAGCCCTGATGACACTACCTACTTTGGTAACGAAACATTTTCAAGAAAACGGCCACATGCAGAGAGCAACGAGGACTTCAGAATTCAACATATTCTCTCAGTAGGGGTTAGTAGTCCCTTAGGGGGCTGTTAGTAGCCCCTTAGGCGGCTTCTAAGCTGTTGCTCCAAAGTAAGTGTTCAAAACTTTTTCCAGCTTTAGCACAAATAAACTTTCAGCCATTGAAGTCATGGAAAAAAGAACATATCAATGTCACTTTTAAAATTTGCATGTTCATATTACTGAACTCAGCATAATGGTCCACCATGCCAACCGATGACCAACAGCATGGACGCTGGCATTGGGCAAGGAAGAAGTTCAGCTATTTTAGCAACCTGAACATTTCTCCATCAAATGCAAAAGAACCTTCTTTTTTTTAAAAAAAACCCTGATATTTTAATATATGACTTTTTAATTAATGTAAAAAAAAATGTGGTGATTTCAGTCTATAACTTGAACTCCTCCAAGAGACCCAAGTATGAGTCATCGGGGCTGGAAAGAATGTGTCCAATTTTGGAGGATGCAAAGGGAGGCAGTCCTTGACTTACAACAGTTCATTTAGTGATGGTCTGGAGTTATAACAGCGCTGGAAAAAAGCGACGTGTCGTACGGCCATTTTTAAAACTTACGACCCCTGCAACATCCCCTCCCCATGCCGGTTGCGTGATTGACATTGGGATGCTGGGCAACTGACTCACATCGATTGCGGCAGCAGTGTCCCTGAGGGGGGTGGGGTCGCATTACCTTCTGTGGGGATCTTCTGAGCAGCAAAGTCAACGGATTCGCTTAACAACCGGGATGCTAGCTTAACAGCTGACGTGATTCACTTAACAAAGGCGGCAAGAAAAGTTGTAAAAACGGGGGGCGGGGGCAGTAAACTCACTCAGCACATATCTCTCACTTAGCACCCTCCATGTACATGTTACTCTGTTTGAGTTGATCTATGCCATGCAGTCAGCGGGAGTCACATGGGCAACGGGCAAATAAATAAAATTTTGGCTCGCTTCACTAGGGGACAACAGACGGTTTGCCCTGAGGGGGCCAAGCGGTTCCTTGGTAACGGTGTTGAGCTGCCTCACCTCACATTTATCTCTCTTCGTTTCCAGCTTATTCGCTTTTTGCTTTCAGAGTCAGGCAATAAGCCATCATGGCAATTTCATGCAGCAGAGGAGAAGTCCGACCAGGGTGGTGGGTAGCTGGGGGAGGGCAAGTCCCCCCCCTGCTTTGGGCATTTGTTGCTACCAATGGGTACAATAGAAGGAAAAGGAGGAGGAGGCCAGTGCCCAGCGCATAGCTCCCCCCCATCCCCCCCATCTGGGATGTAAACAGAAATGCCCCCAGCCCCAAATCTGTGGTCCGTAAGGTGCCTCTCTTGGCCGCCTTCTCACGCAGAGCAACGAGGAGCTGCGGACTAATGGCAGAGCACCTCGGTCTCGAACTGCAGGAGCTGCCCCATGAAGCCAAAGTTGGGTGAGATGACTCCGCGGCGCTGCTTGACGAAATCGAAGGCTTCCTCCAGGCGCACCCGGCGGCTCTGGATCAAGTAGGCGAGGCAGATGGTGGCGGAACGGGAGATGCCCGCTTGGCAGTGTACCAGCACATGCCCACCGCTGGCCTTCACAGAGTCTGCGGAGAGAAGAGGAGAGGAGAAGATCAGAGAGGGAAAGTCCTTAGGAAACCACCCTGCCTTAAAAAAGGCTATTTTGGGGTGGCACAGAATAGGGGTAATAGTGTTGGGGCCTGCCAGTGGCCAGCACAGCTGGCAGCAGATTTGGACAGTGGGGAGGTGGGGGGGGAGATGGGCTAATCCTGGAGTCTGGGGAAGAGGAAATAAAAGAGAAGCGACAGGGAAGTGGAGTTTGCAGGAGACCATTAGTTCGCTTCATTGGTTTGTGACTCTCCGAGACTCCCACCGGGCCAACTAATTCAACCTTCTTTCTTACAATGACTTCATTGTGTCAACCAAGGGAGACCTCCCCCATCTTTCAGAAGGCCAAGAGGCTGAATTACAGCCCTCCAGTTTCCCTAGAAACAATGGGTTTCTCCCAATTAGAGAACTCACCAA
This sequence comes from Thamnophis sirtalis, assembly GCF_051295495.1. NCBI lineage: Eukaryota > Metazoa > Chordata > Lepidosauria > Squamata > Natricidae > Thamnophis > Thamnophis sirtalis. The sequence continues at coordinate 72,083,321 of NW_028261382.1, forward strand.
TGAAATCTATGGCTTCCTGGAACCATATGCTGATGTCGGCCATGTGATTGTCTTCTACGGGAATGCTCTTGTAGAGGAAGTGTCCTTCAAAGTAATTGGGACAACTGGAAGAGACGTTCAGGACGGCGGTGATTCCCAGGGACTCCAGCACCTCTCTGTTGGAAGAATGGTAACAGCTACCCAAGTAAAGGAAAGGTAGGATCTCCACCGGACCATCCTGAAGAGAGAGAAGAACCAAGAAGACAATGTTCAGCTTTTGGGCTCCATTAATTAGCTGAAGACAGAATAGCTCCTTCAGCATAGCTTTATGGATGCCCACTAACAGAATAACTGAGTTGGAAGGGACCTTGGAGGTCTTCTAGTCCAACCCCCTGCTTGAGCAGGAGACCCTCTACTGTTCTAGACAAACAGCTGTCCAGTCTCTTCTTGAAAACCTCCAGTGTTGGTGCCCCTACACGTTCTAAAGGCAAGCCTTTCCACTAGTTCCGTGTTCTCACGGTCAGGAAATTTCTCCTTAATTCTAGGAAATTCTTGTTTTTTCTTTTAGTCCCTCCTACGGCTGATGTTAATGCAGTGGTCTTCAAACTTGCCAACTTTACCATTTCTGGACTTTAACTCCCAGAATTCTCCAGCCAGCTGGCTGGAGAATTCTGGGAGTTGAAGTCCACTAGTCTTAAAGTTGCCAAATTTGGGGACCCCTGTATTAAGGTAAAGGTAAAAGTTCCCCTCACACATATTGCTAATTGTTCCCAACTCTAGGGGGTGGTGCTCATCTCCATTTCAAAGCTGAAGAGCCAGCGCTGTCCAAAGACGTCTCCGTGGTCATGTGGCCAGCATGACTCAATGCCCAAGGCGCATGGAATGCTGTTACCTTCCCATCAAAGGTGATTCCTATTTTTGTACTTGCATTTTTTTACCTGCTTTCGAACTGCTAGGTTGGCAGAAGCTGGGACAGGTAACGGGAGCTCACTCTTTTACGCGGCGCTAGGGATTCAAACCGCTGAACTGTCGACCTTTCTGATCAACAAGCGTCTTAGCCCCTGAGCCACCACGTCCCCCTTTCCTCTGGATTATTTGGGTCTTACTTCCAAATAGAAAGGCAGAGCAAGATTACAAAATGAAGCCCACTTTTCTAGGTGGTGTGAATGTAAGAATGTCCCAAACTCTGAAAAACTCTTGAATAGATAAACTGTTGCAAATCATTCATCAGTTTTCCATCATTTCCCTATGCAGCAGAATGAGAAGAAACCTCTTCAAGTGTTCGGAGGAGAAAGACGTGTCTCATTTAAGACTTCTGGGTCAAATTGCATAATTCATTAATGCAAGATGTAATTATGGAAGGGATGACAGCTGGGAATTAAAGGGACTTTAGGACTATTTTGACTCTTGGTGTAACCTGCAATTAAGCCACCAAAGAGGAAACATGAAGAGACAGCTCTTCATACCCTCTTGGTTATCTCCAGGACATTCCTTCCCCGAGATGGTTGCAATAATAAGCCATTAAAACATAATTGATTGATTTAGAAAATGATGAGATGAGTGACAGCCAAAATCCATGCTCTGCTTGGGACCAGCTCCGAGCCTTAAGAAAGGCAAATTCTCCTGCATCGACTGGTATTCTACCACGCGTGCAATCATTTCACCAAGGATTACTCATGCCACAAAAGTCTAGACAGTTTAATTAAAGCAGGCCAGAAGATTATATATATATAATGATTATATATAAATAATGATTACATATATATATATATATATATATATATATATATATATATATATATGTATGTATGTATGTATGTATGTATGTATGTATGTATGTATGTATGTATGTATGTATATATACACACATATATACATATATATACACATATATATAAATATAAAACTTGGGGAATTACAGGTGTGTCTGTAGGTCTGTAGCTTCTCCTTCTCTGTTTGCTCTACACCTTCTCCACTCCAGGAACTTACCTGATCATACAAGGGAGTCACCACTTCTGCTCCATTGTCTTCGGGGCATCTCAAGGCTGGGGAAGGCGCCAAGGTGGGTGGTGCGACTGCACACAATTCTGGGAAGTTGGCTTGGAAGTGTTCAAAACCACCTAGATGAGAGAGATGGGAAGGAAGTGGGATGTTGAGTCGGGAGACAGCAGATAATAGCTATCCTTCCAGGCTATTTCCGTCTGTATGGGGAAACCTGGTTAGCAGTAAGGAGGACATCCTTCGTGCATGCCGAAAAGCAGTATTTCTCAACTCTGGCAGTTTTCTGAGAGGTGGACCTCAACTCCCAGAATTCCCATGTATGTATGTATGTATGTATGTATGTATGTATGTATGTATGTATGTATGTATTCTGCCTTTATTTTTTTACAAATAACTCAAGCCAGAGAATGTATCCAACGCACACACCTCCTCCTATTTTCCCCACAACAACAACAACTTGTAGTTTGGGCTGAGAGAGAGGGACCAGCCCAAAGTCAACCCAAGCTGGCTTTCGTAGCTAAGGTAGGACTTGAACTCAGAGTGTCCTGCTTTCTAGCCCAGAGCCTTAACCACTAGCCCAAGCTGTCTCTAATGACCCCAAATTTGACTCAAAGCAGGCAAGGAACACTTTTTTTTTTAGTTCCAAGTATAATTTTATGTGCTTCGGTGGTGACAGACCCCAGCTAATATTTGCAAAGTGATCTGATTGAGGCGATGCTAAACCATGGTTTCATAGATCATGATTACTGATATGGGGTGTTTTTCATTTCTGGACTGGCCTAAGGATCAGACATGACCGAGGGAAGACCAAGTGAGGAAGCAAGAGCCAAAATCTTGCAGAAAAGTTCCACCACTAGGAGACGCATAGGATGTCATCGACACCCATGCTTGAACTGTGCGAAGAAATAATTGTAGATGGGGCAAACTATAGATTTGGGGGCAATTAAAGTGGGTACCCATCCTGTTTAAATTCTGACTTCAAGATCCAGCTGCAAGAACCACCTTGGACGTCGGAATGAAATCTGGCCCTGATGCCCCACTTTGGCAGAGATTAAATGCCTTTTCATGAGATTCCACACAATCCAAATAAATGCATTTATGATTGGCAGGCAATGGACAGTCGCACATCACCCCAAATGAAGAGGTTGTAAGTCAGGGCGATGGCCATGATGGTTCCATTGGAGCTTTTTTTTTTTTTTTTAAGAGTATTCATCATACCATGACAACGGCTGACAAATCTTGACTTTTTTGGCTATGCTCCTGGGAGCATCCTGATAAAATTATCCTTTAGCTCCGTAAAGATTTTCTCCTTTAAAAAAGAGAAGAGCCAAGATCTCCCATCATCGGCTCTCTGCAGATGCTCCTCGTTCTCTCTTTCCTTGAAGGCAGATTTCACACAACCTGCCCTACTACTAGCCTAAAATAGACACTTGGGTATTTCGAGGGTCAGATGGTTGAAGGACCAACCATCCTTGACTACCATACTGTGCCCAGAAAAACCTTAACAGTGTCTAGGCATTATGTCAACCCATGGTACAATGTATGGGTTAACCCTGGTTTAGGATTGAATGTGTGAATCCAGATTATTAAAAGCAAAGGTAGCTTGCTTATTATTTTATTTTATTTTATTTTATTTTATTTTATTTTATTTACTTTTTACTTTACTTTACTTTTTACTTTACTTTATTTTTTTTATTTTTTACTTTACTTTTTTTTACTTTACTTTACTTTATTTTGGGAACTTATATTGCTGCCCCTTTACCCAAGGCGACTCAAGGCGGCTTACAGAATACAAAACCTCATGTAAAACAGTCAAACGAATAAAAAAGAGTCATATAATGCGTTAATATAATAAAATCAGCCCCCCAACCCCTGCCCCTATCAAAGGCCTTCCAAATGAAAGTCAATTAACAGTATTAATAGTATTATTAAATATTGTTTATTATTGCCTAGTAATATTATAGGCGGGGTGGGGGCGGGGAATTGAGCTGATGTCTTTTTTTTTTTTTTTTTCATTTCCATCCTTTTCATTTCTGACTCTTTCCTACACAAACCCCTTCGCATTAAACTCTCGAGGGCTGCTTCGTTGGCTGGACTCGCTCAAGTCAGCAGCCACGCAACCGCTTCGACCAAGCCTCTTTCTCTCTTGGGGGGAGGGCGTCAGCTTTAGCTCCTGGGCACCCACCCAACCCCGCTGGACGAATCCAGTTCTCAGCCGTGGGTTGATGGTTGGCTCCTTCAATGCCCGGGAGCCGCAGGTCGTGCGAACGCCGCCGGGACCCCCGTCGCTTCGCCCTACCTCTGCCCCCAGCCCCCCCCCCCCCGGCTGTATTTGTGTGTCCGTGTTCGTGTGTGTGTGTATAGGAACTCCACGCCGGCTTCTTACTTTCCCAGCCAGGTGCGGACCCCGTCGCTTTGCCCTGCCTCTGCCCCAGCCCACCCCCCGTGTATTTGTGTGCATGTGTGTGTGAACTCCAGGCTAGTTTCTTATTTTGCCAACCGGCCCCCAGCCCTAGGCGGTGCGCGTGTGTGTTTGTGTGCTTGTGCGTCTTTCTTACCTTCCAGCAGGTAGATGTGGGACGTGCCGGCCCTCTCCTCCCGCAGCAGCGCGTTGAGCAGCAGCCTGGCCAGGCTGTCCGGCCGCAGAGCCGAGGCGGATCCGCCGGCTTCGTCCACTACCACCAGGTGCGCCACCTCGCCTTTGCGCAGCCGGCTCAGGAGCGCCCGATCCGGCACCAGCCACTCCAAGCTGACGCCGCTCCGGCCCCGCGACCGCCGCCGCAGCAGCCCGTTCCAGTGCACCGGCCGCGCCTCCAGCAGGTGCGCCTGGCAGTAAGCGAGGAACGGCCGGCAATCCAGCACCAGCGTCCGCCCGCTTTCCGTCGGGTCCCGCAACAACCGGGCCAAGCCGGAGCTGTCCAGTGGCATCACCACCTCGATCACCATCCCGGCCGTTGGGCGGCTGCGAAAAAATGGGCACAGAGGCTTGCAGAGGCTCGGAAAACCCGATTCCCAAGACGCTTCCCTCAACACGCGTGTCCAGGGATCGCCCTTCAGTCGGTTCTGTCTCGCTGGCGGCCGGGAGGCAGCTTAAATCTCCTGGCAAGCCCCGCCCAGACTGGCCATGTATGGAAGTCTGCGTCAGAAGGAACTCCCTACCTGGGCCATCATCCCCCCCCTCCCTCCCTCCTCACGTGCTGTTGGGAGGGAGCCTCCGAATTCCCTGCCTGGGCACCGGCTCACACATACACGCCTGGGCATCCCTTCCGATGCCAGGCCTCGGGGTGGTTGGTGGGTGGTGGGAACAATACCTTTGTCTTGGAGGATGCTATTTGGAACCCTGGCACTCAGGATGTGGGTCCCCCCACCTCTAAAAAATGACTCAGTGGAGGGGGAGGCCATGTAGGAAGCCCACCTACTCTGTCCCAGAGAATGAAATAGTTGGGGAGGGGCATGTTTTATTTGTTTTATTTATATCACTTTCCATTTCCATCAAACAGTGTTTGATCTGAATAGTGATTTAAAGTTTCATAATCCACATATTTGTTATTATATTCATCACAATAATGTTAATAATATAACTATAAGGTAAAGGTTCAGCTCGCACACATCTGCTAGTTGTTCCAACTCTTAAGAGGCGGTGCTCATCTCTGTTTCAAAGCCGAAGAGCCAGCACTGTCCAAAGACGTCTCCGTGGTCATGTGGCTGGCATGACTCAATGCCGAAGGTGCATGGAATGCTATTACCTTCCCACCAAAGGTGGTCCTTATGTTTTTACTTGCATTTTTTACCTGCTTTCGAACTGCTAGGTTGGGAGAAACTGGGACAAGTAACGGGAGCTCACTCCGTTACATGGCGCTAGGGATTCGAACTGCCGAACTGCTGACTTTTCTGGTTGACAAGCTCAGCATCTTAGCCATTGAGCCCTAGAGGATGTGGGCACCCCGCCTTCTAAAATCGACTTGGTGGAGGGGGAGGCCATATAGGAACCCCACCACTTGTCAAAGAGAATGAAATATTTGGGTAGGGGGGATATTAAAAGAGGCAGAATATTACATTTCCCCAAAGGAGAAATGGAGAACAAACTTAATAAAGGCAGAAAGCAGCCTCCAACAGCCTTCAGCAGGTGCCTGAAGTCTCTAAAGATGGAGATTTTGGTGCCCATTAAGAAATCCCAGCCCACCTTATTCACAAACAGCTCCAGATGACGGGATTAAGATTTTACATCCTCCATCCCACCCACCCAAATTCTAAGAACAGGACATGACTTTTAGGACCTAGTAGAATTAACCCTCGCAGTGGCTCAGTGGCTAAGACGCTGAGCTTATCGATCAGAAAGGTCAGCAGTTTGGTGGTTCGAATCCCTAGTGCCGCATAATGGAGTGAGCTCCCATTACTTGTCCCAGCTTCTGCCAACCTAGAAGTTTGAAAGCACGTAAAAAATGTAAGTAGAATAAAACAGGAACCATCTTTGGTGGGAAGGTAACATCATTCTGTGCTCCATTGGCGTTGAGTCCTGCCGACCACATTACCACGGAGACATATTCGGACAGCGCCGGCTCTTCGGCTTTGAAACACAGATGAGCACTGCCCCCTAGAGTTGGAAACAACTAGCACATACATGCGAGGGGAACCTTTACCGTTAGGATTAACCCACCGCCATTAGAATAGCAAAAGACACAAACCTCACACAACCCCCTGGGAGCATTTCAAACACAAAACCCCAAAGAATGTATAAAAGTCCACCTATCCCAACCCCATTTGGTCAACTGCCCCAGAACCGCATGTTGGGGTCAGTCCTGCCCATCGATAAACCGTCCTTCTTTCCAAACGGCCTCCATTTTATTTCCTGCATCTTTTCCCCCTGTTTGGAACCCGGCTGTTTTTTCCTTTTGTCCGGCTAACGTGTGAATCCAGCCATCCGGACGTGTGAGGCGCTTGATGGCGATGCACCTGGAAAGGGAACAAGGAGGGGTGGCATGTCCTTGGGGAGGGGAGCCTTTGAAGGTCATCTTCCCTGGAAGAACTACAAACACGTCTGAATGAGATTTCCCGCAGGTTGTTAATAACAAAAACCAGTTTTCCGTGATTGAGGGGGGGCGCAGGAGGGGGTGTCATATACGTGGGCATTTGGGTTAGGAATTGGCTGGATCCAATTCCCAGGGGACAAGCGAGATGCTCTTTCACCGTAATTTTCCCCAAATGATTTTAGCATCATTTTCAATCTGGAAAACTCCCCATCCCTATACAGTTCTTATCTGAGCTCTCTTTCAAAAGGAAAAAAAAACCCCAGATTATTCTGAAACAGACCCAGTTTAAGGACCATGTGAGGGCTAAATTCCCTTATAAACAGAGGTTTTGTGGTTTTTTCTTTTAAATAAAGTTTTATTGCAATTTTCCTTTTCCCCATCATATATACTTTATTGATAGTGTTGACCAGTTGCATTTTATAAATCTCCTTTATAATCATAATTTCAGTATATTCTAATTTCCCCACTTCCATCAATATTCATCTCTTTTATATAATCTTTTCTCCCCCCACCATTGATTTATTTAAGCTCACATATCATTGCTAAACACCTCATCTTTAAAAATTAATCATTTTAACTGTAGTTTTACTATACCAACTTCAATCCTATTATTCTCTTTACATATTTCCTTATCTTTTCTCACATATTTGTTTATCTTTTCTCATTTAGTTTTTGTACATAGCTAACATCCCTATATGCCCTATATTTCATCTTTTTTTAAAAAAACAATTTTTTCATATGTTTACCTTATTTCTTCTCCTTAAAAAATAAGAGATTTGTAATTTCAAATTAGAGCTAAATTCTGTTTCTTCCTCTGTGTCCCGGACTCCATTTCCCTGCCCAAAAAATCCCCCTCCTCATCTCATCCAGGACAGACCAAGTGATGAACATTAAGTGGAGAAAGCAAGAAGGTGGGCTACTATTAACCCCAGAAGTTCTGCTTCACCTGGATTTTGTAAAACCAAGTTAATTCAGTATCCAGGTGAAACAGGGGCCAGGTGTAAGTTCTTTTGGCCTTTGCTGCCTTAAAAGAGAGTCAACATTATACACGTGTATATGGAAACACAGGTTCATTAATTGAGGATAATCTGCATCAGAAAAATAAGGATTTGGCACTCAGAATGGTGGCGCATATTTCTTTTCTATGCATTCCTGAGCTCTTTATTTTTATGGCTCTTATTTCATGTTAAGTTCTTGAGGGTCCTATCTTGGCTGATTTATATGTTTGTGTGTGTGAGAGAGAGAATCTGTTTTCTCATTTTTCACATTAACAACCATTAAGAAAGAAGTCAGGGAAGGAAAGGAAGGAAGGAAGAATTTTTTTAAATAAGGAAAAGAAAGAAAGAAGAGGGAGGGAGGAAGGATTTTAAAAACAGGAAAAGGAAAGGAAAGAAAGATAGAGGGGGAGGGGGAAGGAAAGAAGGAAGGAATTTAAAAACCAAGGGAAAGGAAAGAAAGATAGAAAAGGAAGGGAGAGAAGGAAAGAAGGAAGGAAAGATTTTTTAAAAAAAAGGAAAAGAAAGAAGAGGGAGGGAGAATTTTAAAAACAAAGGAAAGGGAAAGGAAAGATAGAAAAGGAAAGGAGAGGAGGAAAGAAGGAAGGAATATTTTAAAAAGGAAAAAGAAGAGAGAGGGAGGGAGGATTTTAAAAACAGGAAAAGGAAAGGAAAGAAAGATAGAGGGGGAGGAGGAAGGAAAGAAGGAAGGAATTTAAAAACCAAGGGAAAGGAAAGAAAGATAGAAAAGGAAGGTGGAAAAGGAAAGAAGGAAGGAATATTTTAAAAAGGAAAGAAAGATAGAAGAGGGACAGAGAGAAGGAAGGTAGGAAATAAATAAATAAATTTACGATCTTCTTGGTTCTCCCTTTGGCCACATTGTCCAGTTTGATATTTATACTGAATTTTGTACTGTACTGAACCCGCTTGACTGATTTATTTTTCTGTAGGTAGCAGTCAAAAAATATTTGAAATAAATAAAATGAATGCCAAATTGACTTGGAGAAAGGAATGACAGAGCGAATAAGGAAGGAACAATTGAGTTTTCAACATTTATTAAATGTATACGCTTCCTGTCTCTCTATCTCAAAAAGATGTTAAGGAGGGACTTGCAAAAAAAAATAAAAAATATTGCTCCTGAGAAAGAGGGAGATGTGTAAAAGAAACTCAAAATGTCTCTTCCTTGATTTTCTTCAGTATCAGATGTGAAAGGAAGAAACTGGGAGAAACTGTTGAGGTTCTGTTATTCTATCTTACGCCAAGAGAGACCATTGCTGGAAGAGTATTTCCTAACTTGGATTACCTCACAGGGCTGATATTGTTTCAGGAATTTCTAAATTTAAGACATTTGTGTTTTTCCCTCACATGGGCCATCTGCCTGCTGTTTTGGGAGATGTCTGGAAGTTGTGGTGCTCCACCACTGGAGGTTTTCAAGAAACTGGACAGCCATTTGTCTGGAATGGGATAGGATCTCCTGCTTGAGCAGGGGGCTGGACTAGAAGACCCCCAAGGTCCCTTCCAACCTATAACAGATGGGGCCTTTACTCAGAAACTAGAAACCAGTCCAAGGGCTTGGTCTGGCTTGGCACCAGCAGGTGGCGCTGCAGGCACTGAGCCATCAGTTTAGATACAGAAGCGCATGATGAAATTCCATTGAGAGCATCCAAGATTATTTTGTATTTGCAAAGATGACGCTTCCTTGATAGATTCTGTATAGTTTAAGGTAAAGGTAAAGGTTCCCTTTGCACATATGTGCTAGTCGTTCCTGACTCTAGGGGTCGGTACTCATTTCCATTATAAAGCCGAAGAACCAGCGCTTTCCGAAGACGTCTCCGTGGTCATGTGGCCGGCATGACTAAACACATGACTAAAGCTGGGAGAAGTAATGGGAGCACACTCCATTACACGGCACTATTTCAATTTCAATTTAATAAAATTTGTATGCCGCCCACTCCCTTGGGACTCTGGGCGGCTTACAGGCAAGATAAAAAAGCATTTAAAAATTTAAGATAAAAGACAGAATTATTAAAATTACACACCATCCATTCTGTCTAAGTGGGGCTGGATATTGATCAACAGCCGGAACAGCCAGGTCTTGGTGGCTTTACGGAAGGCCAGGAGAACAGAGTTGTCAGGGCCCTGGTCTCAGGCTGTTGTTGCTAAACGCCAGGTCTGTGGTTCATAAAGCTCCCCTCGTCCGGGACCTAATATTAGATGAGTGGGCAGACCTGGCATGTATTACTGAAACCTGGCTGGGCCCGGAGGGAGGAGTCCCCCTCACTGAAATGGGCCCAGAAGGATTTCAGGTGCTCCATCAGCCGCGACCCCAAGAAAGGGGTGGGGGAGTGGCTATCATCATCCGAAGATCATTAGTTCCTTGTAGGATCCCTGCTCCGGAGCTTATCGGGTGTGAGTCTTTGTTGGTGAAGTTGGACCTTGAGGGTCAAGTGGGCTTGTTGCTAATGTACCTTCCTCCCAACAGCATTGCAACAGCCCTCCCCTCGCTCCTCGAGTCAGTAGCCGAACTGGCGGTAGAGTTCCCCAGGCTTATGGTGCTGCGGGATTTCAACCTGCCTTCGCTCGGTGAATGCTCTGATGAGGTGCAGGAGTTCATGGCTTCCATGACAGCCATGGACTTGACCCAAGTACTCCGGGGTCCGACTCACTCAGCGGGTCACACGCTTGACCTCATATTTCTCTCGGAGCAGTGGAGACATGATCTAGATTTGAAGGGCATTAAGATCTTGCCCTTGTCATGGTCTGATCACTTCCTACTGAGGCTTGACTTTCGGAGACCAATCCCCCACTGTAGGGAGGAGGAACCGACTAGGTGGTTCCGCCCCAGGCGCCTGATGGACCCTATGGGATTTCAGACGGCGCTTGGAGAAATACCTGACACCCTCGTCCACAATCCGGTGGAGTCCTTAGTCACTGCTTGGAATACAGTGGCGGTGGGGGCCCTAAACTGGATTGCGACTTTACAGCCTCTCCGAGGTAGTGGATCCAGGAGAGCTCCTTGGTTCACCAAGGAACTCTGGGAGATGAAGCACCAAAAGAGACGCCTAGAGCGCCGCTGGAGGGCCAGTAACTCCGAGTCAGACTGAGCACTGATGAGAGCCTTTATCAGAACCTATCTCGTGGCAATATGGGCGGTGAAATGTGCGCATTTTGCCGCTCTTATTGCATCCACTGAATCGCGCCCAGCCACCTTGTTTAGAATAGCCAGCTCCCACTTGAAAGGGAGGGATGCGGACGACCCTTTACAAGGTAGAGCTGAGGAATTTGTTCAGTTTCTAACGCATAAAGTCGCTCGGATTCGGACAGATCTGGACTCCAATTGCACGGTACCAGCCAAGGTACCGGGGGAAGGTCTTGAGCGAATTTTATGGAGCGAGTTTCAACTTGTCACTCCTGAGGAAGTGGACAAGGCCATGGGAGTGGTGAGTGCCTCCACCTGTATACTGGACCCGTGTCCCCCCTGGCTGGTCTCGACCAGTAGGGAGGTGATACGTGGCTGGATCCAGACGATAGTTAACACCTCTCTCCAGGAAGGGTCCTTCCCGCACCTCCTAAAGGATGCGGTGGTGAGACCCCTCCTGAAGAAACCTTCTGTGGATCCAGCCATTTTGAGTAACTATCGTCCAGTCTCCAATCTCCCCTTTGTTGGGAAGGTTGTTGAGAAGGTGGTGGCCTTTCAACTCCGACGGTCCTTGGATGAAACCGATTATCTGGATTCCTTTCAGTCCGGTTTCAGGCCTGGTTACAGCACGGAAACTGCTTTGGTTGCGCTGATCAATGATCTCTGGCGAGCCAGGGATAAGGGTCACTCCTCTATCCTTGTGCTTCTTGACCTCTCAGCGGCCTTCGATACCATCAACCATGGTATCCTTCTGCGACGGTTGCGGGAGGTGGGAGGCACCGTTCTTCGGTGGTTCTCCTCCTACCTCTCGGACAGGTCACAGTTGGTGTTGGTCGGAGGGTAGAGATCGACCCCTAGGCCCCTCAATTATGGGGTGCCACAGGGTTCGGTCCTGTCCCCCCTCCTATTTAACATCTACATGAAGCTGCTGGGTGAGATCATATGCCGGCACGGGATTAAATATCATCAATATGCGGACGATACACAACTGTATCTGTCCGCCCCGTGCCAACTCAGCGAAGCGGTAGAAGTGATGTGCCAGTGCTTGGAGGCTGTCAGGGTCTGGATGGGAACGAATAAGCTTGCGCTCAATCCCAACAAGACCAAGTGGCTATTGATGCTCCCTCCCAAAGATGGTCCAGCTATTCCATCTCTCAGCCTGGGGGGTGAAATTATACGCCCCTCAGAGAGGGCTCGCAATTTGGGAGTCCTCCTGGATCCGCAGCTGACTCTAGAACATCATCTGTCGGCTGTGACGAGGGGGGCCTTTGCCCAGGTTCGCCTGGTGCACCAATTGCGACCCTATCTGGACCGGGAAGCCCTTCAGATAGTCACTCATGCCCTTGTCACCTCAAGGCTGGACTACTGTAACGCGCTCTACATGGGGCTGCCCTTAAAGAGTGTTCAAAGACTTCAGCTAGTTCAGAATGCAGCTGCGCGAGCGATTGTGGGTGCACCTCGGTACACCCACGTTACACCTATCCTCCGCGAGCTGCACTGGCTGCCCATTGGCCTCCGGACACGCTTCAAGGTGCTAGTCGTTACTTTTAAAGCCTTACATGGTATCGGACCTGGTTACTTGAGAGACCGCCTCCTGCCAGTCACCTCCCAAAGACCTATTAGATGCCACAGACTAGGTCTCCTCCGAATTCCATCTGCCGGCCAATGTCGGCTGGCGACTCCCCGGGGAAGGGCCTTCTCTGTGGCGGCTCCGGCCCTATGGAATGATCTCCCCGTTGAGATCCGGACCCTTACTACCCTTCCGGCCTTCCGCAAAGCAACTAAGACCTGGCTGTTCCGGCAGGCCTGGGGCTGTTGAGTTATCCAGCCCATCCGATGTTATGACTGTTGTTGAATTTTTAAATTTTTGTTTTCTATTTTTATTTTTTGTACCCCCTTCTCTTCTTATTGTTAGCCACCCTGAGTCTTCCGGGAATAGGGCGCATACAAGCCAAATAAATCAAATCAAATCAGTAAGGGTCCAGATCTCCACGGGTAGATCGTTCCACAGGGCTGGAGCAGCTACAGAGAAGACCCTCCCCCGGGGAGCCGCCAGCCAGCATTGTCCGGTCGACAGCACCCGGAGGAGGCCCAACCTGTGCGATCTAATTGGTCGTTGGGAGGTAAGTAGCAGGAGGCGGTCTCTCAGGTAGCCAGGTCCTAAACCATGTAGGGCTTTAAAAGTAATGACTAGCACCTTGAAGCGCGTCCGGAGACCAATGGGGATCCAGTGCAGCTCGCGGAGGATGGGTGTAACATGGGTTTATCTAGGTACACCCAATATCGCTCGTGCGGCTGCATTCTGGACCAACTGCAGTCTTCGAACACTCTTCAGGGGCAGCCCCATGTAGAGCGCGTTACAGTAATCCAGTCTTGAGGTGACGAGGGCATGAGTGACCATTTGAAGTGCCTCCCGGTCCAGGTAGGGCCGCAACTAGTGCACCAGGAGAACCTGGGCAAAAGGCCCCCTGGTCACAACTGATAGGTGGTGTTCTAACGTCAGCTGCGGGTCCAGGAGGACACCCAAATTGCGGGCCCTCTCTGAGGGGTGTATAATTTCACCCCCCAGGCTAAGAGGTGGAATGTCTGGACTATCCTTGGGAGGCAGCATCAATAGCCACTCGGTCTTGTCTGGATTGAGTGCAAGCTTGGGAGCACTAGGGATTCGAACCACCAAACTGCCGACCTTTCTGGTCGACAAGCTCTGTGTCTTAGCCACTGAGCCACCACGTCCCTACTGTATAGTTTACAGGTCTTTTAAAAATACAATAATACCTGTCAACAAAATAGTGATTTATTGTACACCATGTGTTTTCAGCGTTCCTACAGAAGGGCGCTGTTTTCTGTGCCTTCAACATGAAAAAATGGGGAGGGGGATGACCATTTTGGGGATCATACTCTTTCATGAGGCTACTGAAAGTTGACCTTCTAGGTTCCTGTTCTCTTATCTCCTGGAAGGTGGACACTGGCAGTTTCTGGTGGGATCAAATGATCTTCTTGAAGACCCAACTCATGTAGGATTTTATAGGGGAGCATTAGCCCCTTAAATTGGGACCCCAAATTCAGCTTCTACAAGCTAGGGGGGATTCTACCAGCTTCTGAGTTCAAGGGCCATCTTACGTAGAACAAATGGCAGTTGTCTACCCCGGGAGGTGAAAAGAATGTGAGTCACATTATGAGTTTCTATTATGTGTTGAAATAACGAGCCTTTTTGGATGGCTGAGGAAAACTCCCCATCACAACACACCACATAATCCAGGGTTCCTTGCTCCCAGGGTGGCTGGACACAATCCATGTCAGATACTAAGGATCAGAAGGACGGTACTGTTAAAAAGATTTATTGCTCAAGCCAATCAGTTCAACCTCAATACCAGAAGAGAAGAGAAGAGAAGAGAAGAGAAGAGAAGAGAAGAGAAGAGAAGAGAAGAGAAGAGAAGAGAAGAGAGAGAAGAGAAGAGAGAATGGAATGGAATGGAATGGAATGGAATGGAATGGAATGGAATGGAATGGAATGGAATAGAATAGAATAGAATAGAATAGAATAGTTGGAAGGGACCTTTGAGGTCTTCTAGTCCAACTCCGACAGGAAACCCTATTTTTTAAAACTTTTTTTGCAAATACTTATGGGTTTAATGAATCTCTTCTGGCTGGGGGGGGAGGGCATTGAAAATGCAAAGTTTTCTTTTTTAGTCCCTAAGGTGTTGGAGAAGATCAGGTCCCCCCCCCCAAAAAAGTCTACTCAACATGGATCCTTTTTCTTTGTTGTCCTGGGCCCATTTCGCTGTTTTTCCCTGACACAGATTCATGGGCCGGATCCACAGGACCCACGCGTGTGGATAAACTGAGATGGGGCCGCGTGAAGGTCAACCAGGGACCAGGCATGGTCATGTGAAGCCACCTTATTAGGACTGATCCCGTGGTTTGTGAATCCAGCAACTGTTTTATTAACACAAGCTTATTTATGATGGACAATCCCTGAGAAAAGGAAACAGCTGGAGGCCCATTACCCAATCCTTTGTGTTATTTGTGTACACTTACAATGGTGTTGGTGCTTCTCAATTGGAAATGGGTTTGACGTGCTCACACCCATGTCTTTGATTGGCTTTGAGGAAACTCATTATCATATCATTCACTGATGATCACTCATTGATGAAGAACATTTTAATGTGTTTCATTGTAGTGTTCCAATATCTCAGGGGCTGCCCCAAAGAAGAAGGAGTCAAGCTATTCTCCAAAGCACCTGAGGGCAGGACAAGAAGCAATAGTGAAAACTAATCAAGGAGAGAAGCAACTTAGAACTAAGGAGAAATTTCCTGACAGTGAGGACAATTAACTAGTGGAACAACTTGCCTCCAGAAGTTGTGAATATGCCAACTCTGGAAGTTTTTAAGAAGAGATTGGACAACCATTTGCCTGAAGTGGTGTAGGGTTTCCTGCCTAGGCAGGAGGTTGGACTAGAAAACCTCCAAGGCCCCTTCCAACTCTGTTTCTATTCTGTTCTGTTCTGTTCTGCCTTGTCCTGTCCTGTCCTGTCCTATCCTATCCTATCCTATCCTATCCTATCCTATCTCCTATCTCCTATCTCCTATCTCCTATCTCCTATCTCCTATCTCCTATCTCCTATCTCCTATCTCCTATCTCCTATCTCCTATCTCCTATCTCCTATCTCCTATCTCCTATATCCTATATCCTATATCCTATATCCTATATCCCATTCCATATTCCATATTCCATTCCACTCCACTCCACTCCACTCCACTCCATTCCATTCCATTCTATTCTATTCTATTCTATTCTATTCTATTCTAGACATCTTTGGACAGCGCTGGCTCTTCAGCTTTGAAACAGAGATGAGCACCACCCTCTAGAGTCAGGAACGACTAGCACATATGTGTGAGGGGAACCTTTACCTTTACCTTACAATCAAGATCAAATGAGGTCCTAATATCACTCTATAAAGCCCTAGTAAGACCCCACCTAGAATCCTGCACCCAGTTTTGGTCAACACACTATAAAAAAGATGTTGAGACTCTAGAAAGAGTGCAGAGAAGAGCAACCAAGATGATTAGAGGACTGAAGGTTAAAACATACGATGAACAGTTCCGGGAACTGGGCATGGCTACTCTAGAGAAGAGAAGGACCAGGGGAGACATGATAGCAGTCTTCCAGTATTTGAGGGGCTTCCCCAGAGAGGAGGGGCTCAAGCTATTCTCCAAAGCCCCTGAAGGCCAGACAAGGAATAATGGATGGAAACTGAACAAGGAGAGATTCAACCTGGAAATAAGGAGAAATTTCCTGACACTGAGAACAATCAACCAGTGGAAGAGAAGTTGCCTTCAGAAGTTGTGGGAGCTTCATCCCTGGAAGCTTTCAAGAAGAGACTGGACTGCCATTGGTCAGAAATGGTATAGGGTCTTGACCAGACTTGACTACGGCAAGGGGATTGACTAGATGATCTACAAGGTCCCTTCCAACTTGGTTAATCTGTTAATCTTAGATTTCCCAATAAAATACCAACTGGAACTTCTATTCCCCCTACATCTGAGTGGAAACCAAGAAAACTTCTTTCTTGGTCTCTTCTTGCGTTGACAATATTGGAAGATATTACATCCAGGCAGGTTGGTTCAAAGCAGTCCATTAGCCACTCGGATATTTTTTATATATTATCAGCAGATTTCTGCATGCTTTTTTCTCTATGTCTGGCATAGATTTCCCATGCTCTAACTGGACATATTTGAGACTCTTCTCAATCAAGCAATCTCATTATGATTTTCTTTCCCTAGGTGCCAATAAAGCATTCCTTAAAAACCTGGCACCACCCCAATGCTCTCCAAAACATTGTCGTGACTAAGAGTTCCTCGTCCAGCATGATACGAACACATTCTTTCCATTCAGGTGTGTGGAAACTTTGACAAACATCTATCGGTTGTTTTGCAAACCCGCCAAAGTAAACCAAGCTTATATTGGCAAGCTGGAGTCAGATTGTGCAAAGCGATAGCTCACATTCAGAATAACCGAGTTGGAAGGGACCTTGGAGGTGTTCTAGTCCAGCCCCTTGGTCAAGCAGGAGACCTTATATACCATTTCAAACAATGGTTGACTGTCCAGGTCTCGTCTTAAAAACCTCCAGTGTTTGGAGTACCCACAACTTCTGGAGGCAAGTTGTGGGTGCTCAGCATATCCCTTCTGTTGGCCTTGAACTAAGTACTATTTATTTTTTTGCAAATGTTTCTTTTCTCCTTTCCAAACAATTTTATTTTAGTTACCTCACATGTTTTACTGTACTGTGACTTATACAGAGTTTATAGGTCAGCATATATTCTCCCCTTAGTAGAGAGATTGTCAGGGAGGGCAGATAATTTTTATGTAGGCTTCCTCCACCAGGACTCAAAGCCCTCTACCACGCATGCAGTGGCAAAATTCTGTGTTGCTGCAAATGTCCACAAGAAAAAAAAATGTTTACAGAATAGCAATAGCAATAGCAGTTAGACTTATATACCGCTTCATAGGGCTTTCACCCCTCTCTAAGCAGTTTACAGAGTCAGCATATCACCCCCACAGTCTGGGTCCTCATTTCACCCACCTCGGAAGGATGGAAGGCTGAGTCAACCCTGAGCCGGTGAGATTTGAACAGCCGAACTGCAGAACTGCAGTCAGCTGAAGTAGCCTGCAGTGCTGCATTTAACCACTGCACCACCTCGGCTCACAGAATCATAGCTGTCAACTTGTACTATTTTTTGGAGATTTTTGGAACATTATAGTTACTCACATATTCATCGGCTTTTCACCCACGTAAACTAGGGAGTGACCCGAACAGTTTGAGAACATGTATTTTCTTAACAGGGATGTTATTATCCACTATTAATGTCAGTACTATTTTTTTTAAAAAAAATATTGTAAAAAGTGATGTCTATTGCTGGTCTGTAATGACTGTAATAGAGATATATTCTTCTTCCTTATTTTATTTATTTATTAGAATTTGTCAAACAAAAACGAGAACAAGAATAAAATGGGGGGGAAAAAAACCCCACCACAATGGCAGGGATGAGAGGCACGTTAGAGCACTTATGCATGCCCCCTCTATGGACCTCTTCAGTATGAATTGAGGTCCACGGAAGAATTTGCAACTGAAGCTGTGACAATTTGTAACTGAGACAACTGGATCAGGTAGATCCGTGGTTCCCAAACTTGGCAACTTTGCTGGCTGGAGAATTCAATTCTCCAGCTCTGCTGGCTGGAGAATTCTGGGAGTTGAAGTCCACAAGTCTTAAAGTTGCCAAGTTTGGGAACCACTGAGGTAGATCATTGCAGACTTTGACAAGTCTATCACAGAAATCATATTTTTTACAGTCAACTTTAGAACGATTTACATTGACTTTAAAGCAGTTCTTTAAGCATGTATTATTGTGATTGAAACAGAAAAAGTCATTTACAGATAAAGCATTGCTACGTATAATTTTGTATGCAGTCCCTAACAAATGAAAGCATTTGCATCTGATACGAGTTACTTAGATGGAAAACCTGCAAAGAACAGGAGGGGAAAAGAAGTTATCACCCCCACTGAAAACCAAGCTAAACTAAACCGAACCCCAATTTCCCTTTTTTTTAAATAAAATGAAACCTAAGCACGATGTCATATCCTCCAGCAGTTCAATCAATCCTGCCTCTACTGCTCCTTGTCTTGGGTTTAGTGGCCTAAAACTGTGACACCCACTCTTTCAAACTCCAGCTTTCACACAGGAAATTTGCCCACCGCTGCTTCAAAGCACCAACCACTTCCTCTGTCAATGAAGCATCGTGTTCTCATCTTTTTTTAGCTCTCCTCCTTTCTCACCTGCAGTGACAGTTTCCTTTTCAAGAAAACAGAACGGTGGTCCCAAAAGGTGCAAGAATTGCTATTTCCCCTCCTTCTAGAAATGTGAAGTTGCGATAAACTAAGTGCATCCTACCCTTTAGAAGGTCTAGGATCCAGGTGTAATCTCAACCAATCAATCAATCAATCAATCAGAATGGAGCTGGAAGGGACCTTGGAGGTCTTCTAGTTCAACTCCTTGCTCAAGCAGGTGACCCTATATCATTTCAGACAGGTGACTGTCCAATCTCTTCTTTAAAACTTCCAGTGATGGAGCACCTACAACTATTGAAGGCAACTTCTGTTCCACTGGTTGATTGTCCTCACTGTTAGGAAGTTTCTCCAGGTAGCTTCTTTCTTTGATTAGTTCCCAACCATCGTTTCTTGCCCTGCCTTCTGGTCTCATGCTTAGCGACACACACACAGGTATACAAGGCACCTCTCTATTAATCCTAAGGCAGCTTTGTGGTTTTTTTTTTCCAAATTTACATGAAAGTTAGTAAAATGCTAGCTCCTGGATAGCAGAAGACCTGTTCATCCTGCATCTGTATGGTAGGACAGTAGGAAACAAATGCAAGAGAGAATCTGTAGGGATGCTAGAAAGAATGGAAAATGGATGTAATCCTCAAAAACATGGAGCAAGAATTGTGGCCTGCAGCAGATTCGGACAGTGAGGAGATTGGGGAGGAACCTGGGCCAGTCCTGGAGTCTGGGGAAGGGTCTGATGAGGGCTCTATGTCGGAGGCAGAGAGGGGACCAGGGCCAAGTGCCAGTTATCAGCTGCCTTCAGAGTCAGACATAAGTGAGGCAGACGAACAGCTGGAGCCTCTTCCCAGTGTATGCATGCGCAGAGTTGCCAGCTAAGGAAGAGAGGTCGACTTGGGAGTAAGGTCACAGGTGGACAATGAATCCCCCCCCCAGGGAATAAAACAGAAGCAAAAGGGGAGTGGAGCTTGCAGGAGACAATTAGTTCATTCCTGAATTCTTGCCAAGTAT
The DNA here is from genome assembly GCF_051295495.1 of Thamnophis sirtalis. Taxonomy (NCBI): domain Eukaryota; kingdom Metazoa; phylum Chordata; class Lepidosauria; order Squamata; family Natricidae; genus Thamnophis; species Thamnophis sirtalis. The sequence goes on from NW_028261382.1 coordinate 72,103,313, forward strand.
TGCTGTGTCTGAAAGAGATCGCCCTGGCTACTCTCCAAGTCTGATAAAGGTCGGTAATTGTGGACTATCTTAAAAGACTGAGGAAGAGGAAGGAATTTGCTGGAGAGGAATTCACTGTCAATGAAATAAAAGGGATTTATTGGGATGAGGACTCAGCTTCGTGCTGCTGGGGAAGGACACATTCACATCAAACCACAACTTTTTGTTCTTCCATAATAATATAAATTAGCCATCTCTATAAGGATTTATCAATCTAATCGACAAAACCCAAAATCAGAATTTCATTGTTTTCCATCTCAAGAACAAAGTTCAGAAGTGGTTTCCATGTGGAAACAAAAGTACTTCTATTCTTTTCACACTCCCAACTGTGTTAATCTGTTCATTAAGATGTGTTCCTGGTTTGGGTTGGTTGTTTTCTTGGCTGCTTTGCATCTGAACCTTTGCAAGGTTTGGAATTGTTTTTGTTTTATTTCCATTCTGTTCACCACCCAGAGACACTCACTGAGATGAGTGGCCGAATACATCAGATAAATAAATAAACAAGCTGCCTGAAAACATATGGACATCAACTCCCAAAATTATAGGAGTTGACCTCCACAAGGTTAAGATTGCTAAAGTTGGGGGGAAAAAACTGTCTGAATTTCACTGACCCCAGCTAAGAGCAGAAGATCCTATCCCACCTTCTCAGGCTACAGGTAGTCCTTGCCTTTACAACAGTTCATTTCGTGACGGGTCAAAGGTACCATGGCTGGCACTGATGGATGTGACTTGATGTTCTCTGAGCTTGTTTGGTTTCTTGCAGGCATTTCATTACCCAAACCAGATAGTATCAGCAGGAGGAGGCGAGGAGGAGAGGAGGAGGAAGGGAGGAGGAGGAGGGGGGAGGAGGAGGAGGAGGAGGAGGAGGAGGAGGAGGAGGAGGAGAAGAAGAAGAAGAAGAAGAAGAAGAAGAAGAAGAAGAAGAAGAAGAAGAAGAAGAAGAAGAAGAAGAAGAAGAAATAGGAGAGGGAAGGTATGGGAAGGAAAGGAAAGGCACAGGAGGGAGGAAGAGAGGAAGGGAAAGAACGAAGAGAAGGAGGAGGAGGAGAAGTAGTATAACAGCAACTGCAACAACAACAACAACTGTGGGGTCCTTGGTGTTCTCTGATCTTGGTTGCTTTCTTGCTGATATTTCATTTCCCAAACCGGGCAGCATCATCAGTGGTAAAAGAGAGTGGGGTTTGTGTGAGACTTTCAAGAAGAGAATGGACTGCTATTTGTCAGAAATGGTGTAGGGTCTCCTGCTTGAGTGGGGGGGTTGTACTAGATGACCTATAAGATCCCTTCCAACTCTGTTAACCTGTTGCACAGTCCTAGCACTGATGGTGTTATTTAGTTGGGATAAGGAAACATCGGCAAGAGAGCAACTCAGCTCAGAGAGCACCGAGGGCCCCTCAAATGAAGGCGTCCCAACAGTGGTGGCATTCAAAAAAAATTTACTACTAATTCCGTGGGCGTGGCTTGGTGGGCGTGGCAGGGGAAGGATACTGTAAAATCTCCATTCCCTCCCCACTCCAAGGGGAAGGATACTGCAAAATCCCCATCCCCTCCTGATCAGCTGGGACTCGGGAAGCAGAGAATAGAAGGGGACAGGGCCAGCCAGAGCTGGTATTTCTTGGTTCTCCGAACTACTCAAAACTTCCACTATAGATTCTCCAGAACTGGTCAGAATCCCACCTCTGCATCCCAACCTTCTTTCAGGGGTGTCCCTGTGGAGAAGACGCTCCTCAGAGCTTGAATGGGCCCCTGCTTTCCTGAAGGACAACCTCCCAAGGACAACATACCAAGTGCCACGTGAGAGCTGGGCTGCTCCAGGGAGGCAGGCTTAAGCCCACGAACTAATAGGCACCTGTAGCAAAGAATGGAGCCTGACAGGCCTCTTTGCCCTTCTTTTGCCTCTCGCTTCCCCATCTGCAACCTCGGACTTAGCTAGAAAGCTGCACATTCCAAGTCCATGACACTGGGAGCCCCTCCCTGGGTGGGGCACTGCCTTCTTTGCCAGAGAGGCTCTCGCTTCACTAGTGCCACTAATTTGAGCAAAAGAACGGGAAAAAGTGTAGCTGAACCGGGCTGAATGGGTTAAGGAAGCAGCTGTGCTGCTCCTACTTGGCACGAGGGTCGATGCCAGCTCCCCCCTCCCGAGGATCTCTCTCGATTATGATCTGATTGGATCAATTCATGGGGGACAGTCTGTCATCCTATCCTAGGTTGTGGAATTGACTTGGCACAGGGAAAGATAAGGGCAAGACTAGATGAAGTCAAACCAGATCGTTCACTAGAAGCACTAATTACGAACTGAAAGTTTGCCAATTACGGAGAAGGGACCTCGGTGTTCAGGAAAATTGAGCAGGATCAAAAGAGAGGATGTGATAACCAAAGAGTACGATGGATGTGATCAGTTTGAGCTTACAAGAATAGGGAGGGGAGGAAGGAAGGAAGGAAGGAAGGAAGGAAGGAAGGAAGGAAGGAAGGGAAAGGAAGGAAGGAAGGAAGGAAGGAAGGAAGGAAGGAAGGAAGGAAGGAAAAGAAATAAGGGAAGGAGGAAGGGAAGGAGGGCATAAGGAAGGGAGCAAGAGAGAGAGGGAGCAAGGGAGAGAGGGAGGAAGGAAAGAGAAGGAAAGAAGAAAGGAAAGAAAGAAGGGAGGGAGAAGGAAGGAGGGAAGGAGGGAAGAAAAAAGGAAGGAAAGAAAGAAGAAAGGAAGGCTTATTAGCAGACAGTTTTGGGAAACGAATCAAGAAAAGAAGCAACGTAGAACTAAGGAGAAATTTCCTAACAGTGAGAACAATTAATCAGTGGAATAATTTGCCTCCAGAAGTTGTGGGTGCTCCATCAATGGAGGTTTTTTTAAAGAAAATATTAGACAGACATTTGTCTGAAATGATTTAGGGCCTCCAGCTTGAGCAGGGTGTTGGACTAGAAGACCTCCAAGGTCCCTTCCAACTCTGTTATTCTGTTATTACATTTAAAATGGGAATCATAGATAGACATTTGGGCATAATCCTCTCAAAGAAGTTAATTGAGCGATCTTCGCCATCTCATAATGTGCATTTATAATGCAAAAGCTTTCTATGTGTGAAAGGGAAGTGGGCAATTAGAATGCTAGTTCCAGTGGAATCTAATAATGTCCCTTCTGCACACCAACCAATTGATAGTTTTAATTCCTCTTCATTGAAACTGTCACGTTATTTAAAGCAGACTAGATATGGAAGCTAGCTAAAGATTGCATAATTGTTCACATGTGCATTAGGGCACTTACATGCACATAAAAAATAACGGTTGATTTCCACACACCCTTTTCTCCCACCCCTGTGCCCAAGGCAGAAATCCAATAAAAGTGGCAGGATAGTTTTAGAATTATGCTACTCCTATTGGTAAGAGTTGAGATGTCACCAAACTGGATCACGTACACAGCGGGAAACAAAATCTTGCCTAAGCCAAGATCAAAGGAGCACGAGGAAAAAAATGTGGGAGAAACAGAGTGGGGTGTGCCACACATGAGTGAGCCAGGCCTGGGACGAACCACTGGTGTTGATTACCACTCTCGTTTTGAGTTTTGGTTTCTTCTGACTTTTGGTAAAGCATAAACACTGGAGAAACACAATCTGGAACAACACATGGAATAGCTGGAGGCTTTCAAAAAACAGACTGGACACAGCCACTAGACTGGCAAAGGTATAATGCCTTGAGCAGGGGGTTGGACTAGAAGACCTCCAAGCTCCCTTCCGGCCCTAGAATTCTATGATAGGTCTACGATAGCCACAGCAGATGAAAGTTATCATGATCCATGGATGTATTGGTCAGGGGTGGGTTACTGAATTACTGCCAGTTCAGTGTGCAAAAATTTTTGCTCCACGTGTGTGCACATTTGCACCTAAAAAGGTGCAAAACATTACAAAAAACATTTCTAGAATGAAAATTGTTCTGTGCGTGCGCAGAGTTGAAAATCAAGATGGTGGTGCCATAGGAGTGGCAAGCTTGGGTTGCTACCGCTTCTAATGACCCAGGCCGCCAAATTACTACCGGTTCGAACAAACTAGCTGTAAGCTCCACCATCTCCGTCTTGGCACCTTGCTAGTGTCCTGCCATCAAAAGGATTGGGGGGTGGGAGGGTGAGAGAGAGGTGGATAAATGGGCAATAAAACTATAGCAGTGGCCTGGGAGTTGGGGAGGCCAGGCATCTCCAAGGTCATTTACCCTGAGTTTGTAAGATTACCAGCCCAAGCACCTCGGCGTTCAGAATAAAGACTACTAGAGTTGGAAGGGACCCTGGAGGTCTTCTAGTCCAGCCCCCTGCCCAAGCAGGAAACCCTGTACCATTTCAGACACATGATTGTCCAGTCTCTTCTTAAAAACCTCTAGGGTTAGAACACCATCAAGATGTTGTTTCAGTGGTTAATTGTTCCCATTGTTAGGAAGTTTCTCCTTAATTCCAGGTTGCTTCTATCCTTGGGTTCCATCCGTTGTTTCTTTTCCTGACTTCTGTTGCTTTAGATTGACTCCCTCCTCTTTGTGGCTGCCCCTCGGATATTGGAATACTGCTATCATGCCATCATAGTCCGTCTTTTCATTAAACTTTGTTGTTGTTAGTTGTAAAGTCGTGTCCAACCCATTGCAACCCCATGGACCACATTCCTCCAGGCCTTCCTGTCCTCTACCATCCTCTGGAGTCCATTGAAACTCACGCCAACTGCTTCAGTGACTCCATCCATCCACCTCATTCTCTGCCGTCCCCTTCTTCTCTTGCCCGCCATCGTTCCCAGCACGAGGCTCTTCTCCAGGGAGTCCTTCCTTCTCATCAGAAGGCCAAAGTATTTGAGTTTCCTCTTCAGGATCTGGCCTTCAGAAGAGCAGCCAGGGTTGATTTCCTCTCGGACTGACCAGTTTGATCGTATTGCAGTCCAAGGGACTTGTCATTAAACTAGTCACACCCAATCCCTGCAACCATTCCCCAGATGTCCCTCAGAACTCATGTTAGTGGGGTTATTGGACATCATTTTGATTGGGGTTTTCCCAAAACATCACAGTAACCTTGCGTTGGCTAAATTCGAACTGGTCACCGGGGGATGGGGATGGAAGATAGTAGTTCTGTATTGTTGTGACAGAAACCTCAGATCCTCCCTGACCGTAGTGCGACCAGCTTCTCTTAGTAAAAGTAGCTTTCACTTCAACCAAATGGAGTCGAGGATCTTTCTTTCTTAAGGCATCTGACTGGAGCAGGCCTGACAGTGGCAGTTATTACAGATGGTTCTCGACTTACAACCTTAATGAACCCTGCCCATCACAGTTGTAAGTCATGATGGTTATTAAATGGTTACCCAGGTGACCAACCTGATTTTATAACCTCTTTTACCACAAATGCTTTGGTCATTAAATGAACCAATGGTCCATTTGTGCCAAAATTGGAGGCCCGACAGTCACGCGACCACAGGTGGGTGGGTTGGCTATCAGAATAATGGAGTTGGAAGGGACCTTGGAGGTCTTCTAGTCTAACCCTCTGCTCAAGCAGGAGACTCTATGCTGTTCTGGACAACTGTCTGTCCAGTCTCTTCTTAAAAGCTTCCAGTGATGAAACTTCCACAACTTTTGAAGGCAACATCTGTTCCACTGGTTAAATGTTCCCATTGTCAGGAAATTTCTCCTTAATTCAGAATTGGGTTGTAAGTACCTCCAGGAACTTGTAATTTCAAATGTGTCAAGGGCAAACAAAACCACTGTAACTTTACTCCATGCTACACCAAAATCTGATCTAGGGATCAGGGAGACTCGGTGCCAGATAAGAGTCAACAGATTTCAAGGAGGAGTGGACTTAGGTTTTTTTTGGGGGGGGGGTGTAGAGACTCCCAACTGATGACACATTTGACCCTGCCCTCAGGCTCCTCCTGATCATCTCTTACAGACTGGCCGCTAAGCAGACAGCCGTAAGCCGAGGAGCCCTGCAAATCTTTTTATTAATTTTTTTATTTTCTCTTTCGAGTTCATTCACAAATATACACTCTTACTATGAACATTTATCTATTCATCATTAATCGTTATTTTCTTAAAGTATATAGAACACAGTTTGGGTCACTTTCTTGCTACATCCCATGCCTCTATCTTATTTTGCAACAACCTTGCTCCTTCTATCTTCTCAACCTCCCTTCTCTGCCTTCTTCTTTCCTCCTCTCCTTCCTCCATCCTTCTTCCCCTCTCTTTCCTTCCTCCTCCTCTCTTCTCCTCCTTCTTACCCTCTCTTCTACTCTTAATTCCCCTCCCTTACTCCCTCTGTTTTGCCCTTTCTTCCTTTCCTTCCTCTCCTTCCTCCAACCTTCTTCCCCTCTCTTTCCCTCCTCCTCCTACTCTCTTCTCCTCCTCCTTTCCCTCTCTCCTACTCTTAATTCCCCTCCTTTACTTCCTCTGCTTTACCCTTTCTTCCTTTCCCTCTGCATCCTCCCTCCTTTCATCTTCCCCTCTCTTTTCCCCCTCTTCCTCTCTTCTCCTTATTCTCTCTCCTACTTTTAATTCCCCTTCCTTACTTCTTCTGCTTTACTTTTTCTTTCTTTCCCTCCTCATCCTCCCTCCTTTCTGTTGTTGCCCTTGCTTATTTATTTTCTCTGATGGTTCCCGGGACCCCCTACAAATCTGTTCTCCAAGAACTGTGAGCAACCAAAGGCAAGAACTTTCACAAAATTACTCAGCGGCTGCAGCTCCAACCGCTGTGGAAAGACCATGAGCAGCCTCCAAACAGCTTTCACCAGTTATTGTCCCCATGATGTCCATGTGCTTCCTAAATATAGGAGGAAGGACATGTGCTCTTCCATGTGCTGTCTTCAGCGACCTTATTCCACCCACCTCAACAACTCCCGGTGCTGTTGGGAGTCTCCAGGCCTTTCAACAGTCTGGTTTTTATGTTCTTTAGGACTCCGCCTCTGTTATTATTGTTGTTGTAAAAGGAAAGGAGGCGATTCACCAGTCAGCTTTCCCTGGCTTCCTTAGAGGGGGAAGAACTGCAGTAAGAAGAAAAGTTTAAGGTTTGGATCTCAGTGAGATGAAGAGCCTTTAGCTAAGCAAGAGAAAACCCAGAATAGGAAACATAGAGCTGAGAGGTCTTCTACTCCAGGGGTGCCCAACCATTCGGACCTCAGGGACCACTAAATTCATAATTTTAAATCCTGCAAACCACTAATATAATCTGCCTAATGACCGGCTGGGTGGGTGTGGCTAGGTGGTCATGGGACTGGGTGGACGTGGCCAACTCAATGTCACTCACATCGAGGGGCATCTCGCCAGCTTCTACTCGCCCCTCCCCTCCCAGCCACTCCTTTCCTCACCACCCAGGCTCCTTAGGGCCCCAACAGGAAGCAGTTGCTGGAGCTAAGCAGCCGCCAGGAGAAAGAATTGGCAAAACAGCTCAGTTCAAATTGGATCTGGCTGAGAAGGAGGCTCAGCAGAAGCACCTCACTGAGGACTAGGAGCATAGGCTTTCCAAGCAGATGGAAGATATGCGGGAGTGCAAGGCCAGGTATTGGCGCCTGGAGGCTCAGTAGGCAGAGATGGTCAGCCAGTTCCAGGCCATGATGCATTCCCACTGGAACGAGGCCCTCTGGCTCTTCACCACCAGTTGTGCTTCCCTCCAGCCTTCACCCAAAGCCCTAAACCAGGAGGCTGAAGCAGACCCCAAGTCATAATTTCACCCCCCTCTGACCCACACAAAAAGACCCCGAAGGGGGAGACTCTCTGCAGCAACACAAGTGTTCATTGCGCCTATCCGTCCCAGGGGGCATAGTTTGAGGACCCCTGATTTAGTGCCATATAAAAAAATGCAAATAATTTTTCAGCAGACCACCAAAATTTTCTCACGGACCACCAGTGGTCCACGGACCACCAGTTGGTGATTGCTGTTCTAGTCCAACCCCTTGCTCAAGGCAGGAGTCTTCTACCCTCCCAGTCAAAGGGTTATCCGTTTGTCTCTTTTCTTCCTTGAAATCCTCCAGCAATGGAGCACTCACAATTCCTGGAGGCAAGCCATTACATTCATTAGTTGTTCTCAGTGTCATCAAACTTCTCCTTACTTCTAAGTTGGGTCTTTCTTTGAAAAGCTTCCAACCTTTGCTTCTTTTTTTGTTTGTTTGTTTTTGGTTATTTTTTTAGCCCCACCGAAGAAGCAACCTTTGCTTCTTGTCTTGCCCTCCTGTGCTCTGGAGAAGAAGTCAACTCCTTTGTCTCCTTGGTAGCTTCTCAGGTATTGGAAGACACCACGTCCATCCTAACCCTTCTACTCAAGGCTCGGTCATTCAACTGTTCACCATAGGATTTAGTCTCCAGCCCACTTAGTCATCTGTGTTGCTCTACTAGGATCCCAGCATCTTTTTTTTGTATTGTGGTGATATTGTGGTGACCAGGACGTAATATTCCAAGTGTGGTCTCACTAGTGTGGTATACCTAACCATGCTAGATGAGTACAAATCACCTGAACCAGATGGTTTGCATCCCTTCTGAAGGAGCTGGCCTAATTTTTGAATTACAGAATGTAACTTTTTTAAAGCTCTTGTGGTACAAGGGAACAACTACCAGAGAATTGGAAAAGAGTTCATGTGGTTCCAAGCTACAAAAAAAATCATATGCCAATCAGTTCAACCTCAAGAGTAGAGTAGAGTAGAGTAGAGTAGAGTAGAATAGAATAGAATAGAATAGAATAGAATAGCAGAGCAGAGCAGAGCAGAGCAGAGCAGAGCAGAGCAGAGCAGAGCAGAGCTGGCTTGAGAATTCTGGGTTGAAATCCACGAGTCTTAAAGTGGCCAAGTTTGAACTAAACTCTAACTAAATCATGAGTCTCAAGCCAAGCTTCAAAAGAAACCCAGTTATTTATTAGGAGCTTCGTGTACGCACAGACCAAGTGAAGCCAACTCTGACCTCACCTAGTTTGCCCCTTGGCTCCAACCCTCTTTCCCCCACCCCCAAGGTGTGTCATCAGTCACATTCCACAGTGAAGCAATTTCGCAGGTTGCAGACATCCCTCCCTCCGGCCACTGTGGAACTCCGTGGAGATGGCCTTGACATTGCCAGCTGGAATGTGCTTTGTTTTGACTGAAATGCAAGTTCCTCGCTGCAGCTGAGAGTCTCGGTTACCCATCCACCTGCCTATGGCAACTCAAGAGCAGGTCAGGAATGCTTTGAGAGTTGATAGATGGTTTCCTGAAGAAAATTGCTCCCTCTTCCACAATGCAGACAAAGGCTGACCTCCCAAGATTCTCTCTTCAAATAACATGACATCACTGCAGTGCAGAACTAACTAGGACTGGGTAGCCTGAAACTGACTTAGATTCAACTAAACCCTCCTAGATTTTTGTCCTTGGGTCCTTCTGCTTCTTCCTCATATCCCTCCGTGACCCTCTATCTTGAGACCCAAGCTTCTCTCATGATGGGGTAGTTTCCCAGGCCACACAAACCAACTTAATATTACTTATTTTGATTTTATTTATTAGTTTGTCAAACATGTAGAAGATAATGGGTATAAGTATAAACATGGACATGAACAAAGGAAATAAGTACAAATAAATGGTTTGTTTAATAAACCATAATGACCCAGTTCACACGTAACAACCCATAAACTGTGGTTAGAACATAGAAGACCATCAGAGTTAGAAGGGATGTTGTAGGTCATCTAGTCCAACCCCCTGCTCAAGCAGGAAACCATCGACCATTTGGGACAAGTGACTGTCTTTTCTTGAAAGCCTCCAGTGATGGAGCATGTACTACTTCTGAAGCTATTCCATGGGTTGATTGTTCTCACTGTCAGGAAATTTCTCCTTAATTCTAGCTTGCTTCTCTCTTTAGCTCTTGGCTGCTTGTCCAGGTTAACAAATTCTCTTCTCTTGTCTCTTTCCTCTCCTTTCCTCTCCTATATTCTTTTCTCTTCCCTTCTCTTCTCTCTCTTCTCTTATTTATTTGTTTGTCAAACAAGTACAAGGTAACAGGAATAAGTATGAACATAAACATGAATAAAGGAAGTAAATGCAGATAAACGGAGATTGTAGGACAGGGACGGTAGGCACGCTGGTAGACTTATGCATACCCCCTTTACGGACCTCTTAGGAATGGGGTGAGGTCCATGGTGGACAGTTTAAGGCTGAAGCTGTGGGAGTTTGAGGATGTAAGAACAGAGTCCAGTAGAGCATTCCAGGCATTGACCATTCTGTTGCTGAAGTCATATTTTCTGCAATCGAGTTTGGAGCAGTTTACCTTGAGTTTGTATATATTGTGTGTTCGTGTATTGCTGTGGTTGAAGCTGAAGTAGTCATTGACAGGTAGGACGTTGCAGCACACAATTTTGTGTACTATGCTTAGGTCCCACTGCAGGTGGCATAGTTTTAACTTGTCCAAGCCCAAAATTTAGAGTCTGCTGACATAAGGGATTCTGTTGTGAGCAGAGGAATGGAGGACTCTTCTCATGAAATACCTCTGGACTTGCTCAATTGTGTTAATGTCCGATATATAGTGTGGATTCCAGGCAGACGAGTTGTATTCGAGAATTGGTCTGGCAAAGGTTTTGCATGCATTTAAGAAAACACATTTTAAAAAAACATTTAAAGTAATGTGGTTTTTTTCCCTGCAGAAACCAGCAGCTGGAACACCTTCTTCCTTATTGTACACCTGCTCTTTTTCTGAGGTGTGTCTCTTCGTGGTGCTCCAACGATGCTGGGAATTTGCACCAGGCAGGTATCGCTGGTACAGAGCAGGGACTTCTGTTTCTTACCAGAACCGCCCTCTCATTGCATGGAGAGATTCCAGAACCAGCCCAGAGGCATGCAGGACTCTGGATTGTACCACATTCTCCTGGGGAAGGATAATTACAGTTCCAGTGAAAAGGCCGCTGTTATATAATTGCTCATCACGTTCATACAGGCAAACAATTCACCAACTAATTGCAGAAACTGGAGAGAGCTTAAGGAGTGGAGTTAGCTAAGGAAGGAGCCCAGCCCAGCCTCGAGTAATCAGAAGTGGAATGCCACCTTTCCATCTTGGAGAAATTGGAGAGAAAGCGGGAGTTGAGATGCCGCGGTGCGTCACCTGGACAGTCAAGTAACCCGAAGAGAGTGAAGGCATGACTTGGCAGCCAGAAATGCAGATTCCAGGTGGAGAAAAACCAAAGACCTGCAGAGCTACAAAGAAGGGTTTTGCAGACAGAGAGCCATGCACAGAGGCTCAAAACTTCCCACGGATATCTCCAATTTTGTTGGAATTGCGGTGGAGTGGCTAAGGTTAATTTGAACTACGGGAAATCTACGAGACGCGCCAAGAGATTGATATATCTACTTGCTGCACCATGCAGACAAATGGAGGATTTTCCCCAAAGAGCAGATTTGCTGCGGGAGGTTAAAAGTAAAGCAGCTGGGTGGGTGGGGAGGGGAAAATACCTGTGCAATGTGCAGAAATGGGACAATTTTCCCCAGGATGCTTTGATGTTGCTCTTTGCTACCTGCTAAATTACTGAGATACATCAGAGTGTGTGTCTGTGTGTGTTTGCATGTGTCTGTGTGTGCATGCCAATTTCCTATGTGTTCGTGCATGGTTACATACTTTGGTACGTGTGCAAGGTTGTGTGTTTCTGCAGATACAACATGCACACATGTACGTACGGTTCTCCATCTGGCTTGTGCGGTTCTCCATCTGGCTTGTGCAGATGTGCAGAAATGACTCCAGCTGTGGCATTTATGGGGTGGTTTTTGAAGAGGTGAAAAACCAGCGCTCATAAACAGACTGGCTGGTTCTTCTTGCACATTGCAGAATTGATGTACGTACGTTGACAGAATGTGCCATTTGTGAATTTCTGCATGACGGTGTGTTGTTTTAATGCTTATTTGCATTTGGGCATGGGAGCCCCACAAAGACGTTGCGCTGCATCGCATGCTGTGCCCTGTGCATGCCCAAACGAAGCTATTCTGGCAGCATTCAGGAGGGCTGCCTATTTTATGCCTGCTTGCCTAGGGTTGTCATGTCTACGTTTGGCTCCTGCTTAATTTTGTTTCGCAAAACTCTGGGCCATTTTGCAGAAGCAGGCAAATAGTACAGAACTTTGCTCTGCAATGCATAAATATGGTGTATGTGCCCAGGGCACACAATTCATATTTGCGTATGAGAGTCCTTTTTGCATACGTGTGTATGCATGCGTGTTTGTGCACTGTAGGAATCTGAGTACCTTCTGCAGGTCTATTTGTATCCTACTTTGCACAAATGGGTGGGTGTGCTTTGTCCATCTGTTGTTGCATCGTTATGTTCTATCTGTGCACGTACGTGCAAAACGAACAGCTATTGAGCCGTACGTGGAAATAATTGTGCATGAGTATGCTGTTACTCATAGGACCAAATAATATTTTCCTATTTGAATATATGTTTGGTTTTCTAGCAGAAAATCTGATCAGCCACATCCCAGTCATAGGGAGTTGATTGTTTCTGGTTCAGAGATCCCTTTTGCCCACAAACGGCAGGTGTTTTTGGTCTCCTCCTTCCGTCGATCATAATTGCCCACTTAAATTCTGCTTTAGTCATGGGTGGAATCTGCAGCCTCTCTTCTGGAAATCTAACAAAGTTGTGTCAGGATCCTCAGTTGCGGTTCTCCATCTGGCTTGTGCAGATGTGCAGAAATGACTCCAGCTGTGGCATTTATGGGGTGGTTTTTGAAGAGGTGAAAAACCAGCGCTCATAAACAGACTGGCTGGTTCTTCTTGCACATTGCAGAATTGATTCAAGTGATACCTGTGGCCAGTTCTTCCCAACTCTACAATTCTAGGATGCTGTGTTTCCAACAGCCCATCCCAAATATCATTCTTGAATTGATGAACCTTCAGCCTTTGTGTGGTGAACATTCGGTTTTAGAATCTGAGCTAGTTCGTTGAGTCAAATTGGTCGATTTAGGCTTGATAAAGACCAGCGAGCTGGTTGGTGATAAAGTAATGTCATTGTCCCCCCCTTAGATTTGCAAGGAATGGGATTTCTGGAAGCTACCTAAGAAAAGGTCCATATGTTTATATTTTTGGTAGCTGAACTCAAGGGCAATTTTGTGGGGAGTTCCTTGTGTGGAATTCCTCCTATCCTGAAATTTTAGGTATGTTGGAAGACATTTCTCTGCATGGAATCTGGGGGATGAGTGGAGGAATGATATTAGAATAGAATAGAATAGAATAGCAGAGTTGGAAGGGAGCTTAGAGGTCTTCTAGTCCAACCCCTTGCTTAGGCAGGAAACCCTATACCGTTTCAGACAAATGGTTATCCAATCTCTTCTTTAAAACATCCAGTGTTGGAGCATTCACAACGTCTGGAGGCAAGTTGTTCCACTGATTAATTCTCACTGTCAAGAAATTTCTCCTTAGTTCTAAGTTGTTTCTCTCCTTGATTAGTTTCCACCCATTGCTTCTTTTCTGCCCTCAGGTACTTTGGAGAATAGCTTGACTTCCTCTTTTTTGGGGAAGCCCCTGAGATATTGGAAGACTGCTGTCATGTTTCCCCCATTCCTTCTTTTCATTAAACTAGACATACTCAGTTCCTGCAACCGTTCCTCATATGTTTTAACCTCCAGTCCCCTAATCCCCTTTATTGCTCTTCTCTGCCCTCTTTCTAGAGTCTCCACATCTTTTCTACATCGTGGCGACCAGAACTGAATGCAGGATTCCAAGTGTGACCTTACCAAGGCATTATAAAGTGGTATTAACAATTCATGTGATCTTGATTCTATCCCTCTGTTGATGCAGCCTAGAACTGTGTTGGCCTATTAATATGTACTCTGCATGAAAAGGAAAGCTAACTTCACAAATCTGAGGGAATTCAAGTAGAAAATGACAACATGGATCTAGGACAGCCATTGCATAATATTCCGCAAGAGACTTTGTCATTGTGAGTCTTTCCGTAACACCCAATGATGTGGCAATCCTGAGGAATGTCACCCCCCCTTCCTTGATACTTGCTTGGCCTGAACGATGCAGGATAAAGAGTCACTTGTCCATGAAACTCCCTCCTCCTCCTCCTCCTCCTCCTCCTCCTCCTCCCTGAGATTAGGAGGTACCAGCCATAGACATGTTTTGGATGGGAGGGGTTGGAAAACCACGAAGAAGGCATTGACACCATTGAGTGGAGCTATTCACAGCACCAAGAGAGAGGTCAACCATGTTAAGATAGCAGCTACTCAAAAAAAGTAGGCAGGGATTCAATTGTGTGGGCATGGCTACATTTTGGCTTATTTGAAACCTTCTCCTGCCTCCACCTCTTGCATTTTAGGATGCATTGAATTCAAGCTGTTTCCACTCTTGTTATGGGTTGAGAGCAAGTGGTCGCCTTATCTTATGTGGTTGCTATTAATAATGGTATAGTTGTGTAATCAAGCCAGCAGACTGGAAATTGACCCCAAGTTGGATTTTAGCAGTTGCAGACATTTTTTATTAAATAAATGACATTCCTGTTTGTCATATGTCCCACCAGGGCACAGCTCAACCCTAATCAAAATGAACAATGAATATGACACAAAGGCAATAAAATCAATGTGCACAATGACATCCAGTATCTGCAATCACAGTAAGAAGTTACACCTGGCCAAATCCTCCAAAATGACTCATGGCTGAACATGGCCATAATGTACCAAAGGTGAAATGAAGAGTGGGCTGGAAGCATTCACATCTTCATTATTTGAAAAGTCAGTGCAATTCATATGGTTGGTTGGTATCATTCCAGTTGCATTTGAGGGTCTCTGTGATGTTACTAAATGTGTTTTCCACAGTCAGCTCTTACTGACCAGCTGGAGTCAATGAAACGCCACTGCGAAGTTTGTAAGGAATTGGATTTCAGTAAGGCTTTTAACAGAATAGACCACAATTTTCTTCCAGGTAAGCTAAATAAATGTGGAATAACCAGTATCACCATCAGACAGATTTGTAACTGGCTGACAAATCGCACTCAACAAATGGCCCTCAATGGAACTACCTCCACATGGAGGTCTATGGAGATTCTCCATCATCCAGGTCATGGTTGTCTCAAGGGTGCTTTTTTCAAGAGGCAACTGGACTTTCTGGTTTGAAGATGTTTTGAGAACTCCTGGGAAGGGGAGGGTGGGGCCAGCCAGGAGTGGGATTTGGAGGTTCGCCGAACTACACAGAGTCTTAGCTAGAGGTTCTCCCAAACCCCTGCGAACCCCCAGCAGCCCACCGCTGATCAGTGGGCATAACTGAGTATCTGCCAGTCTGGATGAAACCCTATCATTGGTGTTGTCGCCAATAAGGATGAAGCAGAGATGCCAAAAAAACCTTTGCAATGGTTCTCAACGCCTAGCCCAGTCAACATTTCCTTTGCGACACAGGCATGTTTTCTCAAGTCCCCAGTTCTACAAAGCATAGATAAGGGGAGAATCGTATCAAACTTGTGAGCCTAGAATTTCAAAGCTAAAGTGCAAATGTTGAAATTGGAAAGTGGTGACCTCATGCTACACTCATTTCACTGCAACTTTCCAAAAGCTGAAAAGGTGCATCTAATTATTTAATTTGTCACCGGCTCAAGGCGTTCTTCTCCGTTGACCAATTTGTCACTTTTCACAAAGCAGAACACAGAAAGTCCATCAAACAGACAATTCGCTGGGAAAAGTGTTGAGAAGAGCAACCAGGATGATGAAGGGACTGGAGGCTAAAACATATGATGAATGGTTATAGGAACTGGGCATGGCTAGTCTAGGAAAGAGAAGGACCAGGGGAGACAGCATAGAAGTCTTCCAATATTTGAGGGGCTGCCACAGAGAGGAGGAGGAGGTCAAGCTATTTTCTAAAGCACCTGAAGGCCAGAAAAGGAATAATGGATGGAAACTGAGCAAGGAGAGTTTCACCTGGAAATAAGGAGGAATTTTCTGACAGTGAGAACAATCAACCAAGGGAACAGAAGTTCCCTTCAGAGTTTGTGGGAGCTTCATCCCTGGAAGCTTTCAAGAAGAGACTGGACTGCCATCTGTCAGAAATGGTGTAGAGTCTCCTGCTTGAGGAGAGGGTTGGACTAGATGACCTATAAGGTCCCTTCCAACTCTGATAATCTGTTATCTGTGATCTGCTTCGTCTGTTTTTCAGTGTTGCAAATGTCTATGGAGATTCTCCGTCATGCAGGTCCTGGTTGTCCCAAAGATGTTTTTTTTTTCAAGAGGCCACTGGACATTCTTTGTTTTTTCCTTGAAGACGTTTCGCTTCTCATCCCAGAAGCTCCCCCCCTTCTGAACTGAAGAAGCTTCTTGGATGAGAAGTGAAACATCTTCAAGGAAAAACAAAAGAAAGCCAGTTGCCTTTTGAAAAATAGCATCTTTGGGATGACTGGATTTGGCATTTTTATCCACCTATCTAGTCCTTTTCTCAGCACTGAATTTCATGTTGCTGGCTGGGGCCAAGCGTTTAAGTCTGTCAAGATCTTTTTGGATCCTGTGTTGGTCTTCTGGGGTGTTGGCTATTCTTGCCAGCTTAGAGTCATCTGCAAATGTGATGAGTTCCCCTTCTATTCTGTAGAGATTCTCGGTCATCCAGGTCCTGGTTGTTCCAGAGATGCTTCTTCAGCAGGCCACTGGACTATCTTGTTTTTCTTTGAAGACATTTCGCTTCTTATCCAAGAAGCTTCTTCGGCTCTGATTGGATGGTGGGGAATGGAAGGATTGATATTCCTTGCAACGAAATCTTTCCATTCAGTCAGAGTTGAAGAAGCTTCTTGGATGAGAAGCAAAATGTCTTTCAAAAACAAGAAAGCCCAGTTGCCTCCAGAAAAAGCACCTTAAGGACAACCTGAATGACTGAAAATCTCTACAGATTTTAGCTATACAATTTGGGATGATCACCCTTTGAATGGGGTAGGTGTAGGAATGGATTTCCAGAGGAAAAAATACAGGAACCATTTGCACCACTCAGGTGTCGCTGAGGACGCAGATAATCTTCCAAGTGGCCTCAATGACTCTCTAAAAAGATGCAAATGACCAGCTGTCTGCAAGAAATACAAATCCTTCCATTTCCCCACCATCCAGTCAGAGCCAAAGAAGCTTCTTGGAGGAGAAGCAAAACGTCTTCAAAGGAAAAACAAGAATGTCCAGTTGTGTCTTGAAAAAGCAACTTGCAGTGGAGGATCCAACGTCACAACGATATGGACGTGCGGTCTCAATGCTCTGAGACCGCAGCCAATACTTTTGCTGCTGGGTGGTCCAATCGGACCTAAACCGTCCCGAAGAGATGGTCAACAGGAAGAATATATCTTGCCAACCTCAGGGATATCGCAAAATCCCTGAAAGAAGCAAGAGAAGTTCTTCATCCAAGGCTGACGAAGTTGAGGAGGCTCCAAAACTGGAGGATACGAAAAGAGAAAGTGTTTCCAGCTGGTGAGGAACTTTTACTGTTTTCAAAAGAGATTAAGCCTATAAAAACTTAAAATTAATTAAATTGGAGAATAGAAGAATCAAACAGCGGAATTAAATTTGGAATGGTTTTGGACAGTGGTTATCTTACTTTTTAAATGCCATCTTCATGGATGGAATTTATGCAAGCCTTTTGAAACGGATGGCTTAAGTTTTCTTCTTCTTTTTTTCTTTTATTGTTCTCTGTAACCTATGGACTAAAGTTTTCCTCTTTCATTGCTGTGAGTATTTTTCTAATTTATTTAAAGATTGGACTCTTTTTTCGAACTTGAAATACAAAAAAGATACAAAAGGAAAAGTAGATTTTCAACAGTATTACCGCTGCTTGGAGGCTGGGATGATTTATTGATTGGAGTTTGTGTATTGAAAATGGAACACTTTTTTTTCTCCACTGATTGTTTTGACTTGGCATTACACGGTTTCACTGCTTGGCTACAAAGAGTGATAAGAAGGGAAGCACACAGATGTCTCTTTGAAGTATATTTCTAATCAGAGAAAAGTGAAAACAACGTTCTTTGTGAATTTATGCTTTAATTTTATCAACCTTCCAAGCTAGAGCAGCTGTGTTTGTTAGAATTGCACAATTTCAAAAGAAAATAGAAGTCTCAAGTTTGCAAAAATACATATGAAAGAATAGAGAAAAAACTGGAATATTTAGAGCATATAACAATAAAATATGATGAGGAAATTGAGGATGTCTATCAAATGCAAAATGGGGTGGTTGAAACTCAAAAAATCAAAGTGGAAAATGAATATAAAGAGATTAAACTTGCTGATATTTATGGTGATTGGTATGTCTCTGAAAATGGAAATAATGGAATACTGAAAGAGGAATTAAATGGAGAGGAAATCTATTCCAGAGGGCAAGATACAGAAGAAGAAAAAACTAAAGAATCTGTGAATTTAAAGAGAGAAATTAAATTAGCAAAAGCATTGATAACACTGCTGACAATCAAACATAAGATGAATAAGGAAACAGAAAGAGGGTATCAAGATTATATGAGAGATCTTATAAGCAAGGAGTTGCTAAGAGAAGTCTATACAAAGCTGACCAAGAAGTTGATTAGAGGACTGTCACCACAAATGGCAGAAGATATGAGACTGTCTTGCTATTGGAAAGATACAGGTTGATAGATGGAAGAATATAATTTAAAACTAGTTAAACTTAGTGAAATTTATTGATAATAGGTATAGCTTAAATAAATAACTGATAATATTACTAATGTATGCAATGTGTAGTATTATGAAGAGTATAATTGGATATGAATATTGAATGGTACCCATGTAAGGAAGATTAGCAATCCCTTTGGATTATACATAAAGGATAGTAATCATCATCATCATCATCATCATCATCATCATCATCATCATCATCTATTAATCGAAGTAAAGAACAAAAATCTATTGAAGGTCCAACAGACGAAACAAGAATACAGAAAAGATGTGAAAGCAATAGCAATAGCAGTTAGACTTATATACCACTTCATAGCGCTTTCAGCCCTCTCTAAGTGGTTTACAGAGTCAGTATATTGCCCCCACAGTCTGGGTCCTCATTTCATCCACCTCAGAAGGATGGAAGGCTGAGTCAACCTTGAGCCGGTGAGATTAGAACCGCTGAACTGCAGATAACAGTCAGCTGAAGTGGCCTGCAGTATTGCACCCTAACCACTGAGCCACCTCGGCTCTGATAAAATCAAGAATGGAGAATTGGCAGAACAAAGTATTGCATGGCCAATTTCTGGGAAAAATAAAAGATAAATTGGAGTGAAAAAAACTTGGTTATGGTTAACAACAGGTACATTAAAGAAAGAAACAGAGTCACTAATCCTGGCTGCGCAAGAACAAGCTATCTGCACAAATGCCATTAAGGCCAAAATCGAAAAATCCTCTGATGATGCCAAATGCAGACTTTGCAAAGAAGCTGATGAAACTGTTGATCACATACTCAGCTGCTGTAAAAAAATCACGCAGACTGATTATAAATTGCGGCACAATTCAGTAGCACAAATGACCCATTGGAATTTGTGCAAAAATTATAATATTAAAACAGCAACAAACTGGTGGGAACATCAGCCTGAAAAAGTCACCGAAAATCAGATGGTCAAGATCTTGTGGGATTTTCGCATACAAACGGACAAAATACTGGCTCATAATACACCAGACATCACACTGGTTGAGAAAAATAAGGTTACAATCATAGACATCGCAATACCAGGTGATAGCAGGGTTGACGAGAAGGAACATGAAAAAATCGCAAAATACCAGGACTTAAAAATCGAAATTCAACGACTATGGCACAAACCAGCAGTGGTAATTCCAGTAGTAATTGGCACACTGGGTGCTATTCCAAAAGCACTGGAATTACATTTAAAACAGTTAAAAATTGACAAAATCACCATCAGTCAAATGCAAAAAGCCCACTGCTTGGATCTGCACGCATATTACGAAAATACGTTATGATGTCCTAGGCCCCTGAGTGGGGTCCGACTAGTAATCAATGCCAAATCCGTCGAAACAACTGGCCGCTGTGATACAATTGTATAATAATAATAATAGAACTAAGTTAGATACAATTAAAGTTTTGATTATTAGGGGGGAAATGTTATGATACAGGATATAGTCAAATAAAGGAGGAATAAGAATAACAACGTATATATAGATATGGGTATAACATAAGGAAACTGGATGTAAACTTTAAACAGTGATTTGGAAAGGAGGATTAGAAAACTTTGTTATTAAATATTATGGATGTTTAGCTAGAATAGGACATAAGGATTTAGTGTTAATGGAGGATTCTAGAAATAGTAATTGAAAGGCCAGTATGTGGTTATGTATTAAATTTTGGTATATTTTATGATGAAGGGTGTTTAAACAATTATAGTCAAATGAAAATGGAGATATGATGATGGTGACATGTATAAATATTTGAGTTAAAATACTTAAGTTAATATGAATTATGTTTGTTGACTATGGAAGAGATGCATGAAAGTCTTTTTGTAACCAACTGAGACACTTTCTATAGCATGTAAAGAAGGATGTTTTATTTGTTTTAAATTAAAAAAATTTAAAAATATTTTTAAAAAGCAACTTGCAGTGTTGCAAATTTTCTTCGAGCATCTACAGAGAGCAACTATAGAGTCAGCCTCACTAAAAGGACCAAACCAGAAAACTGATACTATAAGAAAGCTAAATTGACGACTTTCATTGAGACTTGGCTGTTATATGAGAATCCTAAAAGTCTGATTGCGCTGGCTTAGTAAATTAGGAAGCACTCCGAGTCCCTTTGAAATGTTATCTGGCCATGCTACACTTTAAAAAATGCTTCATCCCCTTTTGCTCAAAGTTCCTAGATATGTCCATCAAGATACACTACACTACACTACACTACACTACACTACGCTACGCTACGCTACGCTACGCTACGCTACGCTACGCTACACTACACTACACTACAATACAATACAATACAATACAACTCAATACAATACCATACAATAGCAGAGTTGGAAGGGACCTTGGAGGTCTTCTAGTCCAACCTCCTGCCTAGGCAGGAAACCCTATACCATTTCAGACAAATGGCTATCCAACATCTTCTTAAAGACTTCCAGTGTTGGGGCATTCACAACTTCTGGAGGCAACTTCTGTTCCACTGATTAATTGTTCTCACTGTCAGGAAATGTCTCCTTACTTCTAAGTTGCTTCTCTCCTTGATTAGTTTCCACCCATTGCTTCTTGTCTTGCCCTCAAGGGGCTTTGGAGAATAGTTTGACTCCCTCTTCTTTGTGACAACCCCAGAGATATTGGAACACTGCTATCATGTCTCCCCTAGTCCTTCTTCTTTTCATTAGAGTAGACACATCCAGTTCATGCAACCATTCTTCATATGTTTTAGCCTCCAGTCCCCTAAGATCATTGTCCATAGTCTCTATGTGGTATTCCCTATATGGTGACATGATAACCACATGTCTAGGGAGGTTCTCCATCATCCAGATCATGGTTGTCCCAAAGGTGCTTTTTTCAGGAGGCAACTGGACTTTTTGGGTTTTCTTTGAAAACCTTTTGCTTCTCATCCAAGAAACCTCTTCAGTTCAGTTCAGTTTAGCTGAGGACAATTCTTGGATGAGAAGTGAAAACAAAGAAGTCCAGTTGCCTCTTGAAAAAAGCACCTTTTGGACAACCACATGAGTTTCAAACGGAGATGGGGCTCTGATTTTCATGGTTGAGCTCCACATGGTCGCCCATGGTTCTTTAGGAAATTTAAGGATTTCCAGCCTGAACAGCCAAGGTGAGACCAAAAGGAGCAAGATTTGGTCCAGAGTGGACAGCATCTTGATGTCCCGCCTAGCTTTGGGATCTGAGATGATCAGGAATTATGTTTAATCTGATTAGTTTCATTTGGATTGGAATGTATGGCGCCCAGATGCCGCACTGCTCAACACTGATTTGATATTTTCATCAACAAATATGAAAAATAAAAACTTATATTTAAAAGGAATTGGCGCTAAAACAAATACAGTGAAAATATCACTAGTCCTTCCATCATTACTAAAGAGATGCAATTGTTAAAGTGAGTCATTCACGATTTTATGACCTTTTTTTGTTGCTGCAGTCGTTAAGCAAATCATGCATCTGTTAAGCGAATCTGGCTTCCCCTATTGATTTTGCTTGTTGGAAGCCCCCGGAAGGTCAGAAATGGCCAGATCGTGTGACTCTGGGTTGCTTGTAACCATTGTAAATACATGCTAAACACCCAAATTTTGATCACATGATGTGGGGATGGTACAAAAGTCATAAGTGCAAGGACCGGTCATGTTCCCCCGGGCCATTGTAAGATCCAAAGGACGCTAAACAAATCATCACTCCGGTTGTCACGCTGGAATGAACTACATGATACGAGAGATACATCAGCACGAAAAAGTAATCAAGCAGAGGTTGAGCAGAAGGAGTCCACAAATGCCTTCTCCAATTTTCCAACTCTCCCAATGGGCTAGCCCAGACCTGCTAAATTCCTAACTAATACACTTGGAAGGTAATCTCAAGTACTGTAAACATCTGATTAACATCAGGAAGGGTGCTTGTCATGTCGAGGGCAGCCAGAGGTTTTCAGGGAATTGAGTGGTGTTTCAGACGCTACTTCATCAATCTCAAAACTTCTTTGAATAACTGGTTTCACGCAGGGAAAAAAGAAAGCCCAGAAAATCCCAAAACTGCTTTTTTCAGGAGGCAACTGGATTTTCTTGTTTTTTTTTTCTTCTGAAGACATTTCACTTCTCATCCAAGAAGCTTCTTCAGCTCTGGCTGGATGGTGCAGAGCAGAAGGCCAAGCGTTGTTAGGGCTGGCAGGAGTGTACCAGAAACAGAGGCAGAACTCCCGGCCCTCTCTGGATCAGCTGATCAGTGGGCTGTGGGCCACAGGCCGAGGTTAAGGGACTGCCTGCACCTCAAAAATAATAAGACCTCCCCGGAAATAAGGCCAAGCGCTTATTCCGGAGGTCAAAAGAAAATAAGACCCTGTCTTATTTTCTGGGAAACACAGTAGATCCTCAACACGTGACCTTAAAAACTTTGGATTGAACTTGAGGGATCCCAGGAGGGGCCCCGTTGAGAGATGGCCATGTGAAAAGTCTCCGCTTCCAAGGGTGAGGCCCTGCTTTCAAGCGTGGAAGAGAACTCTTCATGTCCAGGCAAGATTAGATCGCAAATTAACCGCCTGCTTAAAACTTGTTCGGTGGGTTCGGTTGCCAGTTTTCACCCGTCCCTCTCTAAATAGTCCCTCAAGATACTTAGCTGGCTCTGCCCAGCTTTCTGCTCATTAGTGGGTGTGTGAAGGTTGTCAGATCCACCAGGTAAATCAGATGATGCTTCTCATTCTCCCATGACTAAATGGACCACGGCCAAAAATATCTGGCAAGGAATGCTGGGAGCATGAAGTCATCATCTGCCACTGATCTGGTCCTTTGGGGTGAAATCTGGAGGACCACAACAGTTCTTCCTGGCACAAGGTTTCCCCACCCCCACCCCCAAACACCTTATGATGACTACAATTCCTGCAATTCCCAGCAAAAACAACCTTTACAGGTGCTAGTTGGAAGTTGGCCGTTGCAATCCCAGGCACCTCTGATAGGTACAGATTTGAGAAGATGCTGGTTTATGGTGCCTTAGTCAATTCAAAGGTCTTCTGCAGTCACAATATAAACCTAAGATTGAAAATCAGGATTGTCAGATGCTACATCTTTTCTATCCTGCTTTACGGAGTGGGGAGTTGGTCACTGGACAGAAAGCCACTTGAAAAGACGAGAAGCATTTGAAATGTGGATTGACAGGTGGCTGTTATGGATAAGTCGGGTTGACGAAATCAGAAATATGGAGGTGATAAGCCACGTGAAAAAGTCAAGGGGAATCATCAAAACCATAAAAAAGGCTAGAATATTTTGGACCTGTGATGCAACACCTGGAAAAATACAGCATCCTTCACTGAATCCTCCAGGGAAAGATTGAAGGTAAATGAGGTCCAGGCAGAAGAAGAACATCGTGGCTTCCAAATCTAAGGGATGGTTTGGACAAAACTCAGCAGCACTTTTTT
Source organism: Thamnophis sirtalis (assembly GCF_051295495.1). NCBI lineage: Eukaryota > Metazoa > Chordata > Lepidosauria > Squamata > Natricidae > Thamnophis > Thamnophis sirtalis. The sequence goes on from NW_028261382.1 coordinate 72,127,322, forward strand.
GTACGGCTGTTGATAAAAATAGGATCACCAACATGATCACCAACATCCAATGACAGATATGGCAGAGGAGGAGGAGGAGGAGGAGGAGGAGAGGAGGAAAGAGGAGGAGGAGGAGGAGGAGGAGGAGGAGAAGAAGAAGAAGAAGAAGAAGAAGAACAAGAACAAGAACAAGAACAAGAAGAAGAAGAAGAAGAAGAAAGAGGAGGAGGAGGAGAAGAACTTTATAGTAAAAGTAGTGTTAGCACATATATAACTTTGGTTTCCTAGTCTGATCTATCTTGCTGGACCGACATAGGAATTCGAGCTGGGACTTTTAATATGTTCTCTTTAGAGAAATATTTATTATTAGATATGTTTGCTGACGTGTGTGAGTGTGTATATATACCCACACAGGATAAGGATAAGATTTTCTCCCCCTTCTTCTCCTTCTCCTCCTCTCTCCCTTCCTCCTCTTCTCCCACTTCCTCCTCCTCCTCCTCCAATGCAAATCGTTTAAGGCCTTTGCACACAAAATGGACACAATTGTCCCTTCAGAGACAGAACAGGAAAAGTTTATTCTCTGTAGCATCCACGGGGAGGACAAGAACCAACTGGTTTTAGCATGCAAGATCCAAACTGCAAATGAGGTAGAACATCCTGACTGAGATTCCTTCCAGCCCCATTTTTCTTAATGTTAGCCTTTTCATACTTCTGCTAAATAAATGGACATCTATTCTGGGGATGGACCCCAAGGGCCTTCCACAATTTTCCATTGAATTTCTGGATGGAGAAAGTGAGGAGGAAGCCATTTCTCAGAGTTATCCTAGGGCATGGAGAATTACACCATCAGTTGATCAAAGACAGCACTTCAGCTTAGTACAACAATGACAACATTACTGAAAAAGCTGTGGCTGGTGGGATTCAGTCAGTTCAGACCGGTTCGGGTGAACCAGATGTTAATTTTAATCTGGTTCGCTGAACTGATAGTGGCAAGGACTGGCTGCCTTCCGGAGCCTGGGGAAGGTAAAAAGCTCCCCCACCATGGTGCAGGAAGCCGACTAGGCTCCGCCCACATGGCCTTGCCCACCCAGCAACCGGGCAGAGAACTGGTTGCTAAAAACATTTTAATCCCACCCCTGTGTAGCTCACAATCGAATTGTGGAGTCCTTGCTGCCCTCTGAGTTTGGTTATTTGTTTGCTTGTTTGTTTGCAGATGTTTCATTATCCAGCTAAGTAACATCTGCAAACCAACAGCCAAGCTTAGAGAGTACCCAGGACTCCGCATATCTTCCTGTCTGAAGCATCCTCAGATAGGGTCATGAGGGTTGTGTAGTCATGGTGGAGGCTCCACCCTTTTTGTTCGTAAGTGGCGTGCAGAATGTCTGGCATAACATGGCAACATTTTTTTAAAAAATTATTTTGCCACACCATCAGATCTTGATCCATCCTCAAAATTTTCCCTGGGCTGATTGGACACAGGAAAAGCCATGGAGGCTGGAGTCACAAAGGGCATGATGTTCATTCACACCCTTGATCACCTTCTCATTAATGGGGTGGAAGGAGACCCCTCCTGAGAACTTCTCCAGATGTTTCTTCATCATTGAGGGAGAAAACATTGCATTTTTCAAATTGAATGAGAACAAGTGAGGGGGGAACCCACAGGATTTCTTTGCCTGCACTAATTTATAACCACAATACAATGGATGACAACATAACTATCTAATTATTATTACAGCATGTCATCTTATCCTAAACTGCCCCTGCAATTCCTAGGAATGCAAGTGTGATGGGAATGTTACAGATGTTGACAACACATTCCATAATATGTATTTCACATACATATTTAATAATCTTGTCAAGCTCAAACTGTGTTTTGCTGTTGCAACCATTATCGCTTCTCAGTTTACCAGCAAACCAAGGGGGGAGGGAAGGGTGAGATGGAATGTGTGCTCCAGACATCGGGAAGCCGATCTGTGAGAGCCAAGGACACTTCAGCAGGCCCTTTGCCAGAGCCAAAGACTTTTTCTCATAACAATACAAATAGACTCAAGTGAACCGTGTGACCTGCTCTAATCAGGGGAGAGAGAATTCTGTTTTAATTACCATATTTTTCACACTATAAGATGTGAAACCGTAAGACACACCTAGGTTTAGAGGAGGAAAACAAGAAAAAAACCCTATCAGGTGGTGCCTGAGAGGACCACAGATATTGCCAGCTCTGCTTATTGGCTCCTGCATTGAGGAAAAGAGACAGAAGAGGCGGACAATGACAAAGACAGAAGAGGGGGAGGTTCAGCACTAGAAAAGGACCCCGCTGCAGTGGCCCAGCTGCTATTCACTAAAGGACTGGCACCCTTTCCACCCACTTTGGGGGTGGGGGGGTGCGTCTTATGGAGCGAAAAATACGATATGTGGATTTGTGCAGGAAGTAGCTAGATCTGGTTTTGCCCTCACCGGTGCTAAAATTATGTACTCAATAAAGTTTTGCATTAAGAGATGGGATCATCTCGACTGTGCTTGCTTTGGTTGGGTTCATCGGTCAGAACATTGACAAACCTTTCATGCAATTTTCAATCATATTATTATTATTAGAATATTATTCTCCCCACACCACAAAGAACAGAGATCTGTGAAGGAAGGAAATTTGAATGGGGATGTTTTTGCTCACCTACCGTTCAGCTGAAACAAATTAAAATAATAACCCAACTTGGTACCCTTGAAATATGTTGATCTTCAATTTCCATAATTTCAATCCAATATTTCAATTAATTAGATGTTCTCGGCCAAACATTTGCCTGGTGCCTGACTATTGGAACTGCCCTTGCTTTCCTTTGTCACCATAGTTTTATTTCTATTTGCAAGTCTGTGTATTTTGTTATCTTCTCTAGTTCCTTCTCTTCTAATCTGCATTTAGAAGAGAAGAACCTGGAGAAGATTGTTATTGTTATTGTTGTTATTATTTAGATGTGTTAAGGTAGCCAGACTCCAAAATGACTTGGATGGCTTGCAAAATAGCGAATATATAATTGAAGCACAGTGAAAAATATAACATTGCTCCAATTACTTTGACCTGAAGCCATTGGGTGAGATCATCTGACACCACGGGATGAGGTCTGATCAGTATATTGATGATACTCAACTTTATATTTTTTTCTCCAAATGTTGTTATGACAGATCTTTCATGGTGCCTAGAGGTTGTAGCAACCACAGTCTTCAACTGAACCTTGGTAAGAAGAAGGGAGGCTGGGTGAGTTCATCTGAGACCTTTCTTTATTCTGGGTTCAGTTTCCCCACAACCAGAATACCCCATCCCATCCTACCTCCTGGATTAAAGTCAAGGTATTGTGACACCCCCTGCAATCTCACCATGCTCTCCACCTCTGTTGATGTCAGGGCACCTTGGCACCATTCTATTCTGCTCCTTGTTTTTTGTTTTCCTTCCTTGTTGCCAAACCAATCCAAGGAGGCCTCCTGAGAACCAGGGGAAGGGGACACTGGCTGGATGCTGGGTTTTGCACCCTCCTCCTTGTCACAGAATAGAATAGGAATAAAATAAGAATAGAATAGGATAGGATAGGATAGAATAGAATAGAATAGAATAGAATAGAATAGAATAGAATAGAATAGAATAGAATAGAATAGAATAGAATAGAATAGAAGAACAGCTGGAGCCTGTTCCCAGTGTATGCATGCACAGAGTTGCCAGAATAAGGGAACAGCTAAGGAAGAAAGGTCAACTTGGGAGTAAGGCCACAGGTGGACGATGAATGGCCGCTCCCAAAGGAAATAAAAGAGGAGCGAAAGGGGAGTGGAGTTTGCAGGAGACAATGAGTTCATTCCTGCCAAGTATTGCGGCATCTAAAAGATATCAGTCTGGCCACTCTCCAAGCCTGATAAAGGTCAATAATTGGGAACTATCTTGAAAAACTGAGGGAGAAGAAAGACTTTGCTGGAGAGGAATTCACTGTCAATGAAATAAAAGGGGTTTATCGGGACAAGGACTTGGCTTCATGCTGCTGGAGAAGCCTAGGTTAGAACAGTTTCCTTCATGCCATGCTAAAACAGGTAGACTTCCCTTCAATTAAATGTCCTGACCTACAAAACAGAAAACCCAAACCACTCAACTCTGAGATTTCTTTTCCAAAAGTTTATTCATTTCTACTAAAGTCTTATTTGAGGTGACATTTGACCCATCAGGTCCTTGAAAGAATGGAAGTACTTCCAATGTTGCCACCAAATTGCCATTTCTACTGAGACTGAAATTACAGTAATTATAGGTTAAATAAATTTAATCTATATTTAATCTATATTTAATCTATAGGAAGAGGTTACCTGGAAAAAAATTCCATTTTGCCAAGCTGACCAAAACTGCCTGTTACCTTGTGGTTAGGTCCAGGTAATTACCTCGGGAATGAAACAGAAGTGCTTTCTCAATCCCCGGTTCAGTTGGGGCTAGTTTTAAGCAGGTTTAAACCAGTTTTGGTTTTGCAAATCAGCCACGATCCACTAAATACCGCCACCCAAAATGGGCTTGGTCACTTAACCACCCTCTAATTGGATTTTTAATTAATTAAATTTATCGGTTGCCCGACTCCCAGCAACTCTAGAATTTTAATTGAATTTGAAATTTAATTCAACTGAAATGAAATTTAAAAAAACAAAATTATTTTTTTTAATGGATTTTTATCCTAAAAAGAGTATTTTATCCCCCAAAAGGCAAGAAACTGGACTTTCTTGATTTTTTTCCCTTTCTTTGAAAACATTTTGCTTCTCACTCAAGAAGCTTTTTTAGTTCTAACTTCCAAAGAAAGTTTTCAAAGAAAAAAAATTAAGAAAGTCCAGTTGCCTTTTGCGGAAAAAAAAACCCCACCTTTGGGACAAATATGATCTGGATGATTGATGATAGATAGATATTTTGATCCTACCTTTCTCAACTCAAAGCAGTGGACATCCCTCATGTCCCCCTCAAATTTTGCCCATTACAACTACCCAGTAAGGGTGTTGGACAGGGGTGAAATCAATTTACATTCGCTACCAGTTTGCAAATGTGAGCGTGTGGGCGGGCGGGCAGGCATGCGCACATGCTTTGCTCATAGGCACCACCTCTGCATATGTACAAAACCTTTGATTTCCTACGATCAGCTGTGACACACAATTTAAATTAGCTAGAAAGCAGTAAATCCAACCATTCTAGCTAATATAAATCATGTCACAGCTGATTGTCAGAAATACCAGTTTGCCAAACCTGTAGCATTTTTTTTTGCTACAGGTTCGGGTGAACCGATCCAAACCGATAGCATTTCACCTCTAGTGTTGGGTTTAAATCACCTAGCTGGCTTTTATGCCCAGGAGAGGACAGGAATTTACAGCTTCCCGGTTTCTAGCCCAATATTTCTCAAATTTAACAATTTTAAAATATCTGAACTTTTAATTCCCTAGCCTCCTTGGAATTCTGGGAGTTGAAGTCCAGACATTTTAAAGCTACCAAGGTTGAGAAATTCTGTTTTAGCCCTATGCTTTTAAATTGATTGTCTTTTCTTATCTATTGCTACCCATTCAAAGGAGAGCTCTCTTCTACATTCATTCACCCGCCTAATTTGATTTTTTTTTAATAGACTACCATGGGGTAAGTGGGGGGAGGGCATGAGGACATGAATGTTCTAGGAAAGTTAGAAGGGAGAATGGATTTTCTCATAATGTTGAAGAAATGCTGAATTATATTATGGGAAGGGCCATCCTTTGAAAACGCGATTGGTGAAATGATAGAAACAACTGAAATTGAACCAATATTTTCTGTGTTCTCTTTTTATTGCTTTATGGCATTTATAGATCACTTAATTTGAAAATATGTTGTTCCAGCAAGCAACAATATTGTAATATTCTTCCAGGGCAATAGTGAACACCAGAGGTGGGATTCAGCAGGTTCTGACCAGTTCTGGAGAACCGGTAGCGGAAATTTTGAGTAGTTCAGAGAACTGGTAAATACCACCTCTGGCTGGCCCCGCCCCCATCTATTCTCTGCCTTCTGAGTCCCAGCTGCCTCATGGCTCCCATTGGGAAGAAATGGAGATTTTACAGTATCCTTCCCCTGCCCCACCCACCAAGCTACGCCCACCAAGCCATGCCCACAGAACCAGTAGTAAAAAAAATTTGAATCCCACAACTGGTGAACACCTACCCACTAAGGGATTACAGAGTAGTCCTTTAATTGAGCAAGGAATTACAACTGTAAGTCATTGCTCTCATTAAGCAGGTCATCATGTGATCCTGACTGATTTTACAACTTTTTTAGGGGGGGGGAGACATTAAGTGAACAAACAGTCGTTAAATGAACTCAGTAGTTGTTAAGCAAAACCATTGCATCAAATGGGCATTTTGGATGAAAACTAGAAGCAAATGCCAGAAATGAGCAAAAAAGCCCCATAATAAACCACGGTCAAGTGACTCCAGGATGCTGACCAAGTATGTAAACGTGAGCCGATTGCCAGGTCCCCCCAAAATGCAATCACAGTCAGGGTTCCAAATAATAATCCCATATCAAGCGAAACTCCAAGGCAGGTGAAACCCTCGAAGAATACTTTGTCAGAGTTTTGGCTGTCTACCTGACAATACTTTTATTGGAGACATCATATGGGCACAGATCTGGTGAAAACTGTTCCCGCGGTTTTCATCTAATTAAAAGAGAAAGTTTTCCCACAACCCCAGACAATCAGTCACATGATCCAATCAAGTCGCTGTCCGGTTGTCCGGTGACCTTACTCCTCCTTCCATGGTCCAGGTGTGAGAATGTCCTTGGTTCCCAAGAGAAAGTATTTTGTTTTGGCTACACAACTCCAGTTATTTACTTATTTATGTATGTATGTATTTATTTATTTATTTATTCATTCATTCATTCATTCATTAGTTTGTCAAACATGTACAAAATAGCAGGTATAGGTATGAACATGGAGATGAACATGAACAAAGGAAATGGGTACAAATAAATGAGGAGAGTAGAACAGGGACGGTAGGTACGCTGGTGCGCTTATGCACTCACCCTTTACAGACCTCTTAGGATTGGGGTGAGGTCCACGGTGGACAGTTTAAGGTTGAAGCTATGGGGGGATTGAGGATGTAACAACAGAGTCAGGGAGAGCATTCCAGGCGTTGACCATTCTGCTGTTGAAGTCGTGATTTCTGCAATTGAGTTTAGAGCGGTTTACCTTGAGTTTGCATCTATTGTTAGCCCGTGTTTTATTGAGGTTGAAGCTGAAAAAGTTGTTGACAGGTAGGATGTTGTAGCAGACAATTTTGTTTATTCTATGCTTAGGTCTCACCACAGGTAACACAGTTCTATGTTGTCCAAGCCCAAAATTTCGAGCTCCACTCCCTATCCCACAGTGCCAGTGTTTCAACACTGAAGCTCCAAGATGGCTGTGGTCAGGTCAGCTTTAGGGTTGACAATCACTGGGAGGATGAGGGGGTTGGGACCATTAGAATTTTAAAATTGGGCTCTACATATTTTTTAGGAGTCAACTTTGAACGATCAGTGAATGACTGATAGTTCAGCAAGGACTCCCTGCATATACTGTACATATTAAAGCATTTACATAACGCCAATCATCCAAATTCACATAATTGGCCTCCTGGAACAACTAGGGTTTTGTAAGGTTGTGCAGGTAGGAGTTTAGTTTTGCTGCAGGAAGTGTGCTCTGAAAAGGTTCACCTCCATGATCCTACATCCTATCTCTTCATTAGATGGAAAGCATCCACAGGTAGTCCTTGTTTGCTGGAATGGAGAGGTGGTCCATCAAGGTTATTCAATAATAGCAGTAGACTTATATACCGCTTCATAGGCCTTTCAGGCCTCTCTAAGCGGTTTACAGAGAGTCAGCATATTGCCCCCAACAATCTGGGTCCTCATTTTACCCACCTCGGAAGGATGGAAGGCTGAGTCAACCCTGAGCCGGTGAGATTTGAACCGCTGACCTGCTGATCTAGCAGTAGCCTGCAGTGCTGCATTTAACCACTGTGCCACCTTGGCTCTATTCAAAGCAGGAAAGAGAGGAAATCAGAAGACTGAGGACAATGATGATGGTGTAAAGAAGGAATGACCTTGAGGAACAAGAAGAAGACTCACAACCAAGACAGCAAACAGATAAAAGAAACTTGAACCCGGGGCAGACAAGTATTTTGAGAAAGCATCTCCAACATGCTCTCCCTCATAAAGTGAAGGGGGAGGAAGCATATTTAAACAAGCAAGGCATCATGTTTTGTTTGCATCTGATTGTTAGCTTTGGGGCCACCATAACGGTTTGGTCTGACCTCCTCTTGATGATGGCAAAACGTATTTCATAACTCAAACAAACCATCCCCTGCTGGAGTCCAATGAGAAGGAAGGAGAATCGACGTGTTAATGAAAATTTAGGCCGCAGCCATGAGCAGATTTTGGCCAAGTGAATCTGGAAGTCCCAGCTTCACAAATGCCCCACCCAGGTTCTCCTCCCCATAGCAGCTACTTCTTCTTTCAGCACTTGATGTGATCAAAATGAGTTTCGTCGGCCTCAAGTAATTACAAAGGGAGCTGGGTTACTGTTATAATGGCGCTTCATACTTGTAAAATCAATGGGTGGCAAAGATTGATCAATGATGGAGTTCCTAATTCGGAGAAAGGAGAAAGAAGGAGGAGCAAAGTAAAGATGGAGTAAAGTTTGTATCTGGAAACACCAACGTTATAAGAAGGGACATTCTACACATGTCCACCAAATACGATCATACGACCCAGGTGTCTGGTGGCATTTCCAACATTTAACTGATTTGTCTTTAAACATCTTTGCTAATCTTGCCAGGGGAAAGTACCATCTATAAAACATCTCGCACAAGTTTTCTTTATATGCAGGAGACATTGTTAATTTGTAATTTCTATCCCACAATTGCTGCCATTTTTTCTAATTATATCGTATAGCCAAAAAATTTTTGCCCACGCTATCATTGTCTCCTTCATTTGCTCTTCTTCTAATTTGGTGCCGTTGTAACTTTGGATGGTCACTAAATGAACTGTTGTTAAGTCCGGAACTATCTGTGCTAACCGACGAAAGCAGTTGGGAGCCTTTTATGAGAAAGATATCAGAGGGAACCCAGCAATATTCCTCTAAACTTCCACTGGGGATCTGGAGTTGTGTGGGTGCATGACATTAAGATCTAGGACAACTCGACATGTCTCAGTTCCTGCTCTGTATTTTTAGAGTCCACAGAAGGAGCAGAATGAAGAGGTTGGCTTTGAATGTCACCGACTATTATTAATAATGCTAAGCAGGAAGGGGAGGTGGATGTGCATTGGGCCAGCTAAGAGTCTCCAGTAGAGCAAAATTCAATGCAGGGGCTTCCCCGGGGATATTTTTGCATGTCTATGACCTCACCAGCTCTCATATAAAACTTCTATTTTAATACATGTGTGTGTTTGTGTTCCTTCAACTTGGGAAAATGCATTTTCTGTGCGAGAGCTGATAGCTGATAACCGATCAGTGGTTTGGGCAGAAAATTCTCCACCCTCCTTGGGAATTAAGTGGCCTTTATAGAAAGAAAGAGGTAATTTACCTCTCCCCTTTGATCCTAGAGAAACCAAAGCCATTATGAGGTTTGGCAAAGGGTTGTCATTCGCCCACAACCCAGTTCAAGGACACAGGAGGAGATCCAACCTCACCTACCCTTCATTGTGTTACAAGAAATGTCCATGTGGATTCAGCTCCAAGCGGGGAGAAAGACACGGGAAACATGGAGGCTGTTTGGGAAGATGGTTTAATGGAGAAGCAGAACCACCAATCACCTGTGATTCTGGATAGCTGTCCAAGTGTTTTTGATGAGTGCATGGATTTTAATACACTTTGTTCGACAGCATTTTATAATTTAAAGACAAAGGTTCCTCTTGCACATATGTGCTAGTCATTCCCAACTCTAGGGGGCGGTGCTCATCTCCATTTCAAAGCCGAAGAGCCAGCGCTGTCCAAAGACATCTCTTTGGTCATGTGGCCGGCATGACTCAATGCCAAAGGCACAGGGAACGCTGTTACCTTCCCATCAAAGGTGGTCCCTATTTTTCTATTTGCATTTTTACCTGCTTTCAAACTGCTAGGTTGGCAGAAGCTGGGACAAGTAACAGGAGCTCACTCCATTACATGGCGCTAGGGATTTGAACCGCCGAACTGCCGACCTTTCTGATCAACAAGCTCAGTGTCTCAGAATTGTTTCCTGCAAAAGCCCACTCCTCTTTCACTCCTCTTTTATTTCCTATGGGAGGGGCCAATCACCTTCCAGCTGTGACTTTACTCCCAAGCCTATCCTGATTTCTGAGTTGTTCTTTTCTTCTGGCAGCTCTGCGCATGCGCACACTGGGAACAGGCTCCAGCTGTTCTTCTGCTCCATTGATTTCTGACTCCATAGGCACCTGTTCACTGCCAGACGGCCTTGGCCCCATCTCTGCTTCCGATGCAGAACCCTTGTCCGAGCCTTCCCCAGCCTCCAAAACTGGCCCATCTTCCTTCCCAACCTCCTCACTTTTCGAATCTGCTGCCAGCTCTGCTGGCCGCTGGCGGGCCCCAAAAGTCAGGGAATTCTGTGAGTTGAAATCCATAAGTCTTAAAGTTGCCAAGTTTGGAGAGTCCTGGTCTAAAGTTGATGAGGTTGTTTTGTCTCCTTTTCTAATTGTGAAAAGGGCCTGTATCCCTCACTTATTCTTTAAATGGGAACTTTGAAGATTTGTCATGGTTAGCTTTGGTTTTCTGGAATTTTGATCCTCAGGCAGCCAATTTATTACTGTACCACCTCTCACTTAGAGACAGATGTGGGATGGAGGGGTGATCCGAGGCAGAACAAAAACACTCCCAGGGATTCAATTAATATTCAGGGAGTGGAAACCTCCTGATTAGATTAATCATTTGAGTGGATATAGATGTATTTTCTCCACAGGAATATCCCTTGAAACTAAGATATCATACTTTCCCTATGTGGCCTATCTGGGAGACAGAGGCCCATTTTGGCTCTGCACACATCCTTTTCCTTCATCCTACATTAATGTTATTTTTACCTCAGTTTTCTTCTTCTGAACAGTCCACCAGAACTGGTGTGTTTGTGTGTGTGTGTGTGTGTGTGTGTGTGTGTGTGTGTGCGTGTGTGTGTGTGTGTGACAATTCTGAACTATGGAAATGATACTTGGGATTATACTAGAATTGTTTCATTTTAGTGACTTGGGAGGAAAGTATTGATGTAATTGGAATATTGAATGATCTTGGGAATGGAGTTGCCACCGTCTCCATTCTTCCCTCTTTCAAAAAGGAAGGGAAAGAGAGAAGGGAAGGGAAGAGAGGGGAAAAGAGAGAGAGAGAAAGGAAAGAAGGGGAGATCAGAAGGAAAGGAGAGGTAGGAAAGGGAAGGAAAAGGGAAAGAGGAGAGCATGGGAAGGGAATGAATGAAAGGATGAGAAGTGGATGGAATGAGAAGGGGAAGAGAAGGAAAGGAAGGGGAGGGGAAGGGAAAGGGAAAAGGAGATTCTGGGGAAGGGAAGAAGAAAAGGAAAGCAAAGAAAGAAAGGAAAGGAAAGTAAAAGGAAGGGAAGTAAAGGAAAGGAAAGAAGGAAAAGAAAGGAAAAAAGGAAAAGAAAGGAAAAGAAAGAAGGAAAGGAAGAAAGAAGGAAGGAAAGCAAAGCAAAGCAAAGCAAAAAGAAGGGAAGGGAAGTAAAGGAAGGGAAAGAAGGAAGGGAAAGGAAGAAAGAAGGAAAGGAAAGGAAAGGAAGAAAGAAGGAAAGGAAAGGAAAAGAAGAAAGAAGGAAAGGAAAGGACAGGAAAGAAGGAAAGGAAAGGAAGAAAGAAAGAAAGAAGGAAAGGAAAGGAAAGAACGAAAGGAAGAAAGGAAGAAGGAAAGGAAAGGAAAGAAGGAAAGGAAGAAAGAAGAAAAGGAAAGAAGGAAAGAAAGAAAGAAAGGAAGGAAGGAAAGGAAAGGAAAGGAAAGAAGGAAATTAAAGGAAGAAAGAAGGAAAGCAAAGGAAGAAGGAAAGGAAGAAAGAAAGAAAGAAAGGAAAGGAAAGGAGGAAAGAAGGAAAGGAAAGGAAGAAAGAAACAAAGCAAAGCAAATTACAAATTTCTCATCAATTTCCAGCTAAAATATGGAAAGTGCTCAGGATTTCATCCCCCTTTATAAAAATGCCGATCAATTTTACAACATTTTGGCACAGACTATGAATAGGGAATGTGTCTATGAAAACCACCATCGTGAGTAGGGGTGGGGGGGTTCCGACAGGGACTACTGTCAGTTCGCTTGTGGGCTTGCAGGTGTGCCTGCGCACTGCAATAAAAATTGCTCTGTGCATGTGCAGAAGCAAAAAAATAAGATGGCGTCCCCTATGTTGCCACCCGGAGAACCGGTTTGGGGGCGTAGCAGGCCTGGGTCACTGCTGGTTCTAGCGACCCAGGCCGCCACTACTGGTTTGGCTTAAACCGGGCCGAGCCGGTAGGAACCTACCACTGATTGTGAGGCTGTTTCCCCTGGCCCTGCGAGAAGGCAATCATTAGCCACGTCCTGTGAGAATTCCATCCCAGAGACTGAGCATATTTGAAGGGAGGATGTGTGCAGTGTCACCTTCTGTGAAAATTGAAGGCAGAGAGGCAGCTCCTGCATCTGATCAGGCAGGAATCTGGTCAAGATTTTGAGGTTGACACCCCAAAATCCTGTTTAAAAATGCCATGTGCTCCTTTAATGACTACAGCCAGAGTTTCAGAAAGATTTATCTGTCAAGCATCACTCCCACTCAGCAGAGCAGAACTGTAAAGAGAGAGAGAGAGCATAGGCTACTCTGGGGCGTCTGGGAATCTCCTTCTGAGACCAACCTTTTTTTTTATTATTAAAAGTAGTTCACAAAAGTTTAAATCTGTCAATCAAATTGGGTATTGAGATAAGGTGGTACCAGACTCAACTCGCTCCAGCCAACTTGCTGTGGCCCAACTCACCACGGCCAACTCCCATGAGACGAGAGTTAGGCTAACATTGAAGAAATAGCGGAACACGATTCGTGAAAGGAAGGATGCCAAAGGAGGGAACCAAAGAAAATACAAAAGACAAAAATAAAAATAGGTTTAAAATATATTTTAAATAATTAAATTGAACTGTTGAGTTGTCCTGCAGTGAGTTGGCTGCAACAAATTGGCCATGGTAAATTGCCCCATTCTGCTTCCTGATTTGTGATCGACTTTGGCTCTGTTCTCTTTCCCAGTTGTTGGCCAAAACAATTCGTTCCAAAATATTCCAAATTAGGCTGGATGCTTCAGAATAGATTATTCTTCTCTAATACACATACATTGTTTTTCTTACAAATGTCTCAAGTTGGTAAATCTCAAGATCCCCTTTTTTGCAGCTATGTCATGTTCAGTTTTTCAAACTCGACCTTTTGAATTTGGACTAAAACATGCACAAATTTTATTTAAAAATATTTATTTATTATCAAGAAATGCCTTCTCCATTTGCAATTCGTGTTACGAAATGTGAGTTTTGATTAAGGCCAAAGTTTTGTACGTTGATTTGAAAATGGAAAATTTGTTCCCAAACCAAATCAATTTCTCATTTGTCCCTCAAATTCCAAGACACTTTTCAAAATATGGATTGGGGTGTGTGGGGTGTGTGTGTGTGAGAGAGAGAGAGAGCATTCAAGTGAAAGTTAAAGTCTAAGAAAAGTTTGAAGACTCACTTTTGAAAATTCAATTTTGAAAATATTCAAAATTGGGAAACAAAACGCAAAGCAACACCTGCATTTTCTATTTTTCTGATTTTATAGAGGGTATATACCTTGAGCCCAGGATCTTTGCAATTATTGCCCAAGAGTCATAAGTACTTTCTCTTGAATGATAATAATAAATGAAGCTATACACTTAAGCTTGCAAGCATTCCCACTGGTAATTCCCCCAAATTACTGCAGCATTCGTGGGAGCCTGAACATGGTTATACAGTAGTATAGTCTAGTCTTTATTGTCATTGTACAAAATAAATACACCGAAATTGGTTTTAGCCTCACTGGTGCAAAATTATAGTGGAAACGAAAAAAGAAAAACAAGAAAAACTAGTCATACGTTTCCACGTGTGCGTGGAGTGATTGCGGCTGTGTTTAAGAGTCTGATAGCCCAAGGATAGAAACTATTTTTAAACCTATTTGCTCGGCTGGCTATCCTTCGATGTCTTCTGCCCGATGGTAGAAATGCGAAGAGACACTGACCAGGTCGTGAAGCATCTCTGAGTATCTTCCTTACTCTGCTAAAGCAACGAAACCTGGCGATGTCACCCAGTGGTGTTAGAGGGCAACCAATGGTTTCTTGTGCCGAATTGATCCCTCTCTGTAGTGCCTTCCTGTCCGCAGCACTTAAAGCAGTACACCAGGGGTGGGTTTCAGCCGATACGCACCAGTTTGGGCGTAAAAAAATTAGAAACTCACCACTGCAGTGCACCATACTGTTATGCAATATGTGAGGACACTTTCTATGGTGGACCAATAGAAAGAGGTCATCAGCCGTTGTTCCACCTGACTTTTTCGCAGGACTCTAAGGAAATGAAGTCTCTGTTGGGCCTTTACAATCACCAGAGACGTGTTGTTTTTTCAGGTGAGATCTTGATTAATAAGCACTCCCAAGAATTTAAAAGAGGAAACCCTCTCCACACAGCCCCCCTCGATATACAGTGGGGCAGGTTCCTCTCTGTGCTTCTGGAAATCTAGCACCATCTCCTTTGTCTTACTAGTATTTAGATGTAAGTTGTTTCTTGAGCACCGTGCAGATACCTTCTGGACTTCTTCCTGTATGCCGATTCGTCCCTTCCAGTTATGAGACCCAGCACCATTGTGTCTTCTGCAAACTTTATTATGATGTTGGATGGATCCGAGGATATGCAGTCATATGTATACAGTATCTATATCAAATAAGTATACCACCTAATTCATCATTCCAATATTACTCTGAATGCTAATTGGGATGATGAAAGGACTTGCCAAATAATGATAGAACATCTGCTATCCTTATTATTAATACTACTACTAGCTGGGTATTCAGTTCACAAGGAAACACAATCTATAAATACACATTGGCTTGCTTGTTTGGCAATGTATAAAACCTGCCCCAGTCGTAACAGACTGCAATCAAGTGAAAATAGAGAGAAAATTAAATTGGCATTAAAGGAGATTAAAAGCAACCGTGTCCAACTGAAATGGCAATGAATAAAAAAAGCATAACACACACACACACACAAATGTTCAGGTTTAACAGATTAACAAAGTTGGAAGGGACCTTATAGGTCATCTAGTCAAACCCCCGCTCAAGCAGGAGGCCCTACACCATTTCGGATAAATGGTAATCCAATCTCTTCCTGAAAGCCTCCAGTGATGAAGCCTCCACAACTTTTGTTCCATTGGTTGATTGTTCTCACTGTCAGAAAATTCCTCCTTATTTCAGGTTGAATCTCCCCTTGATCAATTTCCACCCATTATTCCTTGTCTGGCCTTTGGGTGCTTTGGAGAATAGCTGGAGCCCCTCCTCTCTGTGGCGGCCCCTCAAATATTTGAAGACTTCTATCCTGTCTCCCCTGGTCTTTCTCTTCCCTAGACTAGCCATGCCCAATTCCTGCAACCGTTCATCGTATGTTTTAGTCTCCAGTCCCCTCATCATCCTGGTTGCTCTTCTCTGCACTCTTTCTAAAGTCTCAACCTGTTTTTGATAGTGTGCTGACCAAAACTGGACTCAGTACTCTAGGTGTGGTCTTATTAGGGCAACAATTCAGGTAAAGAAGCCCCCTGTGGATTTTACTCCACTAGTCCCTGTTGAGTATATGGGCTGGTGCTCATCTCCATTTCAAGATTGTTGGGCCATTCTAGAATTTTGATCTAGAAAAATAATTACACTTATGTGTTCATCAACTTTTTCCCCACAAGTGTGCAAAGCACAGTGTTTTTGATTGCATCACCTGATGGCCCGCCAACGTAGGCTTCCCTTACCTTAGACAGGTAAGGCTGCTAGGTGGGACACCTACACCTGTTCAGGAGTATCATTTCAAGCGTCACACCCAGGAAAAGTCTCTACTTTGTACTGCTTTGGCAATCCTAATACCATTTGTTTTACTTCTTGATTAAAACCTATCTTGCCAACTACTCATTAGATCTCTGGTAAGTAGGCAGGTAGATAGGCCGATAAAGAGGCAGGCAGGCAGATGTTGAAGCCAAGCAAAAACAAGATATTAAGCCTAAAATTAACCCAACAATGAATGGCCAACCTCTTCAAGTGGGAACCATAATGATAGTAGCAGGACATACCCCAAAATAGTTTTAAAGGAAGGAGCAAATGTTACAACCCTACACAAAGCTCTATGCCAGGATCACCCACGTCCCAGCCAACATTTGAACCTTCTCCATCCCAACAATGTCCCAAGGTAGTATTTACTCCTACTTGTAGCTCATTAATTCAGGTGTTTCCATCTAGATCAACCTCAGCCATATCAGAATCCTGGTTGCCAAATTCCCTTGGCTATTTCTGTTGAGGTCTGTCATTCTAATCCGCAGCCTCCATACATGATGAAAAGAACTAACTTTCTCAGCCTCCGGAACCAATGAATGATGGTGTTAACGAGGTTGTCTGAACTTGGTAACCAAGATTTAACTCACAAATGAAGGCAACTGTACGCATCCCAGAATAATATTGCAATCTAGGTCTTCCGAGTTTTTGGACGCGTGCTGGAGTCCATCTTTGGGGAAGTCACACAGGTGATTTTTCAGGAGGCAACTGGACTTTTTTCTTTTGAAGACGTTTCGCTTCTTATCCAAGAAGCTTCTCCAGCTCGGACAGTGGTGAAGAAGAAGCTTCTTGGATTAGAAGTGAAACGTCTTCAAAAGAAAAAAACAAACAAGGAAGCCCAGTTGCCTCCTGAGAAAGCCCCTTTGGGACAACCACCACCTGAATGATGGAGAATCTCTACAGACTTTTAGCTATACAATTTGGGATGAAGACCCTTTGAGTGGTGTCAGAGAAGGAATGGATTTTCAGAGAGAAAAACTGCAGACTACAGGAACCATTTTCACTACTCAGGTGACCCTGAGGACACAGATAAACCTCCAAGTGCTTCAAAGGTCTTCTAAAAGGATGCAAATGACCAGCTGTCTGCAAGGAGTATCAATCCTTCCATTCCCTCCCCCCACATCCAGGAAGAACTGAAGAAGCTTCTTGGAGGAGAAGCGAAACGTCTTCAAAGAAAAAACAAAATAGTCCAGGGGCCTCCTGAAAAAGCACCTTTGGGACAACCAGGACCTGGAGGACTGAGAATCTCTACAGATATCCTCAGGAAACCTCTTTCTAAGACTAAACCTCTGGTTCTGGCAACTGATCCAGACTGGATCCTGCAAGATTTAACTCAGTTTGAAAAGACCAGCGTGGTTCTATTGGTCTGTAATCCTTGCAATCTCTGCCAGGAATCACCTGATAAAGAAACGTTGGCCAGCGCATGGCAGTGCTATTAGAATAATAGAATAATAACAGAGTTGGAAGGGACCTTGGAGGTCTCCTAATCCAACCCCCTGCCTAGACAGGAAACCCTACACCACTTCAGACAAATGGTTATCCAACATTTTCTTAAAAAGTTCTTGAGGCAAACAGTTCCATTGATTAATTGTTCTAACTGTCAGGAAATTCCTCCTTAGTTCTAAGTTGCTCCCCTCCTTGATTAGTTTCCACCCATTGCTTCTTACTCTACCCTCAGATGCTTTGGAGAATAGTTTGACTCCCTCTTCTTTGTGGCAGCCCCTGAGATATTGAAAAAACTGCTGTCATGTCTCCCCTAGTCCTTCTTTTCATAAAACTAGACATCCCCAGTTCCTGCAACCGTTCTTTGTATGTTTTAGCCTCCAGTCCCCTAATCCTCTTTGTTGCTCTTCTCTGCACTCTTTCTAAAGTCTCCACATTTTTTTTAACATTGTGATGACATTGTGGCCCGCCAGTGGAGCTGGTAGCAGATTCGGACAGTGTGGAGGTTGAGGAGGAACATGGGCCAGTCCTGGAGGCTGGGGAAGGCTCTGATGAGGGGTCTGTGTCAGAGGAAGAGAGGGGACCCCTCTGAGGGGGGTAAGGGGACATTTATCAGCTGCCTTCGGAGTCAGACATCAGTGAAGTAGATGAACAGCTGGAGCCTGTTTCCAGTGTGCGCATGCACAGAGTTGCCAGATGAAGGGAACAGCTAAGGAAGAAAGATTGACTTGGGAGTAAGGCCACAGGTGAACGATGAATGGCCCCTCCCAGAGGAAATAAAAGAGAAGCAAAAGGGGAGTGGAGTTTGCAGGAGACCATTAGTTCATTCCTGCATTCTTGCCAAGTATGGCGGTTCCTGAAAGATATCAGCCTGGCCACTCTCCACACCTGAGAAAGGATGGCAATTGGGAACCATCTTGAAAGTCTGTGGGAGAAGAAAGACTTTGCTGGGGAGGAATTCACTGTCAATGAAAGGGGTTTATCGGGACGAGGACTCGACTTCTTCCTTATGGGGAAGTCTGGGTCAGAACATCCATGCCAATTCCAGCAACCATTCTTTATATGTTTTAGCCTCCTTTCTTGCTGTTCTCTGCACTTTTTCTAGAGTCTCAACATCCTTTTAACATCGTGGCGAGATATTGATTGATAGCATGGAGTCTTTTAAAAAAAACCGCAGGATGACACCTCTGGATTTTCAACTCCTTCTCCTTCTACCATCCCAGGCTCTGCCAGCGCCACGAAACCATGGGACGAATTAGGTTATTTTCCGAACCATTTGACTTTCATCCCTCATTCCGGATACGATGTTATCTGGCTAGTCAAACGCGTGAGATTCGACGAGGACATTGTGAGACCGGTAGTCCTTTCCACCCACTCACGGCATCCTGAAGGCCACCTATGATTCTTGGGTTTCATGAGCGCCTGCCTACGTTTCGGGTTATAATGACTAAATAAAAAGAACCACAAGATCTTTTCTTAAAATATATCGGTTGGGGGGAAGTGGGTGGTGGTGGCTGGGTTGCCACTGAGACAGTAACCCTGCCCACACCCACCTGTGGTCCTAATCTCGAATATATCTAAGAACAGGCTTTTAAACTTGTCTGGGAATCCATCCCAAATGTCTTCCTTCCTGATGACATTCCTACACATAAATGCCAAAAATGTGTGGGAAGTTTGTCATTCGTTGTTTTGGGGTTTTCTCACCCTTGGATGGCACCTTTTGTTCAAAGCAAATTTATTATGGTTGAAAAAAGAAAGGTAAAATACAAATTTGAAGAGATGTGGTGGCTCAGTGGCTAAGACACTAAGCTTGTCGATCAGAATGGTCGACAGTTTGGCGGTTTGAATCCCTAGCGCTGCATAACAGAGTGGGCATCTATTATTTGTCCCAACTTCTGCCAACTCCCTCCCTCTTTCTTTCCTTCCTTCCTTTCCTCCCTCCTTTCTCCCCCCTCCTTCCCTCCCTTCCTCACTCCTTCCCTTCCTCCTCCTTTCTTCCTTCCTTCCTTCCCTCCCTCCTTCCCTCCCTCCCTTCTCCTCCCTCCTTCCTTCCCTCCCCCTCGATCCTTCTTTCCCTCCCTTCCCTCCCTCCTTCCTTCCTTCCCTCCCTCCCGCCCTCTCCCTCCCTTCCTGTCAGAATGCAGCATTGCAGGCTAACTCTGCGCACTGCCAGGAATTGATCCTGACCGGCTCAAGGCTAACTCAGCCTTCCATCCTTCCAAGGTCACTAAAATGAGGACCCAGATGGTTGGGGGCAACATGCTGACTCTGTGAATTGTTTAGAGAGGGCTACAAAACACTGTGAAGCAGTATACAAGTCTAAGTGCTATTGCTATTACTGTTTGGTTCAGTCCTTCACTTAAAGCTCAAGTTGGATGAAATCCCATTAGGGTATGAATAGCTAGGAACATCAGCAGAGAGGGTGAAAACAGGCGAGATGATTGACACATTGCTATAATCCAAAGGGGCCGTGCTCGGGTTTTGTCTCTTTTGATCCTCCCACTCTCATAGATCCCAGCTGCATTTGGCACAGTGTGTATCCATCCCACGCACATTCAGGACATTGAAAACCTGAGCAGGTAGGTGAATAATTGAGCAGAACCCGGAAAGAGTTGAAATGTTCTCCAGATGTGGAAACTGTGCACAGATGTGGGTTGTTCTCTCTCCCTTTCTTATTTTGCATCCTTCTTTACTGACTGACATTTCCATAAATGCACAGCTTTTCATTTAGTAATTCATTGGTCTTCATATGCCATAAATAGAAGTTGGATAAATGGATGGATGAATCAATGAACCAATGAACTAATGAATGAATCCATGAATGAACTAATGAATGAACCAATGAACTAATGAATGAATCAATGAATGAACCAATGAATGAATCAATGAACGAATCAATGACTCATTGAGGTCCGTAAGAGTCTGGAAGAGAGAACAAATCAAGAAATTGTCTTTATAACAACACACCACAAGCTCCATCCCTTTTCTCCTTGTCTTGCACCTGTCCAGAAGGAGTGGAGCTTTGAGTGCAATTATGTGGAGTTTGCAGTAGGACCGTGATAGCTAACCTTTTTCTAATCGCGTGCTGAAAGCGCATGCACACTTTCCCACACCCATAATGCATGAGTGATACTCCTCTGAACACCCTGCCCCCTTGCGCATGTGCACGACCCTCCCACACGTGCCCCACACCCTATTTTGGGCCTACCAGACCTCCACGAAGCCTCATGGGACCAAAAATGGGATGCGGGGGGCATGCCGCACCTTCACATACACCCTCCCCTTCTGCCCGCGCATGCGTGCATGATGCGTGATTCTCCCACATGAGCCTGGCACCAGCGCGGCAGAGACCCGAAAATCAGCTGGCTGGCGGGAGGTGCGTGCACATGTGTGCTAGGGCGACAGCTTGCGTGCCTGCAGAGAGGTCTCTAGGTGCCACCTATGGCACTCGTGCCATAGGTTCGCCATCCTGGCAATGGGATGCTGCATTTTGGAGCCAGGTTCCTGCTGATGCTTTTGAATTGAGAAACATGGGCTCAGGAATTCTGGGAATTCCACAGATTGTAAAGGAGTCATAGCTGCTCACATCTGTAGTAACTAATCTCCCTCTTTGGAAAGTCAGTATCCCTAGTCACCAAACCTAACCAGTAGTTATGTTCACACCTGCTTGCCATGGTTAATGTAACGCTAGTAAATGTAATTCCTTCAGCTTCCTTTAGTTCGGACAATACATTTAGCACCCAATGCAGTAGAATTGCCCAATGGTTAGAACATAGTTAGTTGATGCTTCAGGTATTGTGCAAAGACGTCAGGATTAAATTGCATTGCTGCAGAATAGCAAAAGCATGTACAGTGCAGCAGTTGACTTCTTTAAACTAACCAGTTTTTCAGATCTAAAAATAATGTTTTATTCAACCGATTCTGCTTCATGCTCTTTGCAATGAACCTCGGTATTAAAATATTTAATTAAACTAGTGAAACTGGACATCGTGATTAAGTTTCTTCCTGCCTGCCAGAGGAGGGAAGGTGACAGCATAGGGCAATCCATTTGGGAAAATTAATCCCATTTCATTTGGGCAGTTTTTCTTGCATCACTGAATGGGATGGATCCAGTTTGGTGTTGGAATTAAACTGGGAGGAAATAAAAGAAACCACCATCCCAACCAGTTGGGAGGTGCTAGTGAGAAGGAGATCAGGAAAGGCAAGATGGAAACTATGACAATGCCATCAAACTCCCATTGCTATGATTTCTGTCTGGCCTTTCTCAATCCTCCATAACTATCTGTGCTCAAAAGGATCTGATCCAATGGGGAAATTTAAATTTTTTGACTACCTGTTCTGTGGGCGTGGCTTGGTAGATATGGTGTGGCTTGATGGGAGTGGCTTGGTGGGCATGGCAGGGAAAGGATACTGCAAAATCTCCATTCCCAGCCCACTCTGGGGCCAGACAGGTGGTACTTGCCAGTTCTCCGAACTGCTCAAAATGTCCGCAACCGGTTCTACGAACTACTCAAAATGTCTGCTACCGGTTCTCCGAGCTACTCAAAATTTCCACTACCAGTTCTCTGAACTACTCAAAATGTCCACTACCAGTTCCCCGAACTGCTCAAAATGTCCACTACCAGTTCTCCAAACTACTCAAAATTTCCGCTACCGGTTCTCCGAACTACTCAAAATTTCCGTACCGGTTCTCTAAACTACTCAAAAATTCCACTACCAGTTCTCTGAACTGCTCAGAATGTCCACTGCCAGTTCTCCAAACTACTCAAAATGTCCGCTACTGGTTCTCTGAACTACTCAAAATGTCTGCTACCGGTTCTTCGAACTGCTCAAAATGTCCACTACCAGTTCTCCGAACTACCAAAATTTCCGCTACTGGTTCTCCAGAACATGCTGGATTTCACCCCTGATCTGCTCCTATGATTTGAATCGTGGTTTGGATTCAATCCCCAAAGTCGTTCATTCAATTTGGAGATTGGGTTAAATTGCCTTCACAAGAATACCTGAATTGAGCATTTGTGTTGCCCTAATCCAGGGGTGGAGCAACTATGGACCCTTTAGGCCTTGTGGACTTCAATTCCCAGAATTCCTGAGTCAGCAAGGCTGGCTCACAGGTCCACAGATCATAAAGGGAAACATAGTCGCCCACCCTGTGTTAGCATGTTGTCTGAACACCATTCATTCATTCATTCATTCATTCATTCATTCATTCATTCATTCATTCATTCATTCATTCACAAAGTTTACAGATTAACAGAATTGGAAGGGATCTTGTAGATCATCTACCCCAACCCCCTGTCCAAGCAGGAGACCCTATACAATTTCTGACAGATGGCAGCCCAGTCTCTTCTTGAAAGCCTCCAGGGATGAAGCTCCCACAACTTCTGAAGGCAACTTCTGATCCATGGGTTGATTGTTCTCACTGTCAGGAAATTTCTCCTTATTTCCAGGTTGAATCTCTCCTTGGTCAGTTTCCATTCATTATTCCTTGTTTTGCGTTTAGGTGCTTTGGGAAATAGCTTGGCCCCCTCCTCTCTGCGGTATTCATTCATTCATCCATTCACTTGCTTGCTCACTTATTTAGGTACTTTCGTACTTCCGTACTTACAAAACATACTTAATTACTTACTTACTAACTTCCTACTTTTATATCTTGTTTTTAAATTCAAAACCATCACCAAGACCCCAAAATATATCATCCTACTGCAACCTTCACATAAGTGCACTGGAAGCTCCATCTCTTCTGGACAGGTGTAAGACAAGGAGAATAGGGACGGAACTTGTGGTGTGATTGTGCTTCAACTGCCAGAATTCCCAAGCCAGCAGGGAGACAGCCAACGTGGCCACTGATGCTGGCTAGGAATTCTGGGTATGAGAGTCTCACATAGCTAAGGACACCAGAGTCATTTGGTACAGATCAGTGTTTCTCATCCTTGTCATAACTTTAAGATGTGTGAATGTCAACTCTCAAAATTCCCCCAGCCATCACCCACCCATCATAAAGCATGTTGGGAATATCTGGGAGCTGATATCAACACATCTGAAAAAGAAATACTTGCAAACAAAATTCTTCAGCTGTCCTTTGATGGGAATTTCATTTCATTTATTGAATTTATAGGCCGCCTAATCCCAGAGGAATTATGAACAGCCTTTGAACGATGGTGCTGGAGAAGACTCCTGCGAGTCCCTTGGACTAAGGCAATCCAACCGGTCAGTCCTAGAGGAGCTCAACTCTGACTGCTCTTTAGAAGGCCAGATCCTGAAGAGGAAACTCAAAGACTTTGGCCACCTAATGAGAAGGAAGGACTCCCTGGAGAAGAGCCTAATGTTGGGAATGATGGAGGGCAAAAGAAGAAGGGGACGGCAGAGAAGGAGGTGGCTGGATGGAGTCACTGAAGCAGTCGGCATGAGCTTCAATGGACTCCAGAGGATGGTAGATGACAGAAAGGCCTGGAGGAACATTGTTCATGGAGTTGTGATGGGTTGGACACAACTTCGTTACTAACAATGACAACATGAACAGCAAAGAGAAGGGAATCTCTGCAGTTCAAGGTTGATTGCCAGAGTCCTTGTTGCTCTCTAAGATAGGTGGTTTCCTTACAGATATTTCATTACCTGCGCAGGTAATGGGAACTTCACATAGCTACCATATGAAACCCAATCTCTCTTGCCTTGGAGAGGTCCCAACTAAGATACTCTCTTTAGCTCAAAGATGAACTGGTGCACTTTAGGCTTGGCTGTTTGTTTGCAGATGTTTCATTACCCAACTAAGGAACATCATCAGTGCTGGTGAAGGAAGGTTTCCTTCCTTCTGTGCTTTACTGTACAGTAGCCTGCCCTGCCAGTGTTGGCGAGGGAGTGGTTTTCTCCTTGGGAGTTCCTTGATTAGGGTATTGTCTTTCCCTTGATTGTTTGTCTGGGGATAATTCTGCTTATCTGGGTGTTGCTTGCTAGTTGTTGTTGTTCTGTTTGTTTTTTATTATTCTACTTTGTTGTTTAATCAGTTAGGGATTGCAACAGACAAACAATCAAGCAGAAAACAATCCCCGAATCAAGGAACTATAGTTCTTTTATTTATCTATTCAATTTATATGCTGCCAAGAGTTGCTTGATAGTGAGACAGGCAACATATAAATTTAATAAATAAATATAATAAAGAGACCAAGAAGAAAACCACATTCCCACCAACCGTGGCAGGGCAAGCTACTGTACATGTAGCCCTCAACTTGGTCCCTTAGTGGCCATTCAGACTTAAAAGACACTCTCTCCCCCTTATGGGTGCTCCATCACTGGAGGTTTCTAAGAAAAGTTTATTTATTTATTCCATCATGGTTAGGGAGTGTAAAATTGGAGGTGGTGATCCTTTGAGAGCTGTATGGAATGAAATTTCATTTTAATGTATGCCGATTAGTGGGTTCACCGACAAATGCGCGAAAGCCTTTTCCGCGCTGATAGAACCGCGGGGGTCAAATCCACGCTGACAGTAGCGCTAATCATTATGCGACAGTAGCGCGCCGACATGTGCGCGCTGACACAATCGCGCGCACATGTTTAAAATCAAAATGCAGGGATAGCGTTTTAAAGCGTTAAAACGCCGACACAATCGCGCACTGTGGAAAGTAGAAAACAAAGAAAAAACCTGTATAATAAACTTACCTCTTATTGCATCAAAACTCTCTTATGTCTTTTAGTGACATAATAAACTTTTACTACTGCATTTTACTGCCCACAATATAGTCATTTGTTCCTGAAATGAAATATCTGGTTAATTTGTTAGAGGATCTATTTATTAATTTTCTTGACTATCCATGGTATTCTCAAGAGCCTTCTTCAATATTGCATCAATGAATACTAGCATCAATGAAGCACACATTGATTGGTTTTAACTTATTTAAACATAATAAATTTCTACTTCTAAATGGTATGTGGTTTTCCTTCATCGTGGTTTCATCGGCACACTTATATCGCCGCAAAGTTGTGGGTGCGCTAATGACGTCGCGTTGTTGTCGGCGCTATTTTGTCGGCGTTATTTTGATGATCGCTGTTTTGTCGGGTCACGCAATTAGTGTACATTCAAAGTGACAATAAAGTTTTTTATTCTATTCTATTCCATTCCATTCCATTCTTTCTGTTCTGTTCTATATTCTATTCTATTCTATTCAATTCTCTTCTATTCTACTCTACTCTATTCTACATTCTATATTATGTTTTGTTCTATAACATTCAATATTCTCTATTCTATTCTATTCTACTCTACTCTACTCTTCTCTACTCTTCTCAACTCTTCTCTACTCTACTCTACATCCTATATTCTGTTATGTTCTATTCCATTCCATATTCTCTATTCTATTCTATTCTATTCTGTTCTGTTCTATTCTGTTCTGTTCTATTCTGTTCTATTCTACTCTTCTCCACTCCACTCCACTCTATTCCATTACATTATATTACATTACATTCAGGGGTGGGTTCCCTCTGGCATTACTGCCAGTTCGGCATGCAAAAAAACCAACAACATCCCCCCCTCCCAGTTTTCCCACAGCACTAAATGTGGCAGCCCTGAAGAATTCAAGAAAAAGACAAGAGCTCCAGGCCTGACAGGGGCAATTGAGAAACTCAGAATCACAGTTGTGTCTCAGCCTGGGATGGGGGCCCACTTCATGGAAACAGCCCTCTCTGCATTCACGTGCAGTACACACAAAGTCAGCAACCTGGGAAACCTGCCCTGAGCCATCCTACCAATTATAATCAAGATCTGGTAAAATGTTTGCTGTTAGCTTTAGTCATAATGGGGGGGGGGGAACGCATTAAAACAAATTGTATACAACCAGCCTTTCATTTTTTTTAAGTGTCCCATTAAGTTCCAGACGTTGTTGTGACGTCCTAGAAATGGATCCCAGATTTTTTTTAGCCAGATTTGCCTTATTGGGGAGATGGGAAGCATATACATTCAATAAATGATACATAAGGATTGTTGTTGAAGGGATGTGGTGGCTCAGTGGCTAAGATGCTGAGCTTGTCGATCAAAAAGGTCAGCAGTTTGGCGGTTCGAAACCCTAGCGCCACATAACAGAGGGAGCTCCCGTGACTTGTCCCAGCTTCTGCCAACCTAGCAGTTCGAAAGCACATCAAAATGCAAGTAGAAAAATAGGAACCACCTTTGGTGGGAAAGTAACAATGTTCTATGCGCCTTCGGCATTTAGTCATGCCAGCCACATGACCATGGAGACAGCGCTGGCTCTTCGGCTTTGAAACGGAGATAAGCACCACCCTCTAGAGTCAGAAACGACTAGCACATATGTGCGAGGGGAGCCTTTACCTTTACCTTACTAAGGATCGTTGATAAGAAAGAAAGAAAAATCTAGATGGGACAACAGCTGGAGAATCAGGAAAGAAAAGAAAGTATTACGAAAGCTAACAAAATACAAAGACTGCAAAAAGAAACAGAACAACTGTAGCAAAATAAAAATGAAGATAGTATCAACAGTCGTAGGAGCCTTGGGTGCAATCCCAAAACATTTGGATCTCCACTTGAATATCATCAACATTGACACAATCAGCATCAGTTAATTGCAAAAGGCCGCTTAATTTGAAACAGCTTACATCCTGTGACGAAACCTTTAATGCCATCCAACATCCACATCTGCCTAATCCAGGTTCTTGGGAAGGATAAGTGAATAAAAATGCCAAGTCCAGTTTGAACATCTGGCTAACTGCAACAAACCATAATCATAATAATAGTCTGTCAGGCCCGCAGCCATCGTTCCTTTGGAAGGAAGGAGGGAGGGAAGGAAGGAGGGAGGATGCAAGGAAGAAGAGAAGGAAGTAGGAAGGCAGGAGGAATTGCAATATCACTTAGACTTATATACCATTTTACAGTGCTTTCCTGTCCACTTTAAGCGGTCCACAGAATCAGCCTCTTGCCCGCAACAATATGGGTCCTCATTTGACCCAAATCAGAAGGACGGAAGGCTGAGTCAACCTTGATCCTGATGAGATTTGAACTGCCAAATTGCAGGCAGCCAGCAGTTAGTAGAAGTAGCCTGCAGTACCTCACTCTAACCACTGTGCCATCATGGTGCGAAGGAAGGAGGGAGGGAGGGAGGGAGGTAAGGAGAGAGGATGCAAGGAAGAAGAGAAGGAGGTAGGAAGGAAGGAGAAATCACAATATCTACCGTATATACTCGAGTATAGGCCGACCCGAATATAAGCCGAGGCACCTAATTTTACCACAAAAAACTGGAAAAGTTATTGACTCGAGTATAAGCCTAGGGTGGGAAATGCAGCAGCTACCGATAAATTTCAAAAATAAAAATAGATACCAATAATGCCATTGCCCATTGAATAACATATACAGCCTGCCTGTGCCCATTAAATATACAGTAGCCATTGTAAAAATTTGCTCTGCATAACAAATTATTATCACACAATACCGGTGTATTCAATGAAATACTTCACTCACCTCATGATGCTGATGTCCCGCTGTGATGATGATGTCCCGCCTCCTATGACACACGGCACAGTGATTCCTATCATTGGATCACTGTACCAGAGGAGGTGGGACATTGCTATGTGGCTGCTTGCCATAACAAGGAGGAGGTGGGACATCGTTGCAGAGCGGCAGGAGGGGGAGGAAGGGGAATCGTAAGATAGCCCTGCATTACATTAGAACGTGAGGAGGGGGGATGGTGCGGTGCACGCTGCGCGGCAAACTGACACAGAGGGAGGGGAAACTCAGGGGCGCTGGGCCATTCACGAGCGTCACCCAGCAGCATGGCCCCGCCCCTTTTTCTCCTCCATTTCAGGCAAATTTTTCACTGACTCGAGTATAAGCCGAGGCGGCTTTTTTCAGCTCAAAAAGTGGGCTGAAAAACTAGGCTTATACTTGAGTATATACAGTAAGTGATTTCTAAGTGATATCTAAGTGATATTGTGATTTACTGTGCTTTACAATCCACTTTAAGTCCTTCACAGAGTCAGCCTATTAGCCCCCAACAATCTGGATCCTCATTTTACCCACCTCAGAAGGACGGAAGGGTCAACCTTGAGCCTGATGAGATCTGAACTGCCAAATTGCAGGCAGCCAGCAGTTAGCAGAAGTAGCCTGCAGTACCACACTAACCACTGTGCCACCATGGCTCTTCTCGCAACCTTTGCAAGAAATCCTTTCCCAGGCATGGCAGAAACATGATTGCGAGATCTGAGGAGTCCACCTCTTCCTTGGCACTCAAGACCTTCACCTCAGGCTTCCAGAATTTTCTTTTTGCCAAGAGAAAAACTCTCAGAGGGAAAAAGAAACCATCCAACCGGCCCAGCAGCACCCCTGGGAACAGCTGGAGCAGAGCTAAGTTGCAAATATTAATTAGCTACACAGTTCAGTATGTATGACACGAGATTAGCTGGGCGGACACCTGGGAGCCACCTACGCTGGCCTTTCTGGTGCCTTCCATACTGGGTTGAAATCAACAAGCCCCTACATATTGAACAGGGGGGGGGGTTAGACCACCAGACTCATGAAGATCGTTAAGTGATGGTCACCACATCATTTTTTTAATCGCCTCTGAAGAATTGCCCAAAGAAAGTGAGAAATGGTGGTGGATTGAAGGCCCTGGCTGGTGGGCTACAGTCCATCTAGGGAAAAGAACACCCCAGAATTCCTCTCTTGATTGAGATTGGTGGTGTTTTGACCCAGGCTTTACCAAATCCCGAAGCAGACTCCTTGTCCCAACAAAATCCCCTTTTTATGAATCTCATGTGAATTCCTCTCATTCACATCCTAGCAAAGTCCCGGCAAACCATCTTTCAAATGTGGATTTACAACCACAGATCTTATGAGGCTTGGAGAACTGCCAGGCTGATAGCTTCCAAATGCAACACTGTACAAGGAAATACTTGGCAAAGAGTCTCTGAGAGTCACGAACAAATCTTCCCACTAATTAAGTGAACCAATTGTCTCCTGCAAACTCCACTCCTCTTTATTCCCTATGGGAGGGGCCATTCACCATCCCACCTGTGCCTTTACTCCAAAGTTGGCCCTTGTTGCTTAACTGTTTCCTTCTCCTGGCTGCTCTGTGCATGCACACACTGGGAACAGCCTCAAGCTGTTATTCTGCCTCACTGATGTCCAACTCCGAAGGCAGCTGATAACTGTCAGACGGCTCTGGCCCTCTCTCTGCCTCTGACAAAGAGTCCTCATCCGAGCATTTCCCAGACTCCAGGACTGGCCCAGGTTCCTCTCCAACCTCCTCACTGTCTGAATCTGCCATCAGCTCTGCTGGCTGCTGGCAGGCCACAACAGGTGGTTTGAAAATATGAAATATAAATAATAAACACGTAGTTGGCCAGGTTGATCTAGCATGCCCTTAATCTTGCAAATGGGCAAAGAGGCTATTTACCATAACACTCAAGACAGTGACTCAGTTTCAGTTATCAGGACTGCTGGCCCCAGTTACTGTTTGGCTAACCTTGCTGGCTGGACTATTTGCAGCCAGAGGCTGCAAAAGGTGCATGTGACAGCTTTGCTCCAGGATTTGTAGTAAAACCCTAGCGCCACATAACAGAGGGAGCTCCCATTACTTGTCCCAGTTTCTGCCAACCTAGCAGTTCGAAAGCACATAAAAAATTCAAGTAGAAAAATAGGAACCACCTTTGATGGGAAAGTAACAGCATTCCATGCGCCTTTGGCATTGAGTCATGCCAGCCACATGACCACAGAGATGTCTTTGGACAGTGCTGGCTCTTTGGCTTTGAAACAAAAATGAGCATCACCCCCTAGAGTCAGGAACAACTAGCACGTATGTGTGAGGGAAACCTTTACCTATAACTACAAGATACGACTAGTAGGAATATGGTGACAGGGTCAGACCTATTCAAACTTTTTAAAAACTTGTTTTATATTTATTTCTCATACATACATTCCCAAACATACAATCTCATAGCTATTAATAATACGTGTTATCTTTTAACATTGATAATGATTCACTCCTCCTCTTAAAATTAAAATTATAATCGAGATTGCTTTCCTGCCATCTCATACACCCATCTTATTTTACAACAACTCTACTTCTTCCTTCCTTCCCTCCCTTCTTCTCTCGTTCCTTCCTTTCTTCTTTCCTCCCCTCCTTTCCTTCCCCTTCCCCTACTTTTTAATTAAACATTAAAAAAACATTTAACTCCTCCATGGAGGAATCTCTTCCAAGCATCCACCTTATCCTTCTCCTTTCTCCTTGCAAGCATCTGCCTCCATGTTACTCCTTCTTTCTTCTCTTTCTTTGTGTATTTCCTTTCCATCCCTGTTGCAGATGGAAACTGGTTTTATTAGGTTTGACTTCTATTTACGGGAACAGGAGCTTCATGCTGGTGGAAGTGGGGAACAGGCCCACTCACTGAGAATTGGAAGCTCAAAAAAAAAAAAAAAACCCTAGCACTCCCTCAGAGGAAGCAATTCTAGGTAAACCAGTTTAAAACCAGTTCAGATTTCTAGAGCAGATGTAGGTGCAAAATCAGACTATGCCAGTTGAGACCTTATGGGAAGCTCCGGAAACCACAGGCGTCTGACTTTCTGTCCCACGATTTCCAAAGGCAGTTGCTGAATTACACCCAAGTCTTCCTCCCTCGTCTCTTCTTGGACAATTCCAGTTCCCGATGTCCTCTCTGACACACATAAGCCATGACCACAAACATGCCCATGTAACATAGCTGTCAGGTCTGCAGTCATATTCCTTTTAGGATCTTTGGCCTGCCACATTCATTAGTGGGGAATTGGGAGGGGGAATAGTAAGGAGTAGAATGTGTGTTGTCAAAATAAAACATTCCTTTCCAGAAGCCCAAGGTCATCTTTTGTCTCTGCACCTCTGACTGGAACTGGATGGGTGGAAATGCCAGCGTGGTAGTGGAAGATTGGACCATATGATGGAATCGGGGATGTGGGAGCAAGATCATGAACTTTCAACTGGGTGGGAAACCCCGGAAGCTTTCAGATTCGGGTTTCCACAGATTGTACCAATATGTCTCTCTTATTAAATTAGAACTTTGATGAAAGCTCTGCCTTGGACTCTGATTTAATTTTGGATGATATTTGGAACGCTGACAAGCTCACTGGGTCTGGGAAATGATACCTTACATTCCTGACTTGCAGAATATAGAATCACATGTTCCTAATTTTCAAATTCAGAATAGAGGTGGAAGGGACCTTGGAGGTCTTCTAGTCCAACCCCCGGTTCAAGCAGGAGGGCCTATATCATTTTAGACAAGTAGCTAACCAGTGTCTTCTTAAAAACCTCTAGTGATGGAGCACCCACAATTTCTGTGGGAAGCCGTTCCACTTGTTAATTTCCTCACTGTTAGGAAGTTTTTCGTTAATTACAGGTTGCTTCTCTCCTTGGTTAGTTTCCATCCATTTTATCTTGTCTTGCTTTCTGGCACTTTGGAAAATAAGTTGATCCCCTCCTCTTTGTGGCAGCCTCTCAAATATTAGGACACAGCTATCGTGTCACCCCGAGCCCCTTTCTTCTCCAAACTAGCCAAATCCAATTCCCGCAACCATTCTTTTTTTTTTTTTTTTTAACCTTCCTCAAACAGAACTTTTTATTTTTCTTTAAAAAAAAAAACACAAATATGTCATCATTTGTCAATCATTAAGACATTGAAGTACAATTTTTTTTGTGTGTGTGTACCCCTCCCTCCCTCCACCCCCCCACCCCCTTCCTCCTTCCCCCCCACCCCCCCGACTTCCCAGAACCCGTACCCGGTATGGATTTTTAACTAACACAGTCTAAAATCTATTGAGAAAAAAGAAATAAGGAAATTAATGACATTCTAGATTGACCTTAGCTTCTTCTTACTGAACTGACTTTTAACAGTTTAAGTCATTTCTGATCTTAAGCATAGGCTAACTGGAATTTCTTAGTCCCGTATTTATTTTGTATATGGTCAATCCATTTTTTCCAGTCTCGTTTATATCTCTCATTTGAATGATCTTTGAGATATGCCGATATTTTAGCCATTTCAGCTAAGTTTGTTACTTTCAATGTCCATTCTTGGATTGTAGGCAAGTCTTCCTTCTTCCAATATTGCGCCACCAACAGTCTTGCTGCAGTTATCAGGTGCAGAATCAAATTGGTCTCTACCACTGTAAAGTCAGTACATATACCTAGTAAAAATAACTGAGGACTAAACTTTATCCTTCTTTTAAAAACATTTTGCATGACCCACCATATTTTTATCCAAAATGCCTTAACCTTTTGGCAGGTCCACCATATATGATAATATGTAGCATCGAGAGAACCACACCTCCAACATTTAGGCTGTACATTCGGATACATAGAAGCCAACTTTTTAGGATCTAAATGCCATCTATAGAACATCTTGTAAAAATTTTCTCTCAGATTTTGAGCTTGTGTAAATTTCACATTTCTTACCCAAATTCTTTCCCATGTATCCAACATTATTGGTTCCTCAATATTTTGAGCCCATTTTATCATACAATCTTTAACTAATTCTGTTTCCGAATCCATCTGTATTAATACATTATATATCCTCTTTATATGCATTAAGCTTTGATCTCTTATTTGTTTAAACAGATTATCCTCAACTTGAATAAAACCAATTTTTTGATCTATTTTCCACCTAGCCTGTAATTGCCCATACTGGAACCATGTTTGAACTACCTTCTCCTCTTTTAATACCTCTAAAGATTTTAATTGTAATACCCCCCTTTCCGAGGTAAGAAGCTGTCTGTAGGTAATTCTGTCCTGTTTTTGTGCTGTATTCATATTTTCAATTGCGTGTCTAGGAATTGCCCACATGGGTATCTTGTCATTTAATTTATATTGGTATTTCTTCCAGACCCGCAATAAAGCATTTCTTAAAATATGACTTTTAAAGTTCTTATCCAATTTTTTGTTGAATAACAGGTAAGCATGCCAACCAAATAGCAGATCGTGTCCCTCAATGTTCAATATTCTATCATTGGTTAAGTGAATCCAATCACTAATTACAGATAATGCCACTGCATCATAATATAGTTTTAAATTAGGTAGTTTCAATCCTCCTCTCTCACGTACATCTTGCATTATTTTCATCTTTACCCTCGGCTTCTTTCCTGCCCACACAAATTTGTTGATACCCTTCTGCCATTCTAAAAGGTTCGCATCTTTTTTTAATATAGGTAACATTTGGAAGAGAAATAAAAATTTTGGTAGAATGTTCATTTTCACTGCCGCTATCCTACCCAGCAAAGATAGGTGCAATTTCTCCCATTTTTTCATCTCTGTCTGTATACTATGCCAAAGTGGTTCATAATTATGCTTATATAATTTCCCATTTGAAGTTAAAATGTTAACTCCAAGATATTTGACTTTTTTAACTACCTCGCATCCTAGCATCACTCCTAATTCTTCCTTTTGTTTAATATTCATATTTATAGCTAATATTTTGGTTTTTCCTAAGTTTATTTTAAAGCCCGACACTTGACCATATTGATTAATCATATTCATTAAAACCATACTAGATTCCTGCGGTTGTTCCAATATTATAACCAAATCATCCGCAAAAGCGCGGACTCTATATTCTTGCTGCCTAATCTTGATCCCTTTTAAACCATCCAAGCCCCGTATTTTATTCAACAATACTTCCAAAGTTATAATAAACAATAATGGGGACAAAGGACAGTCCTGTCTTGTACCTTTTCCAATTTGAAAAGAGTCTGTTAGACTTCCATTGACTATGATTTGTGCTGTTTGCTGTTGGTATATTGCTTTAATTGACTGTAAAAAATTATCTCCTATCTGCATTTTTTGCAGTATCTTCAACAGAAATTGCCAGTTAACTCGATCAAAGGTCTTCTCAGCGTCCAAAAATATAAACGCAGCTGGAATCTGGTTGTTCTTTCCCAAATATTCTAATGCATTGATAATTAATCTAACATTACTTTTCATCTGTCTCCCTTGTATAAAACCTGTTTGGTCCGTATGTATCAATTGTTGAATGACCAACATTAACCTATTTGCTAATATTTTAGTAAAAATTTTATAATCTACATTCAGTAATGAAATAGGTCTATAATTTTTGGGTTGAGTAGTATCTTGATCTTCTTTGGGTATCAAAGATATAAACGCTGTCTTCCAAGATGGAGGAACTTTATCTTCCATTTGAATCATATTAAATAATTCTCTAAGAGGTTCTACCATTTCTAACTGTAAATTTTTATAGTAAACCGCTGTCAAGCCATCTGTACCTGGTGCTTTCCCTGACTTTAATTGCTTAATTACCTGCAGGATTTCCCCCGAGGTTATTGGTTGATTCAATTTTTGCCTGTGTTCTTCTCTAACTGAAGGTATTTTCTCTTTGTCTAAATATTTGTCTATGTCTAAACCATTAATTTTATCCCCTTTATACAGTTCTGTAAAAAATTCCCAGAAAGCCTTTTGAATCTCTTCCTGTTGAAACACCTCCTTCCCTCTGTAAATCAGTTTAGATATATTTTGAGTTTTCCTTTTTTTCCTAATCTGATAAGCTAACCATCTGCCAGGTTTGTTTGCATTACAAAAAGTATTGTGTTTTGCATATAATAGATTAGTAGCCACCTGGTCAGAGATCAACATGTCAAATTGAGATTTTAATATGTTAATAGCTTCCTTAACCTTTGTATCGTCTGGGTTCATTGTTAACTCCAGCTCTTTTCTCTTAATTTCCTCTTCCAGTTCTGTTCGTTTTAACCCTTGCTTATTTCTATGTGTTTTATTTATATTCATCAAAACTCCTCTCATATACGCTTTGCTTGCGTCCCATACAAATTCCATAGATGTACCCTTATTCATATTCAAAACAAAATATTCAGATAGTAATTTTTTACAATCATTAATATACTTTTCATATCTAAATAAGTTTTCATTCAATCTCCAAGACCTTCTTGCCTGCACTACCCTTCCCAACTCCATCCAAACTGGGTTATGGTCCGAAAGGATCCTAGCTGCAATCTTTGTTTTCTTGACCCTAGAAAGCAAATCATTAGTGGTTAGAATAAAATCAATCCTTGAGAGGGATTGATGCCTGTCCGAGAAGAAAGTGAAGTCACATTCCTCTGCATTTCTTTCTTGCCAAATATCTCTCAATTCAAAATCATCCATAATGTCAAAGAAAGATTTGGGTAACTTTGCTCGCATCT
The DNA here is from genome assembly GCF_051295495.1 of Thamnophis sirtalis. NCBI lineage: Eukaryota > Metazoa > Chordata > Lepidosauria > Squamata > Natricidae > Thamnophis > Thamnophis sirtalis. The sequence goes on from NW_028261382.1 coordinate 72,162,977, forward strand.
TGGTATTTAGGCGGGAAATCTTCCTATCTTTCTTAGTGTCTATCACTCCATTCCAGTCACCCAATAGTATACAGGAACTATAGTCCCATTGTACTAATTTAGCATGAAGATTTCTATAGAATCTATCTTGCTGTTGATTGGGAGCATAAATTCCCAAAAGTAATGTCTTTTTCCCTTCTAAGATTAAGTCTGAAGCAATATATCTTCCGAAGGGATCTGCTTCTATTAATTCAGCTTTCATGTCTTTTCTTAAGTATACAACTATACCATTCTTCTTTTCCATAGCAGAAGCTACAAAATGTTGACCAAGTTTTGAGTTAATCAAATATTTTTGATCAGTTGACTTGATATGAGTTTCTTGCAAACAAATTACATCGTTCTTAAACTGTTTGAGATAATGAAATATTTTCTTCCTCTTCTGTGGAGAGTTCAGTCCGTTAACATTCCATGTTAAAATCTTAGTTGTCATCTTTGGTTGGTTGAAGCATTTTTAGAGCTGCCTGCACGGCCTGTTTAACCTTAGGTCTAGCTCCTCCCATTGCTTCCAGATTTGTTGTTGTAGATCCTTGATCGATGGCCGATGATTGTTGATGCTGTTGCTTTTTCGCTTGTTTCTCCATACGTCTAGTAGTCATGCGGCTAGGTCTTGGTTCCATAGCACCTTGCACTTCTAGAGAAGAGAGATGCTCCATCTTGTCTGGTGGTTGTGTAGTTTGCTGTCTATCCTGTCCTTCTTGTGGTCTTTCTCTAGGTCCAGATGGTGCAGGGTGTCCGGCCTTCAATATATTATAATAAAAATCTCGGGCTTTCCATACAGCATTGAGGCGGTATCTTTGCTTATCAAATGTAAATATGATGCCAAATGGTGCATCCCATCTATACTGTATCTGACGATTTCTGAGTTCTTCGACCAAAAAAGCGTAGTCTCTCCTGGCTCTTAACATTTGAGGTGGTATCTCTTTCAAAACAGCCAGGTCTTGACCGCCAATTTGAAGCTTAGTGTTATAAGATGCTTGCAGTACCATATTTCTAAACTCTCTTGTAGTAAAATATATAACGATGTCTCGAGGAAGCTGCTTCTGCTTTGCCAGCCAGGAGTTAACGCGGTAAGCTTTGTCAATTCGCCAATCTTGATTGGTCCCTGGTCTTCCCATCAGGCGGTCAAAAGCTTCCGATAGGATCTGTTTCAGGTTCTCCTGTTTCTCCTCACGCAGCCCCCTTACTCTTAATGCGAACTCCATTTGTCGGTACTGTATCATAATAATTTCTTTTTCAGCATTTTCCACTTTTTGTTCCACCACCTCTGTTTTCAATGTCAAGTTAGCATTGGCATCATTAAGAACCTCTAGAGTATCTTCCACTCCAGAAATATGTTCTGTTAATACAGTTACAAGACTCAGCATGTCGTCTCTAATTTTATCAACCTTAGCCTCAAATTTCTCATACAGCTCCTGTTTAAGTCCTTTTATTTCACTTTTAATTTCTTCTTTCATTTCTTTTATTTCCTCTTTTCTCTCCTCTCTATTATCTCTAAATTTATCTTCCATTTTAATTGTCTGTGCATTAAGAGCCTCGCTTAGATTACTCAGGAAAAATTCTTTCGTTAACACATCCCCAGCAGAGGGCGTAGGAAGCGGAGGCTGCAGCTTTGTGCCAGGCACTGAGGATGTGCCCCTGGAAGTAGAGGGTGACGACTTCAAGTTAATATTTGGTTTTGAGGCCATTTCAAAATTTATCTGCCTGCAGTTAATAAAACTCTATTGCCTAAATATGCAGCTTTAAATAAAGAGGCTTTTATTTTGAAGTTTAAGGCTTGGCAAAACTTTCAGTGAGTAAACATTGTAACAAGACCATTCAGCAGATTCATCACCATTTAACTTCCAAATAAGCAAGGTTAATGAAGGAGTAAAATTCTTCTATTGTGAAACCAAAACAAGTGATAAGCAATCTCTTTTGTTTTGAATTCTTGTGAGGATTAGCAGAAAGTGTTCGTTATTACCGGAGAAACCAGCCTGCTCGGCGCCATTTTAGAAGCCTCTGAGTAAATAATTTTTCGGAGAAGAAAAAGAAAAGAAGCTAAAATGTTGATAAGCAATTATTGTCCACAGTAAACGGATCCAGCTCGTGATAAGAATAAATCAAGCAAAACTTAGAGCAGAGTGGGAGAGACCTACTTTGTCCTGCACAAGGCAGTTTGAAGTTCCCAGCACGGACAGCCGTTCTGCCTTGGGCTAGCCCCCCTTTCCTTGCAAGCACAAAAGCTGCAAAAATCGAAGAGCATTTGCCAGCAAAACAGTTTCTTCTTTCCTTCTTGCCTGAAGGATAAGAAAACCTGATAAGACGTCAGATGGAAGATCCTCTAAACAGGTACGTAGCCAGGAATTCGGAGGCAGATGATTTTTTGCTGCCCCCACCAGTAGGCTCCTCCCAGGAAGTCCCCGCAACCATTCTTCATATCTTTTAGTCTCTGACAGTCCTCATTTTACCCACCTCGGAAGGATGGAAGGCTGAGTCAACCTTGAGCTGGTCAGGATCGAACTCCTGGCTGTGGTCAGTGAGCCAACCTGCAGTACTGCATTCTAACCACTATGCCATCGTGGCAGGAATGAAGGAAGGAAAGAAGGAAGTAGGGAGGGAGGGAGAATGGATACAAGGAAGAAGAGAGGGAGGTAGGAAGGAAGGAAGGAAGGGGGAATAGCAATACCACTAGACTTATATACCACTTTACAGTGCTTTGCTGCTCACTTTGCGCAGTTCATAGAGTCAGCCTATTGCCACCAACCATCCAGATCCTCGTTTTACCAACCTCGGAAGGATGGAAGGCTGAGTCAACTTAGCCACATAAATACTGGGCTTGATTGTGGTCATAAGTCGAGGAGTATCCGGCTTTTATATGTCCCACAGAGTTTGGACTGTGAGGTACCAAACACCATGAGATGGAGATTTGCATCTTCGTACATCTGAGCCGAGGGCCAGGCTACAAAGCTTTTATTTTTATGTATTTATTTAGTTTGTCAAACATGTACAGGATAACAGATATAAGTATAAACATGGAAATGAATGAAAGAAATGAATACAAGTAAATGGGTACAGTAGGACAGGGACCGAAGGCACATTGGTGTGTGTGCTTATGCACATCCCCTTTACGGACCTCTTAGGAATGGGGTGAGATCCACGGTAGACAGTTTAAGGTTGAAGCTATGGGGGGATTGAGGATGTAACAACGGAGTCAGGGAGAGCATTCCAGGCGTTGACGCCTCTGTTGTCGAAGTTGTATTTTCTGCAATCGAGTTTGGAGCGGTTTACCTTGAGTTTATGTCTATTGTTTGCCCGTGTATTATTGCAGTTGAAGCTGAAGTGGTCATTCACAGGTAGGACATTGTAGCAGATAATTTTGTGTATTTAGGTCAGACGGTAGTTGGCATAGTTCTAGGTTGCTCAGGTCCAAAATTAGCCTGGTGGCATAAGGGATTCTATTGCAAGCAGAGGAGTGGAGGACTCTTCTCGTGAAATACCTCTGGACCCACTCAATCGCATTAATGTTCGATATACAGTGTGGATTCCAGGCAGACGAGCTGTATTCGAGGATTGGTCTGGCAAAGGTTTTGTATCTCTTGAATTTCTCTTGAATTTCAGAGACTGGTTGCTCATACATTAACAAGCAGAGCAATCCCAGTGGCTGAGATCTGCAGAGTCTTCTTCTGGACTAATCCTCTTCATCATCCCAGCCATGTCTTGGCCCCAGGACCATACACAAAACCACTTAAAACCTCGCCCCACGGAGGCACAGACAGAAAGGAGCCCAGATGGCATTTCTCCAGCTTCCTCCGTCAGAGCTGTGCACGCTCTCTCTCTCACACAAACATACACACACAGGCTGCACATGCACAACTCAACCCATTCTGCTTGCCTGCAAGGGGGGGCAGGCGAACCCTGACAGTTGTGCATTCATCTACACACCGAAGGCAGTATCGCTGGGGTAATTATCCCCCGAACCATCATGCTGAGATCACAAACTGACAAGGCTCGTGCGTCACACTCAGAAGAGAGGGCTCCAATTGCTGCAGGCAATCTTCTCACTCGGCTCTTGGCAGCTGAAGCTCCACCAGCCACAGGCTTCCCTCTGTAAAATGCTACAATTAAAAAAAAACCAAAACTGCTTATCTCTGGATGTCTATGTGGGGACTCTTCATCCTCCAGATCAAGGTTGTCCCAAAAGAGCTTTTTTCAGCAGGCATCTGGACTTTCTGGTTTTTCTTTTGAAGAGATTTTGTTTCTCCCCCAAAAAGGTTCTTCAGCTCTGGAGAAGCAGCAAACTCTTTAAGCAAAAACCAGGAAGTCCAACAGTTTCTTGAAAAAGCCCCTTTGGGGTGCTTCCCTCTGGGCCCGAGTTGGGGTCCTCCTGGATCAATTTGCCCTTGGTTCTCCAGGATACACAAAAATGATCGATATAGGGTCCTTGGTGCTCTCTGAGCTTGGTGGGGAGGGGGGGTTGCAGCTGTTTTGTGACCCAAATGAGTGAACATCATCAGTGCTAGAAGAGGGTGGTGGTGGTGGTGGTGGTGGTGGTGGTGGTGGTAGTGGAGGAGGAGGAGGAGGAGGAGGAGGAGGAGAAAGGAGAGGATGAGGAGGAAGAGGAGGAAGAGGAGGAAGAGAGAGGAGGAAAAGAAGGAGGAAGAGGAGGAGAGGAGAAAGGGAGAGGAGAAGGAGAAGGAGGAGGAAAAGGAGGAAAAGAAGAAAGAGGAGGAGGATGAGAGAAGGAAAAGAAGGGAGAGGAGGAGAAGGAGGAGAAAGAGGAGGAGGAGGAGGAAGAGAAGAAAGAGGAGGAGGAGGAAGAAAAGGAAAAGGAGGGAGAGGAGGAGAAGGAGATGGAAGAGGAGGAGGAGGAAGAGGAGGAGGAGGGGAGGAGGAGAAGAAAGAAAAGGAGGAGGAAGAGGAGGAAGAGGAGGAAGAGGAGGAAGAGGAGGAAGAGGAGGAAGAGAAGGAGGAGAGGGAAGAGAAAGAGAAGAAAGAGGAGGAAGAGGAAGAGAAGGGGAAGGAAGAGGAGGTGGAGGAAGAGGAAAAGGAAGAGAAGGAGGAGAGGGAAGAGGAGGTGGAGAAATAAGAGGAGGAAGAGGAAGAGGAGGAAGAGGAGGAAGAGGAGGAAGAGGAGGAAGAGGAGGAAGAGAAGGAGGAGAGGGAAGAGAAAGAGAAGGAAGAGGAGGAAGAGGAAGAGAAGGGGAAGGAAGAGGAGGTGGAGGAAGAGGAAAAGGAAGAGAAGGAGGAGAGGGAAGAGGAGGTGGAGAAATAAGAGGAGGAAGAGGAAGAGGAGGTGGAGAAATAAGAGGAGGAAGAGAAAGAGGAGAAGCAGAAGGAAGAGATGGAGGAAGAGAAGGAAGAGGAGGAAGAGGAGGAGGAAAAGAAGGAGGAGAGGGAAGAGGAGGTGGAGAAATAAGAGGAGGAAGTGGAAGAGGAGGAGGAGAAGCAGAAGGAAGAGGTGGAGGAAGATAAGGAAGAGGAAGAAGAGGAGGAGGAAGAGGAGGAGGAGAGGGAAGAGGAGGTGGAGAAGAAAGAGGAGGAGGAGGAAGAGGGAGCCACAATGAGTCGGATACAACTTCGCAACTACCAACAACAAAGATAGATAGATAGATAGATAGATAGATAGATAGATAGATAGATAGATAGATAGATAGATAGATAGATAGATAGATAGATAGATAGATAGGAACCTAATGCTGGGAAGGATGGAGGGCAAAAGAAGAAGGGCAAAAGAAGAAGAGAAGGAGGTGGATGTATGGAGTCACTGAAGCAGGAGGCGTGAGCTTAAATGGACTCCAGAGGATGGTAGAAGACAGGAAGGCCTGGAGGGACATTGTCCATTGGGTCATTATGGGTTGCAACTTCACAACTAACAACAACAACAATAACAAAGATTGATAGATGATAGAAAGAAAGAAAGAAAGAAAGAAAGAAAGAAAGAAAGAAAGAAAGAAAGAAAGAAAGAAAGAAAGAAAGAAAGAAAGAAAGAAAGAAAGAAGAGATGATAGATGGATAGATGGATGGATGGATGGATAGAAAGGTAAATAGATGGATGGATGGATGGATGGATGATATAGAAGAGATGATGGATGGATAGATAGATCTATCTAAGAGCCTAATGCTGGGAACGATGGAGGGCAAAAGAACAAGGGGACAACAGAGAACAAGGTGGCTGGATGGAGTCACTGAAGCAGCCGGCGTGAGCTTGAATGGACTCCAGAGGATGGTAGAGAACAGAAAGGCCTGGAGGAACGTTGTCCATGGGGTCGTGATGAGTCGGACACAACTTCGCAACTAACAACAACAATCAAGGAGAGTAACAACTTAGAACTTTAACCAAGGAAAGATTCAACCTAGAATTAAGGAGAATTTCTTAATGTTAGTGAGAACAATTAACAGGTAGGGACAAAGAGCAGACTGAATTGGCCAGCCCTCACTCTCTGATTGTTGATGTCAACTATATATCTATAATTTTATCACACATAAAGATTCCATTTTTAATTAAACAGTGTATTGTCTGGGTACAAATATTTTTAGGAAATAATAATCAAAGCATTTACAACAATATTCATAATCCAGGAGAGAAGCAACCTGGAATTAAGGAGAAACTTCCTAACAGGGGGGACAGTGAACCAGTGGAACAGCTTGCCACCAGAAGTTGTGGGTGCTCCATCGATGGAGGTTTTTAAGAAGAAACTTGTCTGAAATGGTATAGAATCTCCTGCTTGAGCTGGGGGTTGGACTAGAAGACCTCCAAGGTCCATTCCAGCTTGATACTGATTCATTACATTGGTTTTAGTTCCATAATAATAATAACAATATTAACATTTGCTTTTCCATTTTAACAAACCACCCTTATATCATTAGCCCTTTTCTTTTATCTACATGTTTCTAACTTCTGTTTTTATTAGCTAGCCATTGATAAAATAAATCCCATGTCAAAAAGTATTCAGTTCCTTCCTTTTCCTTAATTGGAAGCATTAGTCTATCCATTTCTGCACATTCTAATATTTTTTTAAATAGGATTTTCATCGGTAGGGATCTCTTCGCTTTGTTGTGTCAACTCTTGTTCTTGGCCATCAGGACATAGATGAGACATCCACTTGGCTGCAGAAAGTTGTCCATCCCTGGGAGATGAACTCTTGGCCAAGCTTGGTGTTCAGCCAAGGGTTTGAAGCCCTCAGGCAGCCAAGGGAGGGGGTGGCATTAGATGCCAAGGGCCTGTTCACCTGTGCAGGGAAAATGATAGGGTTTGGCTAATTGCAGCCTGACAAGCTGTCCTTTTCATTTCTAAGCCCAATGGGGAAAAACAGAGAAGACACGTTTTACCTGGATAAATTTAAATGAAAGAATGAAAAAAGAAACAAAAACTCCACTTGGTCCCACATGGCCACCAGACCTTTAGAGTTTTCTCCTCCAGCCAGAACCTTTCCATCCAGATACAGATTAACAGAGTTGGAAGGGACCTTTAGGTTGTAGGCCCAACCCCCAGCCCAAGCAGGAGACCCTACACCATTTCTGATAGATGGCAGTCCAGCCTCTTCTTGAAAGTCTCCAGTGATGAAGCTCCCACAACTTCAGAAGGCAACTTCCGTTCCATGGGTTGATTGTTCTGTCAGAAAGTTCCTCCTTATTTCCAGATTGAATCTCTCCTTGTTCAATTTCCATCCATTATTCTTGCCTGGCCTTCAGGTGCTTTGGAGAATAGCTTGACCCCTCCTCTCTGGGGAAGGCCCTCAAATATTGGAAGGCTGCTCTCCTGTCTCCCCTGGTACTTCTCTTTACTAGACTAGCCAGGCCCAGTTCCTGCAACCGTTCATTGTCTGCTTTAGCCTCCAGTCCCCTCATCATCCCGGTTGCTCTTCTCTGCACACTTTCTAGAGTCTCAACATCTTTTTTATAGTGTGGTGACCAAAACTGGATGCAGCTTTCCAGGTGTGGTCTTACTAAGGCTTTATAGAGTGGTATCAGCACCTCCCTTGATGTTGTCAGGGCTTCACGTCTCTCTCCCAGCCTCACCTCAGGACATTTTTATTTTGCCTGCCCCGCTACAACCAAGCAGCAGTTTAAAAACGGGTAGCAGATTTTCCCTCTGGTCATTCAGAGTTTCTCTTTCCTTGTGCAAAAAGTGTGCAAACCGGTTGTGGGCATGACCCACTTTCTCGGCGGCACGTGAGAAGGCAAGAGAGTGAGAGTGCTGGGGAGAAAATGCAAGGGATGAAGAGATTCTCTCCAAGCAAAAAGTGATTCACGTCAGTGCCGGAGAAGATGAGGCGGGCAAACGTCGCTCCACCCCGCTGCGCTAAACAAACAAGGGTGCATTATTTTCATCTGGGCAAACTCTCTTTGGCTGATGGTGCCCTAAGGACATGCCTGCCATCCCGATTCAGCCCCGTGACATTCCTTTTCTAAGGGCACATGAGAAAGCCAAGAAAATGCCAACTGCTCTGAAACCCAAACACCACAAACCCTCTGAAGTGAACTCAAAGATTCCTTGATTAGGAGACAGCAGCCCCGGCAAAAAAGACTCATTCTCTTTCACACAGCAGGCTGACAAGTCTGTCTGGCAGGTAGAAGAATAATTGTCTGGCACATCTATTCATCTCTGCCCCCTGTCTTTTATCCCCAGAGCTACGGTAGGGCTTCACTAGCAGCGGTGGCTCTTCAGTCCCAAAGACTGGCCCATAGATTTCCATTGCTCTCCTCTCCTCTGCTTTCTGTGCATCTGCGCTTCAGGCACTGGACCCAACTGTTCCTCCTCTTCCTCATCAGCCACCTCCAGACCTGGGGGCTCTTGACTCGCCATTTGAGGGCTGATGAACAGCCCAGGCTCCGCCTCTCTCTCTCTCTCTCTCTCTCTCTCTCTCTCTCCCCCTCCCCCCTCTCTCTCTCTGAGCTGCCAGCTCCATTCCTTCTTCCCCCTCGGAGCTCTCAGGTTGCCTTGATGCTGACCCTGACTCCCACGCCTCCTCCTCTGATTCAGCTCCTGGAGGGGCCAAGGTTGGAGACCCCTGATCTGGATGGTTGAGAATGTCTCCAGAGACATCCTGCCAATTTCTGTGCCCCTAGTGAAACTGCCATGAGAATTTCACAGCCATCCTTTCCATCCCCTGGAAGCAGAAGCCTTTTGGACAGAAAGTTCATAGACAGGAAGCTTGGAGGCTTGCGGTGGCCAAAAAAGGAAGAAGAGCTGCCCATTAATTCAGCGACGAAGGAGGTTGGTGCAAGTCCCATGTGGAAGGAAGCATACATATCCTCGTGCACTCACACACCCACACTCTCTAAGTGGCTCTTATTTTCCCCTCTCCTCACTGTCTGCCTCCAGCCCCTGGCACCACAGATGTGGGCACGGAGGAACCAGGGCAGGTGTGGGCAAAGAGGAACTCCATGCCTTGGGCTACCACAGCTAGGAAGGACCTGCCTTGAGAAGATGCTAAATATAGAAAGAGGACATTAGGGTAGAAGGATGAGTCATTGGTCTGGTCTCTGAGCATCCCCTCCCAGGGACTGCCATGCTATTTTTTCCTAATAGATTTTATTATGATGTGGAACATATAGGTCAATAGTTCCTTACCCATCTGCTAAATCTGTCTAATTCTTGCATAACACCTAATACTCATGGTTGACAAAAGGGACTACCAAGTTCTGTCTAATGTGTATGTAGACAAGAGCAACAAAGAGGATTAGGGGACTGGAGGCTAAAACATATGAAGAACGGTTACAGGAACTGGGTACGTCTGGTTTAATGAAAAGAAGGACTAAGAGAGATATGATAGCAGTCTTCCAATCTCTCAGGGGTTGCCACAAAGAAGAGGGAGTCAAGCTATTCTCCAAAGCACCTGAGGGCAGGACAAGAAGCAATAGATGGAAACTAACCAAGGAGGGAAGCAACCTAGAACTGAGGAGGAATTTCCTGACAGTGAGAACAATGAATTGGTGGAAGAATTTGCCTCCATAAGTTGTGAATGCTCCAATACTGGAGATTTTAAGAAGATATTGGATAACCATTTGTCTGAAGTGGTGTACGGTTTCCTTCCTAAGCAGGGGGTTGGACTAGAAGACCTCCAAGGTCCTTTCCAACTCTGTTATTCTATTCTATTCTACATTCCAATATTTATTCTATTCTATTCTATTCTATTCTATTACTATTCTATTCTATATTAACCCATCGAGTGTGGCTGTAGTATTTCCCCCCGCCCTCCATTTTTTAAATATTTTCTCTTTACATGCAATAAGTGCTTGGTGAACAGTGTACTGTCTGGGTCACTTGCACACCTACTAATACTTTTTAAAGTCCTAATTTCTAATTCTGTTATCCAACCATTGACAAAACAAGTCCCATGTTCTATAGTACTCTGTGTCTTCCTTTTTTTTAATCTTCAGTGTTAGTCTGTCCATTTCTGCACAGTGTAGTATTTTTAAAATTATATCATCTTCTGTAGGTGTTCCTCGTTCTTCTTCCAGTGTTGTGCAAATACAATTCTTGCTGCTGTCAAGACATGTGATGTCAAATATACATTTCCTTTATCATATTTTTCTGCTATTGTGCCTAACAGAAATAGTTCTGGCTTGTAGTCTATATGCTGTCTTAACATTTTTTTCTAACAGTATGAATTTTCATGCAAAGAGGTGGGGGTGGCTTTTGGACACATCCACCATATGTAATATGTGCCCGATGTTTCATTACATTTCCAACATTTGGCAGACATGTTTTTAAACATTTTTGCTAGCCTTGCTGGTGGTAAATGCCACCTATATAACATCTTATACAAATTTTCTTTATACATAGTTGGACTGTGGCTGTAGTATTATATTACCCATTTAAGTGAAAGTAAAGGTAAAGGTTCCCCTCGCACATATGTGCTAGTCGTTCCTGACTCTAGGGGACAGTGCTCATCTCCGTTTCAAAGCCGAAGAGCCAGCGCTGTCCAAAGAAGTCTCCGTGGTCATGTGCCTGATTAAACACCAAAGGTACACAGAAAGCTATTCCCTTCCCACCAAAACTGGTCCCTATTTTTCTCCTTGCATTTTTTAACATGCTTTCGAACTTCTAGGTTGGCAGAGGCTGGGACAAGTCACGGGAGCTCACTCCGTTACGCGGTGCTAGGGATTCGAACCACCGAACTGCCGACCTTTCTGATCGGCAAGCTCAGCGTCTTAGCCACTGGGCCATCCTCTATTCCCCGTTTACTATCTCTTATTTTTCCCTTTCTACTGGTTGCCCACTTTTAGTATTATTATTTTCTCCGTGTGTTTCTGCACCAGAGATAAATTCTCTGTCTGCCTCACCATGCTCCAATCCTGGCCAGCTCTAGGAAAGTTTGCCAAACACGTGCCGGCAGCAAATGCCCCATTTCCCATCAACAAGGAGTGGGAGAAGAGCTGAGTAAGAGCTGGCAGGGAGGTTGTTGCTCAACTCCAAAGGCAACCTGCCAAGCTGGGTGAGGTCCCAACATCTCCACCCACTCCAGCCTGGGAAAAAGGAAGAAACTTGTGTCCATTACAGGTGACTCCGTGGCCCATTTTGGGGTGGGAGACAGCTGGAAGCAAGGTGAGGCCAGCCTGGGATCCAGCTTTGACCAGAAAAAGACAGAAAGAGAAACAGCAGGAGAACATCTGGTTTAGCTTTGGGGACATCTAGTGTGCAGCCACCAACAGCCAAGGGGTTGTTAAGCCTATCTTAAAAACTTCTATGTCCTACCTGTGTTTTCCTGAAAATAAGACAAAATCTTTTGACCCCCCGAAATAAGCACATGGTCCAAACTTCCCCTGCCATGTTGGCAGTTCCACCCATCCAGTTCCAGTCAGGTGCAGAAGTGCAAAGACAAAGGATGACCTTGGTTCTCTAGAAAGAACGTTGTTATGGCTACATGTCATCTAACTCCGTATAATCCCCCCTCCCATTTTCCCACAATAGAAAATGCATAGTAGTGTAATAGAAAGTGTGTCCAGAAGAAAAGATGGCTGAAGGCCTGACAGGGGTTCTTGTAACCAAAACAAAATACTTTCTCTTGGGAACCAAGGACATTCTCACACCTGGTCAGAGAAAGGCTGATGCTACCCGTTTGCCAGACCATACCGTGATTGGACCATGTGATGGACGGTTTTGAGAAAGTAGAAAATATTTTACTTTTAATTATGTGAAAACCACAGGAGTCTTCAGAGTCGGTTTTCACCAGATCCGTGCCAATGTCATATTTCTAATAAAAGTATTCTTTGAGGAATCCAATTGCCTCAGAGTCTTGCTTGCCATGGATTTATTACTTGGAAGCCTGACCTTAACGTTATAAATAATGGTTATCGTTAATGGTCCATTCAGGACCTAATAGGCATTCACATGGGGATCGTGTGAGCATTCTTTCATTCTATTGGTTATGAGAACAGTCGGGGGTACCTGCAGGAGGCATGTCGATCAGAAAAGTGAAGCCCTGGCCCAAGGCTGCACAACTGAAGTTTGCCATCTTGATTTTTGGGGGACCTCTGCTCTCCCGCTGTGCACGGCCTCTCTTCATCTGTTGACTTTTAAAACCGAGAGGAAAATTTTGGGGAGATGGGTGAGATTGCAATCCGAATCTGAAAGTACTCCAATTCAATGAGATTTCTCTTTTTCCTGTCTACTTTCAATTTTGTCCACTGAAACTTGACTTTTGTCAAAGTGAGATACCAAGATATTGATACAGAGTTATCTCATTTATCTTTGCCGACACCTAAATAAGTAAGCCAAATTAGCAGCATATTAAAGGCCACTGACCAAAAATGACTCTATCCACCCAGTTCCAACATCCTGAGAGATCTGAATGGGGATCTAAACCAGTACGAGAGGCCTTTTCAGTAGAAGTCTCCCCCTCTGTGGAAATCCCTGCCTCATGAGCTGTGCATGACTCCTACCCATCTCTTTCTTCAAAAGGCCTTCAATACCATTCAAGGGTCTTTGTATCACCATGAGAAGTTGTGGGAGTCATAGGTTTTTTTTTAAATCATGGTTAGGGGAACCACAAACAAGCCAACAATCTGTTAACCTAGTCTTATGCAAACTTAGCGGTAGACTTCAAAGTCTCCCGATGGAATCATCAAAGTAGAATGGGAAGCCAGCCATTACTCCATGAACAAGATGGAGAAAGGAAGTAATTTCTTTGTGCCTACCTGAAGGATGGAGCCTAGGGTGCTTTGGGTTGCTCGGGAACATTCCAACTGAGCGATTCTAAGATTGCCATCATGCTTCCATGAGAAGCAATGAAGTAGCTTTTACTGGTGCTATCAAGCCCATCAATCTGCAAGGGAGGACCAGGGAGCTCGCCACAGGAGTTCTTCCAGGCTGGGGCATATGCTCTATGGAGGTTTGGATGGGTCCCAATATCCCACGCATCCCACAGTGGGATGTTATAGGTTGATCATGCCAAGTATAAGCGAAGTGAAATGGTCCTTCTTGCTTGCAACCATTATTTAGAAGACTGAATCATCCAATTAACACATGCAGATTCTGTGATGGCCTTGGCTTGATCATAGAATCCTAGGACTGGATGGGACTTTGAAGGTCTTCTAGCCCAACCTCTTGCTCAAGGAGAGCATTAACTCCAATGGTGGTCCAGCCTCCAGTGATGGAGCACCCACAAGTCTGGGAGTCAAGATCCATTGGTTTTTTTTAATCCATTGCCATTGTAGGGGGATTGTATGGAGTTAGATGCAATGTAGCCATAACAAAATTCTTTCTAGAAAGCCAAGGTCATCCTTTGTCTTTGCACCTCTGCACCTGATCAGAACCGGACAGCATGGCAGTGGGAGATTGGACTGTGGGATGGACTTGTGGGTGTGGTGTGGGGGCAAGATCTTTAACTTTCAACTGGAAACCGGGAAGCTTTCGGGTTTTCCCAATTGTGCCAACATGGCTCCCTTAATAAATTGGAACTTTGAGCAATCCTTTGCCTTGGACTCTGATTTATTTTTGGGTGCTATTTGGAACCCTGACAGAGATATTGTTTGGGTACTTGAGGAGTCAACCTCAAGCCTGGTGGAAATTGAACTGACAAATTGCAAGCAGCCGGCAGTCACAGAAGTAGCCTGCAATACACTACTCTAACCACTATGACACCGTGGCTCAGAATAACTCTACACCTAAGTGCCAAGTTATTACATCTCTTCTCACCTCATTCACTACCGTTTGGCATGTATGTTCTGCAACCCCACGCCTTCCAAATCTTTTCCCATCCCAGCTCCAGGGAGCTTGAACTTCTGACTCCAGAAGGAACAACCCCGAATTGCAGCTGCACGACAATCATTTGCACAGAAGGAATCGTGCACATTTGCATCAGAGAGAAGGAAACACATGTGTGGTGAGCTAATTGTGATGGTCGGGGGATTCTAGGGGCGTTTTCTAAAGAAACTCTCCTGTTTCCTTAAATAGAGTCATGCTGGCAGAATTCTCCTTTCCTAGCGGCCTTCAGGCCAATCCTTTCTTCTTAGCTGCTAAGGAATGGGAGTAGAGTAGAGTGGAGTGGAGTGGAGTGGAGTGGAGTGGAGTGGAGTGGAGTGGAGTAGAGTGGAGAATAAAATAGAATACAGTGGAGTAGAGTAGAGTAGAGTAGAGTAGAGTAGAGTAGAGTAGAGTAGAGAGTAAAGTAGAGTAGAGTAGAGAATAGAATAGAATAGAATAGATAAAGTGGAGTAGCGTAGATAGTGTAGAGTAGAGAATAAAATAGAATAGAGCAGAATAGAATAAATAGAAAATAGAATAGAATAAATAGGGTGCAGTGGCATATAAGTCTAAGTGCTTTTCCTTCCTTCCTTCCTTCCTTCCTTCCTTCCTTCCTTCCTTCCTTCCTTCCTTCCTTTCCTTCCATCCTTCTCTCCCTCCCTCTCTCTCTCTCTCTCCCTCCCTCCCTCCCTCCCTCTCAGGAGTTAGAATGCTGTATTGCAGGTTAATTCTGCCCACTGCCAGGAGTTTGATCCTGACCAGCTCAAGGTTGACTCAGCCTTCCATTCCTTCCGAGGTGGGTCAAATGAGGACCCAGATTGTTGGGGGCAATGGGCTGACTCTTTAAACCGCTTAGAGAGGGCTGGAAAGCACTGTGAAGCAGTATATAAGTCTAAGTCCTGTTGCTATTGCTATCATCACCAGCGATGAATGCCGAGAGAATCACCAAGGACTACCTATATTATTTTTCTTCTCTAAATCATTCACCAAACAACTCCCCAACTGCATGGGTGGAGGGTGGGGGTGGGGGGAGACAATTCAGAACCTCAATTTCTCAATAATCTCAATAATCAATGAGCTTATACACAATTGAAAGTGGTGATGCACAAATGCTTGTAACCTAACGACATGCTATATGTAATCGATGGGGGGTTTATGTTATATGTACTGTTTGTCTTTGTTTGTTTAAAAATAAAAAAAACTTTTTAAAAAAAGAATCTCAATTTCCCCCCAAAGTCCAAACCATTGAGTGGTTACTACCGGTTGTGTGCGCATTGCTTGGTGGGTGTGACTTGGTGGGTGTGGCAGGAGAAGGATACTGTAAAAAACCCCATTCCCTCCCAATCAGCTGGGACTCGGGAGGCAAAGAATAAGTGGGGGCGGGGCCAGCCAGAGGTTGTATTTATCGGTTCTCTGAACTACTCAAAATTTTCTCTACCGGTTCTCCAGCATTGGTCCACCTGCTGAATTCCACCTCTGGTGTTTTGAGTCAGACGCACCGAGACACCAAACTTGGCACCTGCCTTAATCAGAGTTTTTCTCCTGCCTAACAGGCTCCTTGTCGGTTGGGAGGGGGGCTCCCCAGGGCATAAGATTGCAGGAAGGCTGCCAGCTTAATGCAAAGAGCAAACGGCCACAGCAGCCCAAAAATGAGGGAAATGCCACAAGAGTACTTCCCACTTAATGATCCGTGGGTCTTCCCTTCTTGGCCTCTGGGAAAAGTGAATTAAGAGAAAAATCTCCTTAAAAACCTCCAGTGATGAAGCACCCACAACTTCTGGTGGCAAGCTGTTCCACTGATTAATTGTCCCCACTGTTAGGAAATTTCTCCTTAATTCCAGGTTGCTTTCCTCTTGGGTTAGTTTCCATCCATTGTTTCTTGTCCTGCCCTCTGGTACTTTGGAGAATAATTTGACTCCCTCTTCTTTGTGGCAACCCCTCAAATACTGGAATATTGCTATTATGTCACCCCTAATTCTTATTTTCTTTAGACTAGCCAGACACAAATCCTCCAACCATTCTTTATATATTTTAGCCTCCAGGCCCTTAATCATATTAGTTGCTCTTCTTTGCACTTTTCCCAAGTTTCAGCATCTTTTTTGTAACATGGTGGCCATAACTGAATGCAGTAGTCCAGGTGTGGCCTTACTAAGGCTTTACAAAGTGGTACTAATCCTTCACATGAGTTTGATTTATAATTTCAACTCCTACCCTCAAAACTCCTACCCTCAACTCCTACCCTATAGACTACTGCACACCAAGACAACTAGACACAAGGACAGTTTTCTCCCAAACGCCATCATTCTGCTAAACAAATAATTCCCTCCCCACTGTCAAACCATTCACTAAGGTTGCCTTAGTATTACTATTAGTCTTCTCATCGTTCCTATCACCCATCTCCTCCCACTTATGACTGAAGGACTGTAATTTTGTTGCTTGTATCCTTAAGATTTGTATTGATATTGATCATTTCCTGATTGCTTATTTGTATCCTACAACTATCATTAAGTGTTGTACCTTAAAATTCTTGATGAATATATCTTTTCTTTTATGTACACTGAGAGCATCTGCACCAAAGACAAATTCCTTGTGTGTCCAATCATGCTTATACAATACAATACAATAGCAGAGTTGGAGGTCTTCTAGTCCAACCCACTGCCTAGGCAGGAAACCCTATACCATTTCAGACAAATGGCTATCCAGCATCTTCTTAAAGACTTCCAGTGTTGGGGCACTCACAACTTCTAGAGGCAACTTCTGTTCCCCTGATTAATTGTTCTAACTGCCAGGAAATTTCTCCTCAGTTCTAAGTTGCTTCTCTTCTTAATTTGTTTCCACCCATTGCTTCCTTGTTCTGCCTTCAGGTGCTTTGGAGAATAGCTTGACTCCCTCTTCTTTATGGCAGACCCTGAGATATTGGAACACTGCTATCATGTCTCCTCTAGTCCTTCTTTTCATTAAACTAGACATCCCCAGTTCCTGCAACCGTTCTTCATACGTTTTAGCCTCCAGTCCCCTAATCCTCTTTGTTGCTTTTCTCTGCATTCTTTCTAGAGTCTCCACATCTTTTTTACAAAACCAAAACTGGATGCAGTATTCCAAGTGTGGTCTTACCAAGGCTTTATAAAGTGGCATTAACACTTCACAGGATCTTGATTCTATCCCTCTGTTTATATAGAACTGTGTTGGCTTTTTTGGCAGCTGCTGCACACTGCTGGCTCATATTTAAATGGCTGTCCATTAGGACTCCAAGATCCCTCTGACAGTTACTACTATTGAGCAAGGTACCACCTATACTGTACCTGTACATTTTGTTTTTCTTGCCTAAATGTATAACCTTACTCTTTTCACCATTGAATTTCATTTTATTAGATAGTGCCCAATGTTCAAGTTTGCCAAGATCCTTCTGTATCTTTAGCCTGTCTTCTGGAGTGTTGGCTATTCCTGTCAGCTTGGTGTCATCTGCAAATTTGATGAGTTCCCCATTTATCCCTTCATCCAGATCATTGATGAAGATGTTGAAGAATCCTGGGCCTAAAACAGAACTTTGGGGTACTGCAGTGCATACTTCCCTCCCTGTAGATGCAGTTCCATTCAGAACTGGACGTTGAGGAGAAGAAGAAGAGGAAGAGGAAGAAGAAGAAGAGGGAGAAGAAGAAGAAGAAGAGGAAGAAGAAAAAGAAAAAGAGGAGGAGGAGGAGAATCCAGGCGGTTTTGGGCTTTTGCAATTAATTTCTTTTGTCGATGTGCAGATTTTCAACGCAAAGTAAGCTTAAGATGGCAGACACTTTTTTTTTTTTTTTGCAAATCCAGCCCTTAACCCCGTTTTAGGCCTCCAAGAGAAGAGAGTACCACAGCACTCCCCCCCCCCCCCAGTACCGTGCCCATCACTCTTTCCCTGCCACACTCCGCTCAATTGTTCTTTGGGGGTTGTCCTTATCAGCCGTGTTTGACTTTAATCTGGATTGTTAAAAAATAAACATTCTCCTTGCTATGATGAGTGACTAAAGGTTTAAAAGTTTGGTTTGAAGGTGTTGCCTCATTTCTTTTCATCTCACGCACGAGAGTTTGACTTCCACCAAGGGGCAAATCCATTGTGGGGCTGGATTTAGGGCATCAGTTGGCCTTAACCCGATTCTGGAACAGGGCCAACTTTTTAGGATGAAATATGATTATTTTTCTTGGGCAACACATATTCTGTCTGTTCAACCGTGGTGTTTGGGACTTAAGCATGTTGCAGGGATCTCTACCTGTCAAGAGACCTCAGCTGGAGTGAAAGATAGGCAGGAGAAGGCTCACGGGCTTAGGGTGCTGTCTGTTGCGTGACCCACACACTCCAATCAGTGGGATATATAAATTAGGTTTTGTGTGAACTAAGGATTGACTCAACAACCATGATTAAACAAGCCGTAGTTTAATGCAACTTTCCCCATTCTGGATATCCTACAGATGTGTGAGCTTTAAACCAATAACCCAGCCGGGGTATTTATTTATAGGGGGGAAATGTCCAGACCAAACGTAATTTCTAATGTTGGATTTTCCCCCTTACCAGAGGGATCCCCCTTGTGGAGTACTATGAAGCCATTACCATGGCAACTCCAGTGCGCTGTATAGTAGAAGCCATTTTACGGCAATTCAGTAGAAGCCATTTTAAGGCACAACAGGCTGCATCTTAGCAGAACACACACTCCAAGAAGTGTTAGGGGTGTCTTACCACCCCCACCCCCCAGTAATTGTCTCCAGAGAGAGTAAGTCATCTGTGTATCAAGTTTGGTTGAAATTGCTTCGTGGCATTCCAGATTTAGGCTGGAACACACACACATACACACACACACACCTCACTCTGAACTATTGCTGAGAAAAATCCAAGCTTATTAGGATGTTAAATGGATTATTGTGCATGGGAAGAACATACTTTAAACACTATGTCTCACACTAAGTAGATGGTGGTGGGGAGTTGCAACCAATCAATATGAGGTCCAAAACCATGCAGTCCAAGTGTTGACTGCTCTTATATGTGTCATGTATGCAACACATATACTATATAAAAAGAAGGACAAGGCCTTCAATTTCATGGTCACAGAGTGAAACATGTAGATGATGAGCAGGCTGAGCCATCAGTTTGGAATCTCTACACCTCAATAAGAGACCTAAGTACAGCTGTCCCCCTTCAAGTCATTTGACTCCTCCTCCTCCTCCTCCTCCTCCTCCTCCTCCTCCTCCTCCTCCTCCTCCTCCTCCTCCTCCTCCTCCTCCTCCTCTTCTTCTTCTTCTTCTTCTTCTTCTTCTTCTTCTTCTTCTTCTTCTTCTTCTTCTTCTTCTGCCATATCCAATATCGGACACTGGCAATCATGTTGGTGATCCTATTTTTATCAACAGCTGCATGAAAAAGTGCTGCTGAGTTTTGTCCAAACCATCCCTTAGATTTGGAAGCCACGATGTTCTTCTTCTGCCTGGACCTCCTTTGCCTTCAATCTTTCCCTGGAGGATTCAATGAAGGATGCCATATTTTTCCAGGTGTCACATCACCTGTCCGAAATATTCCAACGTTCGCTTTTTGATGGTTTCCCTTGGCTTTCCCAAGAGGCTTATCACCTCCTCCTTTCTGATTTTTCTCAACCCAGCTGATACATAACAGCCGATTCACACATACACTATGTCAAAACATGGTGACATCAGTCGTCCAAATTCCTGGTGTGAACAAAGCCCACACTGGTTGAAGAATTGGCAGCTGCAGACTCAATATTGTTGTCTATAAATAATAACAACAGCATCAGCCAATTGCAAAAGGCAGCTTTACTCAGCACACCTTACAACACCTTTACTATTATTAAATGACAGGAGCTGGCCAAACCAGGAGTCGACAGGTGAGCAAAAATGCAAAATCCAATCAAAACATTCTGCCGACTGAGACCAATAAAAATACTTTGTGTGTGTGTGTGAGAGAGAGAGAGCAAAGAAACCTGTTCTTCACCCCACACACACGCACACAGACGCACACAAACCTGTGAATTTCAACCAAAGCAGGAAGCTAACTTCTTCAATGATAGCTCTCCGTTTTTTCCCACACCCCCCATCGAAGGAGGGTTTGGGTGGAACCAGAATTATGCAACTCCACACACAAAACACGTTGCTTCCTTAAAGGCAGCCTGGTGCAAAACGACTTTGCTGGAAAACACGCTGTTCCTACCTAGCAGGGCTGGGGGTTGGCAGATGGGGCCCAGCTGGGCTCTCTGGCCACGTGGCCATCTGTTTTTTATATCTTGTGGCATGATTTATCCATGTGGTCATGTAGTCCAACCCCCAGCTCAAGCAGGAGAACCTATACTATTTCAGACAAATGGCCGTCCAATCTCTCCTTCAAAGCCTCCAGTGATGGAGCATTTACAAAATCTAAATGCAAATTGTTCCACTGGTTGATGGTTCTCCCAGTTAGGAAGTTTTGCCTCATTTCCATGTGGCTTCTTTCTTTGGATTAGTTTCCATCCATTGTTTCTTGTCTTTCCTTCGGGTGCCTTGGAGAATAGCTTGACTCCCTTTTGTGGCAGCCCCTCAAATACTGGAAGACTGTTATCATGTCAATCCTGGTCATTCTTTTCACTAGACTAAGGTAAAGGTAAAGGCTTCCCTCACACATACATGTGCTAGTCGTTCCTGACTCTAGGGGGCGATGCTCATCTCCATTTCAAAGCCGAAGAGCCAGCATTCTCCGAAGATGTCTCCATGGTCACGTGGCTGGCAGGACTCAACACCGAAGGCGCACAGAACATCGTTCCCTTCCCACCAAAGGTGGTCCCTATTTTTCTATTTGCCTTTTTTAACCTGCTTTCAAACTGCTCGGTTGGCAGAAGCTGGGTCAAGTCACGGGCGCTCACTCCATTACGCAGCGCAAGGAATTTGAACTGCTGAACTGCCGACCTTTCTGATCGACAAGCTCAGCGTCTTAGCCCCTGAGCCACCGCATCTCTTTCACTAGACTAGACAAACCCAATTCCTACAGCCTTTCTGCATTTGTTTTAGCCTCCAGTTTTTGTTGTTCTTTTCTGCATTCTTTCCAGAGTCTCTACAAGAAAACTCTAACATATACAAACTGAGTGTCTCCGTCGGTCAAAAAACAGATGTTTCCAATTTGTTAAATCTAATTTTGGGATCCTGGGGAGGCTACCTCTTTGATCTCGAGACACACACACGCACACAGTCCAAGGCAGCAAACCATGGACCTCAACTTGATATGGCGTGGGCCTTTAAAAAAAAAAATTAAAATCTAATCAACCACATAAAGAAAAGGTTGGGAACCATTTGTCCAACGGCTTCCAACTGCATGTTGGGGCATGTTTTATGATTACATATATGTGGTAAGGTGCCGCCCATCTAAACATAGTTGCTGCTTACTGGCGGCTTGTGGGGAAACTGCTTTGTCAATGTTTTGAATGCTTCCTCAAACTTTTGCCTCTAAAGCAAAGCTGGTTTTGAATCCCTAAGAGGAGAGGAGAAAGTTTGAAGTCGCAAACCAGTTTTCTTTATGAGGTTTTTAGCTAAGGAGGGAATCTTCTGTTTGCATAACTAACTGTCATTCTTAAGCCCATCTTAAGCATCATAAGCAGCTGTGTCCTCTTCGTTGATGATGTAAAACTATTTAACACCACCTACAATACTTCTATCCTACAAAGCGACCTTGACTATGTGTCAGATTGGTCGAACGATTGGCAACTCCAAATCTCAACCCATCATTGCTCCGTCTTACACGTTGGAAAACAAAAATCAGAAGACCAAACACAAGCTGGGTGGGTACCACCTCGTAGATGACCACCACCACCCCACCACTCTGTCAAGGACCTAGGAGTACTCATCTCAAATGATCTGAGCCCCAGAGCTCACTGTAACAGCATTGCCAAAAAGGCATTAAGAGTTGTAAACCTAATTTGGCTAAGCTTCTTCTCCGGTAACATTGTACTGCTGACTACAAAACCTTTGCCAGACCAATCCTCGAATACAGCTCTTCTGCCTGGAATCCCCACTGTATATTGGACATTAATTCAATTGACCGAGTCCAGAGATATTTCACGAGAAGAGTCCTCCACTCCTCTGCTCACAATAGAATCCCTTACGACACCAGGGTTGAAATTTTGGGCTTGGACAACCTGGAACTGCACTGCCTACAGTCAGACCTAAGCATAATACACAAAAGTGTCTGCCACAATGTCCTGTCAATGACTACTTCAGCTTCAACCTCAATAATACACGGGCTAACAATAGATGCAAACTCAAGGTAAACCACTCCAAACTCCATTGCAGAAAACACGACTTCAACAACAGAGGCGTCAACGCCTGGAGTGCTCTCCCTGACTCCGTTGTTACATCCTCAATCCCCCCACAGCTTCAACCTCAAACTGTCTGCTGTGGACCTCAACCCATTCCTAAGGAGTCCGTAAAGGGGACGTGCATAAGCACACCAGCGTGCCTACTGTCCCTGTCCTACTCTCCCCATTTATTTGTACCCATTTCCTTGTTCTTATTCATGTTTATACTTCTACCTGTTATCTCGTACATGTTTGACAAACTAAATAAATAAATAAATAAAAATAAATGAAATGGCAGAGAGACACTACCACCACTACCCTAATACAGAGGCATGAAGCAACCTAGAACACGACCCAGAAGTTCCAGGGAAATTAGCAAGAGTTGATGAGAGGGAATTCAGATGTGGCTTACACGAAAGCTCTTTCTATTACTTGAACTGTGGGACTTATGATTTCTGAAAGTGGGTAAGGAGAAGCTTCCCCACTGAAGGGCACTCATCCGAGGGCTATTTAGTCTTCCTCAATATGGCCGCACCTTCTGGCACGTCTTCCCTCTTTGGAAAAATTCTTCCCGTTTTGGGGAAATATGGGGATGAATAGAAGAATAGAATAGAATAACAGAGTTGGAAGGGACCTTGGAGGTCTCCTAGTCCAACCCCCTGCCTAGACAGGAAACCCTAACCCACTTCAGACAAATGGCTATCTAACATCTTCTTAAAGACTTCCAGCATTGAAGCTTTCACAACTTCTGGAGGCAAGTTGTTCCACTGATTCATTGTTCTCACTGTCAGGAAATTTCTCTTTAGTTCTAAGTTGCTTCTCTCCTTGATTAGTGTCCACCCATTGCTTCTTGTTCTACCCTCAGGTGCTTTGGAGAATAGTTTGACTCCCTCTTCTTTGTGGCAACCCCTGAGACATTGGAACATTGCTATCATGTCATGTCTGATCCTTCTTTTCATCAAACCTGGTGGGCGTGGTGTGGGTTGGTGGGCGTGGCTTGGTGGGCGTGGCAGGGGAAGGATACTGCAAAAACCCCATTCCCTCCCCATCAGCTGGGACTCGGGAAGTAGCGAATAGATTGGGGGCAGGGCCAGCCAGAGGTGGTACTTGCCAGTTCTCCGAACTACTCAAATTTTCCGCTACCGGTTCTCCAGAACCTGTCAGAACCTGCTGGATTTCACCCCTGCTATGACGCTTAGCAAGTGACTGGCCTTGGGTGGCCTTGACTGAGCTTGGAGGTTAAGTAGAATAAAAGAATAACAAGAGTTGAAGGGACCGTGGTCATTAAGTGAATTATGATTCCAGGTAGTCATTTTCTTATGACCACAATTGAGCCCAATTTTTCTGCTGTTGTTAAGTGACTTACGGCCCCATTTTCCTGCCTTCCTTGCCCACAGTTGTTAAGTAATCATGGCACTTAAGTTAGTAATGTGGTTGTACATTGAATCTTGTTCCTAAAAAAGGTTTTTTTTTCTTTCCTTCCTTCTTTCCCTCCTCACTTTTCTTTTCCCTTTTCCTCTCCACTGTGTCCTATTTATTTGCTGTATTTTTGTACTTTATTTTATAATTTTATTTATGTATTAAATTTATACTGCCGCCTATACGCCCATGGCGACTCAATGCGGCTCACAGAATATAATAAAATGTTTAAAATTGTAACTTCTGACAGTCGCTAAATGAATGGTTGTAAGTCCAGGACTATCTATATTCAACTTACTCACTTAATGGAGAGCTAGAGACTTAAAGGTCCCCATTGTGGAAAACACGACACTTTTGGTGGGAAGAAACAGAATTTAACTTAAAGTTTTGGCTTCGAAACGCAGAGGAGACCTTGACTTACTCCTTAGCCTCCCTCCCAGGGGGCACTAAAACACCCACATGTCAACGTTTGAACAAAAGCGGTTTATTTGGAAGCCCCCACCATCGGCAGGGGACCCAACATTTGCTTCCTGTTTCCATTGCAACGTGGCTTCTTTGTGAATGGTGTGAAGTGCCAATTCCGGTGTGAGTCAACTTTCCTGCCTCGGTGGTCTCACCGGACAAAGTTCTGGATGAAAAGATTAGCAGATCCTCCCCACTCATCGCCACAAAAACAGAAGTGAGAAATGCGGGAGAAAACCCCAACACAACTTGGGCATGGCTAGTTTAGGGAAGAGAAGGACCAGAGGAGACATGAGAGCATCTTCCAATACTTGAAAGGCTGCCACAGAGAGGAGGGGGATGGGATCAAGCTATTCTCCAAAGCACCCAAAAGCCAGACAAGGAATAATGTATGGAAACTGATCAAGGAGAGAGTCAACTTGGAAATAAGGAGGAATTTTCTGACAGTGAGAACCATCAACCCATGGAACAGAAGTTGCCTTCAGAGGTTGTGGGAGCTTCATTCCTGGAGGCTTTCAAGAAGAGACTGGACTGCCACTTGTCAGAAATGGTGTAGGGTCTCTTGCTTCGGCGGGGGTTGGACTAGATGACCTACAAGGTCCCGTCCAATTCTTATATTCTACATTCAATTGAACAGCAGTTGCCTTTGGAAGTTGTGGGAGCTTCATCCCTGGAAGCTTTCAAGAAGAGACTGGACTGCCATAGA
Organism: Thamnophis sirtalis; assembly: GCF_051295495.1. Taxonomy (NCBI): domain Eukaryota; kingdom Metazoa; phylum Chordata; class Lepidosauria; order Squamata; family Natricidae; genus Thamnophis; species Thamnophis sirtalis. The sequence goes on from NW_028261382.1 coordinate 72,188,073, forward strand.
TCAGAAATGGTGTAGGATCTCCTGCTTGGGTTTGTGTGTGGAGGGGGGGTGTTGGACTAGATGACCTATTGGTCCCTTCCAACGCTGAAAATGTGTAAAGACCTCCTGCAATGTGCAGGGGGTTGGACTAGAAGACCTCCAAGGTCCCTTCCAACTCTTTTGGAGTACTCACACCATCCCGGTCCAAGGATTGTCCATCCAATCTACTTTTGAAAACCTCCAATAATGGACCATCAACAACCCCATGAGTAGTTTTCAATGATTAATTGCTCCACCAGGAAATGTCTCCTTAAATCTAGGTTGGATATCTCTTAGATACGTTTTCATCCTTTGCTTCTTGTCCTACCCTCAGGTGCTTTGGAGAATAGAATAGAATAACAGAGTTGGAAGGGACCTTGGAGGTCTTGTAATCCAACCCCCTGCCTAGGCAGGAAACCCTAACCCACTTCAGACAAATCAAATGGCTATCCAACATCTTCTTAAAGACTTCCAGCATTGAAGCTTTCACAACTTCTGGAGGCAAGTTGTTCCACTGATTCATGGTTCTCACTGTCAGGAAATTTCTCTTTAGTTCTAAGTTGCTTCTCTCCTTGATTAGTTTCCACCCATTGCTTCTTGTTCTGCCCTCAGGTGCTTTGGAGAACAGTTTGACTCCCTCTTCTTTGTGGCAACCCCTGAGATATTGGAATACTGCTATCATGTCTCCCCTAGGCCTTCTTTTTATTAAACTAGGCATACAGTATATGGCCTATTAACCTTTCTTACATAAGAAAGGTTACATAACTTTTCTTCCTATGTTTTAGTCTCCAGTCCTCTAATCATCTTGTTGCTCTTCTCTGCACTCTTTCTAGAGTTGTTTTTTTTACATTGTGGTGACCAAAACTGGATTCAGTATTCCAGGTTTTGCCTTACCAACACCTTATAAAGTGGTATTAACACTTCACTAGATACAAACTCAAAGTAAACTGCTCCAAACTCGATTGCAGAAAATACTTCAGCAACAGAGTGGTCAATGCTTTGAATGCTCTCCCTGACTCCATTGTTACATCCTCAATCCCCCCACAGCTTCAATCTCAAACTGTCCACCATGGACCTCACCCCATTCCTCAGAGGTCCGTAAAGGGGGCGTACATAAGCGCACCAACGTGCCTACGGTCCCTCTCCTACTGTCCCCATTTATTCGTACTCATTTCCCTTGTTCATGTCCATGTTTATACTTATACCTGCTATCTTGTACATATTTGTCAAAATATGTAAATAAATCAAAATAAATAAATAATAAGAGACGTCGGCAGATTTGCATGGCTGGATTTTGCACCTTCGCAGTTGAGAAGGTGGCTTCACTTTGCTGAGTTTTGAGGCAGAAAATTCTGCCAAATCAAAATAACTCGTCCCAATGCTTTTATCAAAACTTAGGGAAAAGCACATTTTTAAACAAAAATTTCTGCACAATCGCTGGCTTGTTCCTTTGCTCTCCTCAAAATGTGCTCCGTGGTGGTGGAGAGCATGTTGCTCTGGCTTGTGTGTCATCGCATCATTTAATCACCCGTTATTTTAGTCTGCCTCCGCTGGAATCCACTAGTTTTGCCACCTGAGAACCACTGAATATTCCAGAAGTGGGGACAAATGAGCCTCTTGCTGTCATATGACTCACAGCTCCCTTCATTGCTGCCTCTTTCTAACAGGACTCACCTAGCAATTAAAAGTAAGGGGATTTTGATGCTAGCAAGCTACATTTTCCTTCCCCCCCCCCCAAATGAAATGCAACACCGAAGTGTACTTCAATTTACAAACGAAGGCAAAAAGATGTGTCATCTGGTCATCAGAAGTTAAATCTTCTGAAATTTTGGACTCATGCTGGATCCCATCCTCAGGAAACTTCTCCCCAGCTGAAGATAGATGGATAGATAGATAGATGGATGGATGGATGGATGGATGGATGGATAAACCTAAAAGGTTCAAGACTGGAAGCCAGGCTGAACTCAAATCTGCCAAATCATAGAATGTAATGTAGAACGGAACAGATTTTAGAGATCTAGTTCAACCCCCTTACCCAGTTCGCGACTCCACTAACAGCAATCCTCAGGAGATGCTAACATGCAGTTATTGTTGAATGTCAGTTAGAGGTAGGAAATATTTATGATTGAGAGGCTGCTGTGTGACTTTGGGCCAGTCGCTCTCATCCCAACCCACCTCACAGGGTCGTTGTGTGTGAAAAAGGAGGTAGGTGTTGGATATGTTCACCGCCAAGAGTTATTTGCAAAAATAATAAAAGACGGGGTAGAAATAAAATAAAAATTGATACTTTTATATTTGTTCAAGCAGTTTCATTTAATGTAGCATACTCCAGCTCACAATTTGCCTTCGTTACTAGGGCTTCATGGGAGGCACTATTAAATGATTTGTTTTGCTCAAGGCATACTACCACTCATTTGCCAGGGTCAACTAATCAAACATCTCTATGAAAACAAAAAAACGGATTCATCATTTTTTAACTTATCTTGTTTCCCCAACTTCTCAGTCATCCAGGTCAGTTAGGTAAGACAGAACAAAACAGATTAATAGAGTTGGAAGGGACCTTTTAGGTCATCTAGTCCAACCCCCACCCACCCACCCACGCAGGAGACCCTATACCATTTCTGACATGTGGCAGTCCAGTCGCTTCTTGAAAGCCTCCAGGGATGAAGCTCCTACAACTTCTGAAGGCAACTTCTGTTCCATGGGTTGATTGTTCTGTGTCAGGAAATTTCTCCTTATTTCCAGGTTGAATCTCTCCTTGGTCAGTTTCCATCCATTCTTCCTTGTCTGGCCTTCGGGTGCTTTGGAAAATAGCTTGATCCCCTCCTCTCTGTGGCAGCCCCTCAAATATTGGAAGACTGCTATCCTGTCTCCCCTGGTCCTTCTCTTCCCTAGACCAGCCATGCCCAGTGCAAAGCATTTTCAAAATGTGCATGAACGAATGGCTTATCTGTTCTAAAGTTTTGTCTGAATTCACTGGCAGCTGATGAGTCCATATCAGCGACGTGCGGTGAAGCTTATGGCTGGTGAGGCAAAAAGAAAGAAAGCGGCTCCTCCCCCCCCGCAGCTATGTCCGAAATAGAGGCGCCCCGCGCTCCGCAGCTATGCCCGACCCAGCTGCGGGGCATGGGGCGCCTCTATGTCAGACAGAAGTGGTGGGGTGCTTTCTTTCGGCTTTTGCCCGCCCCACAGGGCAAACACTTCCACCTTGCAGGCGTCGGAGCTGCAGGCCACCAGGAGTACATCCCGCCCGCAGCAGAAGAGCGCCGGTTCCTGCCCAGGCTGGAGCGAGAGCCGCGGAGGCGAAAAGTGAAGAGAGGTGGAGGGGGTGTTCCAAGAGGCCCCCTCCCCTTTTTGCACTCTGCAAGCCAGGCCCGCAGCAGCAAGAGGCTCAGTTCCGCTTCTATTGGTGCCCCCCGCTCCAGAGAAACCAGTCGCGGGCGAGTCTCCGCAGCCCCGGTTCCATCTCTAAGCAGCCCCGGGAGGAAACGGGCCAGCCCCGCTTCCCTCCCTGGACTTTCCAGGAGCGGAGGACCCGCATTCTGCTCCCCCTTCCAAGCCCCGAGTGGCCAGCCTCAGCTCCCGCTGCTTTTTCCCAGAGCTCCGGCAGGCCCGAGGAGGAGCCCGGACGAGGCTGGAGCAAGAGCCGTGGCGGCGAAAGGCTGCGGGCCTGGCTTGTGGAGTGCAAAAGGGGGAGGAGGGCTTTTCACCTCCGCGCTCTCGCTCCAGCCTCGTCCGGCCTCCTCATTTGAAGAAGTCAGCTTCTTTTTACTACTTTAAATATTCTTCAGGGAACTATTTCTTTTTCAACTGGTGAACCAAATAATACATACACGTTGCAGTGAATTTTGGGAAGTGTTCAAGAATAACTATAATTTTCTATAGGAAACTGACCATTTCAAAATGATGTCCCATATTACTACACTTATATACTCGGTCAAACATCAAATATCACTTTATAGCTGCATATTATAGGGGATGGATGATTGGAATTTTGAATTCCTCCCTCCTGCCCCCTCCCTTGGACCCACCTTTTCCAGCTGTCAGAGGATCATTTCAACTCTCATCTTGTCCGTCATGATGAAAATGTAAAAAAAAAAAAAAAAGGCAACTTAGGCAAGACCTGCTGCTCCCAGACCAAGGCAGAGAACCACGTGCCTCCTTTGCATAATAAATCTTTCACCTTTTAACCCTTGCTTAACTCTGAGCAAGGGTTAAAAGGCGAAAAATTCCTTATGCAAAGGAGGCCCGTAGTTCTCTCGCCTCCCCCTGCAGTTAGCACTAAGCAGAGTCATTCTGGCAGCACTACCTTAGCCTTTTTCCTTTTTTCTTTTCTTTTCCTCATGACACTGGTGAGGCCCAGCCTCCCCTGCTTGCACGTCCCTTGTCCATATGTCCCAGGTCCTCCCCCATCCTTTTTTTTAAAAAAGCAATGACTCTTTTCTGATCGTGTTGTACGATTTCTCAACACTTGAAGAAATGGGGCTCAAGATGACATCCACAAAGCCTTCCAGCTCATTCATGGTGGTGAGTTACTCCCTAGGGCTTCCTTTACTTACCCTGCACTCCAGTCATTAATATTAATGATTGCTTATGTCCACCATAGGGACGCAGTGGCTCAGAGGCTAAGACGCTGAGCTTGTCGATCAGAAAGGCAGTTTGAATCCCAGTGCCACACAATGGAGTGAGCTCCCATGACTTGTCCCAGCTTCTGCCAACCTAGCAGTTCGAAAGCACATAAAAAATGCAAGGAGAAAAATAGGAACCACCTTTGGTGGGAAGGTAACAGCATTCTGTGTGCCTTCGGCATTGAGTCATGCCCGTTGCATGACCATGGAGACATCTTCGGACAGTGCTTGCTCTTTGGTTTTGAAACGGAGATGAGCACCGCTCACTAGAGTCAGGAACGACTAGCACTTATGTGCAAGAACCTTTACCATTATGTTCATCATGCTCCTTTGAAGACGCAAAAGTAGGAATGGAAGAACTCAGTTATAGCAGTGTCTTCACCGAGTGGGCCCCGAGTGACCTTCCTTTCACTATTCACGTAGCCACAAAACACCTTTTGTGCTATCAACATTCCTTGCAAATGGAAGCTCTTTTGGTGTGTTTTATCTCCTTATCTTGCTTCCTGCAGGAACTGATTCCTTAGTAGTCTGGTTTCTTGGCAATTCCACCTATTTTTGCATTTCCTACTCATGTGCTTAACTCTCGGCAGCCAAAAACTTTCTATGCATCCCAACATTTATATGCAGAAGTTTCTCCTTATAATTTGTACCTTTGGTTACCTTACAGATGAGGAATTCCTCTTCCCATTCATCTCAGAACAGCTGTCTGTGGGATGCCACTGTGGGGTTTTTTTTGTTTTTTTTTAAGCTTATTTAAATTGGTGGTCCAGAAAATGAGATTTTTTTTAAAAAAAAAACCTGCCAAAGCTTACAGGCCTATTCCATAAAATCTTTACACTGCGGTGGGATGCTGCCACCTAGTGGGCAATATGAAAAGGACACCAATAATAAGATCAAGGAAGCAAATTGAATGAATGGCAAAAAAAGAAGTCCAGCCTGTAATTGTGATGTTGCTAGTTCAATCTTCCCCAGGGTAAGCCCTGGGAATTCTCCTGTGGTCTGAAGCAGAAGCCCACAGAAGGTCCCAGCTGGCAATTAGGGAGGTCATTCAAAAACCATTAGAGATATTTGGGTTAAGAAAGGAGATTAACTGTTTTCTGTAAGACTTCTAATAAAATGAACAGAATAACAGAGTTGGAAGGGACCTTGAAGATCTTCTAGTCCAACCCCTTGCTCAAGCAGGCGGATACCGTTCCAGACAAATGGCTGTCCAGTCTCTTTTTAAAAGCCTCCACGTCTTCTGAAGGCAAAGTCGTTCCAGAATCATGGGAAATTGTACATTTATTAGGGTTATCGTGAAGATTTTGTATTGTGAAGACAATGCCACATAATCACAGGAAAAACAACTCAAATGCCCAGAATTTGAGGAATGGAGAGATATCAACATTATCTCGGGGTGGTGGTGGTGTCAGGAAATCCTATTCTGACATACAGCTAAGTTTGCCTTCAGAAGCTGTGGAAGCTTCATCACTGGAAGCTTTCAGGTTCCCTTGCAAAAACATGCTAGCTGTTCCTGACTCTAGGGGGCAGTGCTCATCTGCATTTCAAAGCTGAAGAGCCAGCGCTGTCCGAAGACGCCTCCGTATTCATGTGGCTCGCATGACTAAACACTGAAGGCTCATGGAACACTGTTCCCTTCCCACCAAAGGTGGTTCCTATTTTTCTCCTTGCATTTTTTACGTGCTTTCGAACTGCTAGGTTGGCAGAAGCTGGGAGAAGTCACAGGAGCTCACTCCGTTACGCAATGCTAGGGATTCGAACCGTCGAACCACCTTTCTGATCAACAAGTGTCTTAGTCACTGAGCCACCATGTCCCTAGCTTTCTAGAAGAGCCTGGACTGTAATCTGTCAGAAACTGTGTAGGGTCTCCTGCCTCAGCAAAGGAGGGTTGGACTAGATGACCTACAGATCCCTTCAAACTATGTCATTCTGTTAATAACGCTGCTTTGTGTATTTAGTCCATTCCTTTAGTCCATTAGTTCCATTAGTCGCCCTTTTTAGCTAAAAATACTTTCCATTCTGGAGGCCAAACCTGTCCAGATGTTCAAACAAAAAAGGAAGCTTTTTGCCATGGGATTTTTTTCTCTCATTCATCTTCCCGCCTCTCCCCGTCCCAGAAGGCAGCCTCGTTAGATGAGAGCACCAATGAGTTACATTTATTGATGTTTGGTTCTCATAAAAACATTAGTAGAAATAAAAACACAAATCACTCAGCCGTTATATTAAGGAGGTGCCTGGAAACGAACACATCACCATGCACATACAATATTTCCTCCCCAACGCCAAAGTCCTACTATCCCTGAATGGAGAAGTTATGGCTGGTCAGCCTGTAACAGAATGTTTTTCAACCCAGTTTTCAGATAAGGGGGACTTCAACTCCCAGAGTCCCCCAGGCGGTGTGCAGGTTAGGGAACGGTGGGAGTTGAAGACCCCACATCTTAAAAGGTGCCAAAGTTGAGAAATCAGCTCTGCTTCCTGCCACTCATAGATTTTTTTAAAAATTCAGATCAGGCTGGCTGGGGAATTTTGGGAGTTGAAGTCCACAAGTCTCAAAGTTCCCAAGTTTGGATACCCCTGATTTAGATCACATACAGAAATGCACAAAGCAGAAGAGAATGGGAGGCTATCCTTTTCCCCTCTACTGGCACAGAAATAATTCTAAGGAAGCATATATATATATAATATTTGCAATGGTATTTAACCTCTTAAGGGTTGGGGAGAACTGGCAGACCAAACGTCTTTCTGCCTCAGCACCGTGAAGCTGCCAAACGCCCAATTTTGGGAAAACGCCACTCGTGGAAAGCACTGCGGGGTCACGCCTGGGCTTGGGAAACGGATGGGAATCCATGCTTTTACACGGGTACTTGGGATCCCAGCAGCTGTGGAGAGCAAGGTGCACGAGAGGGCGTATAGCACACTGGCCAATCGTAGGGCACCCTTGGGGGGTTTGATTGACATTCAGTCCATTTGTAGAAGAGGGGTCTCCAACCGGGCAGCTTTTAAGAGGCGTGGACTTCTGACTCCCAGAACTCGCTGTCTGGGGAATTCTGGGAGTTGAAGTCCACGCGCCTTTAAAGCTGCCAAGCGTTGGGAGACCCCCACCTCGATATTCATACATTTGAGCTTAGGGAGTAAAATCAACTTGAAACAAGGGTTCACAAACTGGAGTTTTCCTAGTTTTGCTTCCTGCCATCTCTTGGTTAACATGTCTGCAGGGTGCCAGGCTGGCAAAAGAGGCTCCAAACCCCTTTCGGCAAGGAACAGGCATCGTGATTAACCACTTTCCTGCCCCAAGTGCTCCGTCGCAGGCTGTTCTTCCCCCTCCCCCCAGCACCTCTATCTTACACCGAAGAGGCATAGGCGTTTGGGGACTCCTCACCTGTCCCATGGATACTTATGACGTGCATTCTAGCGCTCTGAATCCTCCAAGGGGGAAAAAATCCTACCCTCCCTTCCTCTTTCTTACACTGTCCACCAAGGAAGCTGGCTAGCTGACCTATCAATCAAGCAGGGCGCTCCAGCTCAAACCCGGCAAAGGGGGCACCTCGGACCAATGTGCACAAAGACGGGCGCATGTTGCTTTTAAACCGTTATGCCCCCAATTCAGAGATGGCACCTTTGGACTGCGGAGACAGGCGCTTTTTGTTGGCGTCACCAGATCAACAGATACCGTATTTTTCGGACTATAAGACGCAACACGATTTGGAAGAGGTAAGTAAGAAAAAAAAGGTTTTGTCCTCCCAGGCCACCGGGAGCACTCTACAGGCTGGGGGGAAGCAAAGATGCTGTTTTTGAGAAAAAAAGGTGGAAAACAGGCCATTTTTTGCCAAAACAGGGGCATTTTTGCCTTCCCCCGGCCTTGCTGAAGCCTGCAGTGTGCTCCTGGGGGCTGGGGGGGAAGGCAAAACCACCTCAGTTTTTGCGAAAAACAGCCTGTTTTTCGCAAAAATAGGATGCAGGGGCGGGGATATTTCCATCCTCTTTTAGGGAGTGGGGGAGGTGCGTCTTATACTCCAAAAATGCGGTAATCACATCTGAGGAAATAAGCCCCAAGGTGGCCAGTTGTAAAAGGGGAGAGATGTAAAGCTGCGGGGGGCGGGGGGCAACATGGCCTTTCCTTCATTCAGTGGACAGAGATGTCACGAGGGGGGGGGGACACAGCCAGGACCTTAGCACCAAGGGGCTCTCAACAGCTCCGCTGCTTATGTCCGGTGGCTAAAGAGGTGGCATTCAATTGTGCCTCGGCAGGGGGACAAAGGCACTTTGGCAGCGAAGCAGCCCCACTGTAAGCAGAACAGAAGATAGATAGATAGATAGATAGATAGATAGATAGATAGATAGATAGATAGATAGATAGATAGATAGATAGATAGATAGATAGATAGATAGGAGAGAGAGAGGTGGGGAGGGGCAGGCAGAGGAAGCCAAATAAGAGGCATTGAAGCCTCCATTAGGTTGCAGGAGCCAGCAATGAGGCTGTAAACGGTTGGGTGGCTTGTTGTGCACCAGGCTGCAGCCGCCTCGGGCGCGATTCATCTCTACGAAAGAGACAAACGGCTTGCGGGGAGCCTCAAGTACTGGGGGAGGAAGAAATGAGACCGTCCGAGAACGTAGCTTTTTCTCCACTAATACCCCCCCCGCCGCCGCCGCCGTCCACCACACCCACAGGGTTAAGAGCAAATAAGATCAAGACACAGAAGTGGCCGCACAAAACTGTTTTTCACGATGGCCGAGAGTGGTTGCCCAGGGCTGACGGTGTTCTTTCCTTCAAGGAGGAGACGTGGCAGAGAAGGGGGAGGAAGAGGACAGACGCAGGGCGAGGGGATCGAGGTCCCAATGACGTCCTTCTCCGTGGCTTTTTTCTTTTTCCTTTTTCACAGCCCGGAGCAAGAGGCATGGGGCTGCCAATGTTGCAAACCAAGCCCTCCCCCTCCTCCTTTTAAGCATAGTCTATCTGGATAGGGCTGTGGGCTCCTTCGTTCTTGTGGTCTTGGGCAGGCATGCCGGCCTTCTCTTCCCCGTTGCTGTTCTCGCCCCCGCTGTCCCGGGACTTGGAGGCGGCGATATAGTCTTTCAAAACGATCTCCATGTTCCTTGCCTTCAGCGCTGCCGAGTGAAGTTTCTCCAAGAAGTCCGGCATGCCTGTGATTGGGGAAAGGGGGGGTGGGGGACAATGAAAGGGGGCGGGGGGACAACAGGTGGGTGGAGAGGAAAGTATACCAGCTGGTCAAGAGGAATCCAACACCTACCTGCGGTCAGGGAAACTGATCTGCCCTCAAAAGCACTTAAGCATTCGGAGTTACTGTATTTTCCGGACTATAAGATGCACCAGTGTATAACACGCACCAAGATATTGAAGAGGTAAGTAAAGAAAAAATAGTTTTGTCCTCCCCGGCCCCCAGGAGCACTCTGCAGCCTTCAGCAGGGCTGGGGGATGGGAAAAATGCCCCCGTCTTTGTGAAAAACGGGAGGAAAATGGGCCATTTTTCACAAAAATGGGGGCATTTTTCCCTTCCCCTAGCCCTGCTGAAGCCTGCAGAGAGCTCCTGGGGGCTGGGGGGAAGGAAAAACAGCCCATTTTTGCGAAAAACAGCCCATTTTGCAGGGGCGGGACTTCAGGAGCCCAAAAATGGCTGTATTCAATATATAAGACACACTAACATTTCCACCCTCTTTTAGGGGGGGAAAGTGCGTCTTATACTCTGAAAAATACAGTAAGTTGAGATGAGGATAAAACTGGGATATTCAAAGAAAGGAGTGGCACAATGAACTCTGGAGTACAGTGGGACCTCCGGTCACAACTGTAATCCGTTCACGGACTTCAGTCAGCACCCGATTTGGTCGTGACTTGAAGCAAGACTGACTACGCATACACGTGCACAGACACATACAAAAAGGCACAGAAGGGGGAATTGTTGCAGCTGTGTTTGATCACCACCCGAGGATATTGTTCATGAACAAAGTGAAACATTTAGCAGATTTTTTGGTCGGCGATACCCAATTTGGTTGTGGTCAGAACCGTTTGTGACTCGAGGTCCCACCGTATGGCAGCAAATGATAAATTAACAACGGGAATTAAACTTTAAAAAGGGGTGATCGAAGCAAACGATCATGGTGAAATATGGGGGGATTTTATAAAGTCAATGTTGGTGGAAGCAAAGGGAATAAACCTACTCAAGGATATATGTTGTTTTGGAGGGGATGAGGGCACAATTGGAAGATATTGTATATTCTGTAGTTGTTATACAGCCATGATGGCGAAGCTCTGGCACAGGTGGCACACACAGGCCTCTCTTCCAGCACGTGAGCCATCGTCTCAGCTCAGCCCCACCAAACATGCATGCACGCCTCCCGCTGGCCAGCTGATTTTCGGGTCTCTTCCCTGCATGTGGGAGACGTGCGTGTATGCATGGGGTCATGTGCACATGCGTGGCATGTAGAAGGGAGCGTGGAGGGATGGGGGCCTCTGTGCCCCATTTTTGGTCCCAGGAGGCTCCACAAAAGTCCACTAGGCCCAAAATGGGGGGGGGGTGTCACACGCACATGCACAAGGGTTGGGGTACATGGAGGTCATGCGTGCATTGCATTATGGGTGTGGGCATGCGTGCATGTGCTGGCATGCAAACGCACACACTTTCGGTATGCGAGGACAAAAAGGTTAGCCATCACTGTTATAGATGAAGAAATATAAGGGGGGGGAGGACCAGGGTCTCCAGAGGGGCTGGGGTGCACAGTAATATTATTTTTTTCCTTTTTCTTTTTGTATTTAGATGTCTGGGTCTATGTTTATATTATATGCATTAAAAATATTATATATTTTTAAAAAAGACTTAAGGGGAAACTCGGGTGGGCTGTAATCTGATGGCGGGGGGGGGGGCTTAGGACCTCACTCATGCCTTAAAGACATCCTCGTCTCAAGATTTAAGATGGGAAAGCAGTCCCACTCGCGCCAATTGCTACTTGGGGCCACACGAAAAGGCAGCCCCTCCGCTCCTCGCAAACATGGCGGCTGTGGTAGGAGTGGAAACTTCTAGACCTCTGAACCAGAATTCTGGAGACTTGTTCTGCTGTGGAGAAACAGAACCTGAAGTGGGGCCTTTTAAATTCACTAAGGGTCAGTAGCCAATTTTGAATGAGTTCAAAAAGATCATCATCTTCATTTAACCACCCCACAATCCCTTGCAGTGTGGCATTTGGGCAACTGAATGGAGCTCAGGTTTACTGGCTGGATGCCACTCCTGTTGCCAATGCGGAGTTTTGTTCAGCGGATAAATTCTCAAATATGCCCAGAGAGAGAAATATTTGCCTCTACTGCGGATCAAACTCATGAGCCTCTTGACTGTGAGGTGAGAGCTCCACCTCCAGGCCACCGCACCAATCGCACTGGGGGCTTTTATAGCTGCTCATAGAGTTGACCCCAAAATAATTGAGGGGTGTGACTCACATCCATACTAAATTCATCACCCTCTTTTTAACAACCCCATAATCCCTTGCAGGGTGGAGTCGGGTCAACTGAATTAAGCTAGCAGAGTGTTTTAAAGGCCAGATGCCCTTCCTGTCGCCAGTGTGGAGTTTTGTTCAGCAGATATTATTCTCATTGTGCCCAGAGAGGGAAATATCTGCCTCTACCTAGGATTGAACTCACAGCCCCCTGATTGTGAGGCGAGAGCTCCATCTCGAGGCCACCGCACCACTACAATAAGTTCAAAAGTATACCTGTAACAAAAGGGAAGGGTTGGTTATCCTATACCAAACCTGATCATGAACCTCATGAGGCCCCCATGATACAAAGCCAACTTCTTTTCACCCAAGGATAATTTTCCACCCACTTCAACCCAGTAAACTTTGGGATGCGAATTTCACATCATCATCAGGCCTTCAACATCGAAACTGATGGTTGTTCTAAATCACACCGTTCTGGGATCTGAGATCACCCTATGTTTTATGCTGACGCCACCAACTCAAGAGTTCCAATTCTGCCACTTTGGTAGCCCGTTCTCCCTGCTGAAGAACCACAGTCCCCAACACTCACCACTGGAAACCATCCAGCTGACACAGTATCGAGGGAACACAGTTTGTGGGTTGTCGCTGTAGGTGAGCAGGTAGTCAAAGCCATTCTGAAACAGGAAACAATACTGATTAACTACTACTACTTGTAACAAGGAGGTCGGCCAGTTAACTTACCCAGTTTAACCCTTTTGCTATGTAAAACAAAATCAGTGGGGCGACTTTCCTCCAGAAGTTGTGAATGCTCCAACACTGGAGGTGTATAAGAAGAGATTGGACAACCATTTGTCTGAAATGGTAGAGGGTTTCCAGCCTAAGCAGGGGGTTGGACTAGAAGACCTCTGAGATCCCTTCCCACTCTGTTATAGTAAAAAATAAATTATAAAAGCAAAGTGCCATTGCCATGATAACAAGGACAGAATCATGAAAACAAGAAATAAAAGCTTCCTAAGTGTCTGGCAGCAACCTCTTTACAGTCAAACATTTTTTGTTCCCTTTCCTTAGTACAGTGTGTGTGGAGGGGTGACTTTTGTAGGGACAATGACCACGACAAAGAACAAAGAAATTCTCCATAGCACCTGAGGGCAGGACAAGAAGCAATGGGTGGAAACTAATCAGGGAGAGAAGCAGCCTAGATCTAAGGAGGCATTTCCTGAAAGTGAAAACAATTAATCAGTAGAACGATTTGCCTCAAGAAGTTGTGAATGCTCCAACACTGGGAGTCTTTAAGAAACTGTTGGAAAACCATTTGTCTGAAATGGTAGAGTGTTTCCTGCAGGAGCAGGGGTTGGACTAGAAGACCTCCAAGGTTCCTTCCAAATCTGTTATTCTATTTTCTAAAGTGGAAATGATGAGTAAACCAGTTCCTTAGAACCTCTCTGTATAAGGAGACAACAGGAGATCGTTCACATGTCCTCCAGGCAGCTGCTCCTCCTGAGGCTGCTGCAGGACAGAGTTTTTCTGCCGGTTCAACTTGCTCACAATTGCAACAGAGACTTTTGAAGGACATGAAGTTTGCACACCTCACTTTCTGACCCCTTTCAATCATTCTGAAATGGAGAACATGTAGCAAGAGAGAGAAAACACATTCTCAAACCAGTTTGAATTTTTACAACAACTAAAGGAAACCTAAAAATATAAAGATTTTCTGCTTAGAAAATCTTGGCCCCACCCATTTTGTATTAGCAAAAGAGGGTCATGATACAAAATTAAATGACCATCACTGTCACTGCCTCAACCAAATAGTCGATGTAAAGACTGGCAAGGATTAGAGAGATGATGCATAATACATGTCAAATTCTGAGGCCTAAAATATAATAAAATATGTATAATAAATCAAAAATAATAGGGGTCAAACACACATTAACAATTGTTGCTTCAGCCTCTTAAATATTTATGCTCCATGTAAAGAAAACCTCTTCTAAATTTCAGATTCCCTATTTTTTTTTTAAAAAAAAATAAAATAATAAAGGAACTCACCTCATCAAATGATTTGTGAGGATGGATAACCATTTGTGACTCGTAGGTTCTGACCCGGACGAATTCAGGATCTTCAGGAACGCCTGGGTGTTCTACCGCTCTAACCAAAATAAGAAAAAGGACATGATACTTCAGAAAACCAATCAACCATCTGTTCAGCTCTGGGACTGCAAACATTGTGCAATTATTGTAGAGTAGGGCGGGTCAAATTTTTTCAGCTTTCCATTTTCCAAACATTAGTGGGTGTTCAAACGTTGTGACCTACCTTGGGGGTTGCAAAGGTTATTTGGGTTCCTTTAATATAATTTAGATCTGCTTGTTATGTAACTTACGTAGATATCGTAACTTTTTAACCCTCTTTCCCCGGAAATAAGCCCTCCCTGAAAATAGTGCAACACAGCAGCAGCCATGAGGTGACCACGCTCGCCACCTCCTGCACCTCAAAAATAAAAAGACCTCCCTAAAAATAAGGCCAAGGGCTTATTTTGAGGGTCAAAAGAAAATAAGATTATTTTGGGGAAAACACGGTAACATTTTGTTTGTTTCATTTGTAGAGAGTAAAGAAGATTATTTTGACAGAGATATGTGAAAACTGTTGCCTAGGCTGGGGGTCCGCAAACTGCAGCTCTGGAGCCGCATGTGGCTTTCCCCCCCCTCTGCTGTGGCTCCGTCACTGGTCAGTGCCACAATTTTGAGAGGAGCTTCCAGTGGGAGGGGGGGGAGAGAGAAGCACAGTGCGCCAGGAGAAGACTCTATGGCAAAGGGAGGTTTTTCCAGTTATCTCCACAATTGATAGGGCTTTCGGTTATGACAGGTAGAGGAAAAAGTACGCCGCGCTAGGAGGAGACTCTATGGTGGGGGAACTGAACTTCTGGTCAGTTCCAGAACTGAACAGAGGGCTTCCGGTTAGGACCTTTGGGGCTCCCGGTGTTTTCTTTTATGTGGGAAACGGGTCCAAATGGCTCTTGTTTAAGTTTGCTGACCCCTAGGCCTAGGCCAAAGGGGGTAAAGCAGTTTTTAAGTCCAGGTGATACGGTTTGAAGCGCTTGAGGCAGACGCCTCCCTAATTCACTAGGGTATAAGAACAAGCATAGAATAACAGAGTTGGAAGGGACCTTGGAGATCTTCTAGTCCATCCCCCTGCCCCTCAGACTTCCAACTGCCATTATTATTAGCCAATCTCAATGTAAGTAGGTTTAGCCTTCCTGCGTGGTTAATTTCTTGATCTGGCCTGGGCTGACATCTATCTTGCAACTCCCATCATGCTGGGCTTCCCTCCTTTCCTCTTATACTCCAGTGAATCAGGGAGGCCTCTTGCTGAGCTGCTTCAGAATATCACCTTGTAGCTCTGGACTTCAAAAAAAGGTTTCGCCCCTTTTGGCCTTCCTGTGCACCTCTATTAAAGTTATCTGCACCTTAAAATCTTCCAGGGACAGGACAAAAGAAACAGAGGGAAAGAATTAAAAAAAAGTGTTCCAGGGATCTCAAATTGATAGGCACATTGAAACTGGATCTGTTTAAGCTTCCAAAAGAGCTCTTTATCGTTTCGCAACAACATTCACACAACCGTTTCCACGAAAATATAACCTACCCTGAAAGTAAGTCCTAGCTTGATTTTTACACGTGTGCCCAAGATAAGCCCTAACCTCCAAAACAAGCCCTAATTAAGACCCCGCCCACTCCAGAGTGAATGGGTAAAAATTAAGCTAAATTGGGGATGTGGGGGGCAGCTGTCCTACTACTTACCTTTGGATAGTTGCAGCCAAACCTCGCACACCCCGACATCTGCCTTGCCAGCCCATTTCTTCTGTGGCTGGCAAGGCTTCCCTGAAGGCCTCTGCAGCCAACAACAAAGCGCTGGATCGATCCAGAGCTCCGTTATCCACTGCAGAGGCTTTCAGGAAAGCTTTGCTGGCTGCAGAAATTCCTGAACGCCTCTGACAGTGAAAAGGAGGCCAGGGCGACGCACGCAAGTGAGGTAAGTCAGTGGATGACATCCCCCAAAATAAGACCTGGAGCCTGTAGCCAAATATATAGATAGTGTCTTATTTTCGGGGAAACACGGTGTCAGGCCTCCAGCCATCTTTTTTTGTGGATCTTTGGCCTGCCACACTTTTTATTATTCTACTATGTATTTTCTATTATGGGAAAATAGGAGGAGAGAATTATATGGAGTTCGATGATATGTAGCCATAACAACATTCTTTCTAGAAAGCCGAGGTCATCCTTTGTCTCTGCACCTGGCCGGAACTGGATGGGTGGAAGCTGCCAGCATGGCAGTGGGAGATTGGACCATGGGGAGGACTTGTGGGTGTGGGGGGCAAGACCTTAAACTTTCAACCGGGTGGGGAAAACTGGGAAGCTTTCAGATTCGGGTTTTCCCAGATGTGCCAACATGGCTCTATTGATAAATTGGAACTTTGAGGAATTCTTTGCCTCGGACTCTGATTTACTTTTGGATGCTATTTGGAATCCTGACACATGGTAGTTTTTCCTTCATCCTTCCAGCATTTGCCCCAAGAACCTTTCCCAAAGATTTAGAAACCCAAATCTTAAGCAGGCGACTGGACAGATCCTTTCGACAAGCAGCGAAGGTGGCTCCTGGGCCCTTGACCACTTACCGTGACACCAGCACCATCAGATTGTTCTCTTGGTCCACATCATACCGTCGGACATAAACGTAATCCCGTGAATACATTGGGTACTGAAAAGGGATGGGGTGGAGGAAGAAGAAGTCTTAAGATTGGGTGGCTAGTGACAATGCCCCTGGCAAGCAACAACGGGCAAAGGAAGGAGGCCTTACCGGAAAGTGAGTTACCCAGTGCACCACCTCTGAGCCCGTGTCTCGGTCTCTCTCAATCACTTCCAGTTTGATCACTAGGGAGTCCCACTTCTTCCGGTATTCCGTATCCAGCTAGAAGAGAAGCCACAAATTCTCAAGTCACCTACCTGTTCTGACCTAGGCTTCCCAAGATCATGAAGCCAACTCCTCATCCTGATCAAACCTCTTTTATTTAGGTTTTATTTAGGTTAAAGGGAATTCCTCTCCAGCAAAGTCCCAGCCAACAGTCTTTCCAGAGCGAATTTACAACCACAGACCTTTATAAGGCTTGGAGAGTTGCCAGGCCGATATCTTCTAAACAATACACTGTAGCAGCAATTACTTGGCAACAAGTTAGGAACAGATCTTCACCCTAATGAATTGAACTAATTGCCTCCTGCAAACTCCCCTCCCCTTTCGCTCCTCTTTATTCCCTGTGGGAGGGGCCATTCATCGTCCACCTGTGGCTTTACTCCCAAGTCGGCCCTTGTTCGTGCATCCCAATTAAATGCTATTTTTCAATTAAAAACAATGAAGCATCTTGGTGACAGTTATAGAAAACCAGCTCAGTGCTTTGGATAGGTACATACGTAAAGTTTAGTAGGACAGTATTAAACAGAAAAAAAATAAATGGTAGTGAAGGAAAGTTAGCATTTAAGACTTATTTCAAGCTGCAGTAAACTATTTTCCAACGTAGCTGAGCTTGCCACAGAATATAGGAAAAAATTCAGCTTGATTTTTAGATTTCTAACAATTTTTGAATATGCACTATCCATATTAACAACCAGCACGGGAGAAACACACTAGCAGAATATCTTACACTAATTTTGTCTTGCTTTATTTGCCCTGTTTTGAACTATTTTGCTAGGCTTCTGAGAGGCCCCTCACACTCCTACAATAAGGACAAGCAGAACGTAGGCTGAATTAAAGATTGAAGCTGGAAGTATCCTACTGTCAATGAGAAACAGGAAGAGGTGTGGGAGAACTCACCTGCACATTGAAAAACTGTCTTGGTGTCACATCTGTGTATGTTCCAAAGACTACAACAATAGAAAGACAAATCTCATAGTAGACATTAAAGCAAACACAGGTCTTGGTTAAGACTTCAAATCGTAAGTGGGCAACAAGATACTTGTAGGCTCCAAAGCATCTAGACGCCCCTCACTTGGTATGTACCAGACTCAAGTTTTTAAAGACCATTTTAAGTCAAAGCATAAATAGTAAAACAGCAAAGCAGCACATCCTCCGCTCGTAACATCCTTATTTCCTTATTTATTTCAATTATAATAGTTCTGGTCCTCACATAGGCCCTGGAGAGCATTCTTAAGATAATGTTCTGACTGAGGCTCATTCACATCTAGCAGTCTTTCAAGGGAGGATTTATAGTCACAGACCTTATCTGGCTTGGAGAGCTGCCAGGCCGATACCTGCAAAACTTGGCAAGGAGTCACAAACTCCCTCACAAACTCCCTTTCACTCCTCTTTTAATTCCTTTGGGAGGGGGCCATTCATCGTCCACTTCTGGCCTTACTTCCAAGTCGATCCCTGTTCTTTAGCTGTTCCCTTCATTCAGCAACTCTGTGCATGCGCACACTGGGAACAGGCTCCAGTTGTTCTTCTGCCTCACTGATGTCTGACTCCGAAGGCAGCTGATAACTGTCAGACAACCCTGGCCTCCTCTCTGCCTCCAACACAGAGCCCTCATCAGAGCCTTCCTCAGACTCCAGGACTGGCCCCTATTCCTCCCCAACCTCCTCACTGTCCAAATCTGCTGCCAGCTCTGCTGGCGGGCCACAAAAGATAATAAAATTGCACCTTTTGCTTAATATTTGCTTTGCTTAGTGATGGAAATTCTGGCCCCAAATAGGATCTTCATTTGAGGGCTCCCTACACAAACTTGTACGTGATAAAAAAATGGGCCAACTACTGAGAGCCACTGGAAAACGTTAGGACTGACTTAGAAATCCCTGAATCTAGATTTTTAAGATCACCTCGGCCCTTATTAAGCCTGGAACATGACTTTTAGAGGCTTTACCTTCTGGTCAATAATTATTAGTGATTAATTAAATGTAAACATTGCCCACCTTGCTATCCAGAGCGAATTAACAAAATTTGACTCAAGAAGGCCTCTGTTGGCGGTGGTAAATTAAGCAGATTGTGTATGTTATTATCTTGTATCACAGAGGTGGAAGGGGTTAGCAAGTCATCCAGCCCAACTTGGCCAGACAGATGTGTGATCTGTGTACCAAGACAAGAGTAAATATGAAAGGGAAGGGGGTGGGGATACCTCGATACTGGTACACATGACCCCCGCCAACCGGACGCCTCCATAGTTTGAACTGCTTCTTGTTGACCACCATTTCCCAACTCTGCTCTTCAGGATCAGACGAGACACTTTGGTAGGTGCTTGGCTCCAGCTCCTGATTTTCTTCCACACTGCTCGGGAAGAACCTCGAGATTTCTTGCATGTGTTTCATTTCTTGCACAGACCTTGGGAGAACGATGTTGAAACATGTCTATTTAGATAGATGATAGATAGATAGATAGATAGATAGATAGATAGATAGATAGATAGATAGATAGATAGATAGATAGATAGATATATGATATGAATATAAAGATGATAGCTATGATATATGATTACATGAAAGATGAGAGATATGTAGATATTGATATATGATATGAATAAGATGATAGAAATAGATATTGATATATGATATGGATGATATATATGATGATATGAATAGATATAGAGATAGAAGATATAGATATATGATGATATGAATATAGATGATAGATAGATAGATAGATAGATAGATAGACAGACAGACAGACAGATAGAAGATAGACAGACAGATGGATAGATGATAGAATGACTTTGCTGTCACTTTGTATGTACACTAATCAGCATATATTAAAATGAAATTTTGTTGCATACATCTCTCAAAGGGTCACCACCTCCAATATAATGTCCAATATACATGATACAAACATGACAAAATAAATAAATAAATAAATAATAAAGCATATACCCACATATATTATATGATACAGATAAACACCACTGTCTAGTTGGGATGTATACATGTAAATGGCAAGAAAAATGAATGTTGACTGTCTTCCTAACATCCCCCCCACCCCTCCGGACTTGCTTGGTGAAATTTAATCAACCTGACATATATTTGGCAAGGGAATAAGAAAGTACTGGAAAAAATGCTACCCACCCTTTTTTTTTAAAGCAAAGTAAAAATTCCATGGAGTCAAGCTCGATTGCTAATAACTTCTTCAACCCCACTCATGGATTTTTCTTGACAACAATATGTAAGCAGTTTGCCAGTGTTTTTTTCCATATGATTTTTAAAGGGATTTTCCAACTGGACTATTGTTGCATTTCTATCCAAGTTCTAACCCGGTTGCTTAGCTTTGGAAGAACAAACTAAGAATGGCTGCCACCAACAGGGCTTTTTTATTTTTATTCTTTTGCCTTATCTTACCCAAATAGAAGCTCTATTTACAATAGATGTGGTACAGATCCAGCTGGGCCTCTATTTCTAATTTAACAAGTTAATTCCAGCAATGGCAAACGAGGAGAAAGAATTCAAGATTTAAATCACAAATGGCCTGGGGCAAACCAAAAAAAGGATAATTTGCTGTGCCTACAATATGATCCATTGTTTCTTTCATTTTCATTTTCTATGTTTCATTTTTTTAATTACTTGTTTCTTTTCTTTCTGTTTGGAGAAATCTGGAGAATTCTGTGGAGTAACCATATTTCTCCACAGCTTAACTTTGCAAAATTGTACTGTCCCAGCTCACTAAACAAGCAATGTAGGCAGGTGATGGTGACAAGACATTTCCTGAAGAGCAAATTCTCATCTTTTAATAGGGTCCATTAAGATATTAAGCATCTAGAGGGACGCGGTGGCTCAGTGGTTAAGATGCTGAGCTTGTCGATCAGAAACGTCAGCAGTTTGAATCCCTAGTGCTGCATTAACGGAGGGAGCTCCCATTAGTTGCCCCAGCTTCTGCCAACCTAGCAGTTCAAAAGCAGGTAAAAAATGCAAGTAGAAAAATAGGAACCACCTTTGGTAGGAAGGTAACAGCATTCCGTGCGCCTTCGGCATTTAGTCATGCCGGCCACATGACCACAGACAGCACTGGTTCTTCAGCTTTGAAATGGAGATGAGCATCGCCCCCTAGAGCCGGGAACGACTAGCACGTATGTCCGAGGGGAACCAACCAATCATCTAGCATCTTTTTCATCCTCTTCTCTTCTTAGTCTAGCATAGAATGGGGGTTGGCTTGTTTCTGGTTGAGTATGTTTCGCATGTGAATAGTGGTGGGGCAGCCATCATTGCCTTAGCAGGTTTGTGTGAAGTCAGCCATCCAAATAAGCTGTCATATGGTTGCGGTTGTCATTTCATACCACACAAACTATGCTTTATTAATCTTGAAAGGTATGATAAAAGTCTTTTAAGAGTCTTTGTGGGCTGCCACAAAGAACCTGAAAGCAGGACAAGAAGCAATGGGTGGAAACTTATGGAGAAGAGAAGCAACCTAGGAATAAGGAGAATTTTCCTGACAGTTAGAACAATTAATCCATGAAATGGTTTCCCTACAGAAGTTGTGGGTGCTCCATCATTGGAAGTATTTAAAAAAGAGACTGGACAACCACTTGTCCTAAAATGGTATAAGGTATCTTGCTTGAGTAAGGGGTTGGACTAGAAGACCTCCCAGCTCCCTTCCAACTCTGCTATTCTATTATTGGATTTAGGGTTCAACATGATTTGCGACGCCAGCTGTTTTCTGGCTAACTAACATGTAGGACAGACATTCAGTGGAAGGCCACATGTTTGAAGTATGTCAAACGCACACATGACTAAAGAGGTTAGATGAGGGCAATAGGTAAATTAAGTCAAATCTACTGATCTTCCAAGAGCTGCTTTTATTAAGACAACTGTTACATAAATCTGGAAGCTTCTTCAAGGTCAATGGTATTTATCCTGAACAGATACTTCTCGTTCTCTTCAACTGAGCTTGAACAAGGGATATTCCTCTGTTGACTTTAATTTGCACTGAAGTCAACATCGAAGGAAAACAGTTCATTCCGAAATGTGTATCACCCATTAGATTTATCCTTCTTTCCACCGATTGGCTCAGATGGGCAAAGAATAAAAACTCAAAGACTTGAAATTTTTAGAAGCTGCTTAGAACATAGATGGAGGGGCTGGGGGGGGGGGGAGAGAAAGTCACATGCATATAGAGGAGGTTGAATCAGAAGACCTCCAAGGCCCCTTCCAGCTACTGCACTTGAGTAGAGATAATCCTTGATTTACGATCATTCGTTTAGTGACTTTTTGAAACTACACACTGTGGAAAAGAGTGACCAATGACTGCTTTCATGTTTATGATTGTTGCAATATCTCTGTGGTCATTCACTTAACAATCGGGGTGGTGGTTGGTGGTGGTGTTGTAATACTGGGCAAAAATCATCTTGCTTAGCAATTGAAATTTTGGGCTTAATTGTGGTCTTATGTTGAGGATCACTTGTCCGTCACTCCTGACTTTCATAAAAAGTATCTCAGGTAGTCAGGGACTTGGCCAGTGTCACTCAGAGAAAGTGTCAGGCCTGCAGCGATCTTTTCTTGTGGATCTTTGGCCTGACACACTTTCTATTATTCTGCTATGCATTTTCTATTGTGGGAAAATGGGAGGGGGGATTGTACAGAGTTAGATGCTATGTAGCCATAACAAAATCCTTTGTAGAAAGCCAAGGTCATCCTTTGTCTCTGCACCACTGCACCTGGCTGGAACTGGATGGGTGGAAGCTGTCAGCATGGTAGGGGAAGATTTGGACCATGGGATGGACTTGTGGGTGTTGGGGACAAGATCTTGAACTTTCAAATGGGTGGGGGAAACTGGGAAGCTTTCAGATTCGGGTTTTCCCAGATGTGCCAACATGGCCCCCTTAATCAATTGGAACTCTGAGCAATACTTTGCCTCGGACTCCGATTTACTTTTGGATGCTATTTGGAACCCTGACATTAGGTCTGTGTGAAGTGGGAAGACTGTACCAAACCTTTTTCATGCTAGTTCCATGTTTATTACCACAGAGATCTTCACAAAAAACCACCCTGGGGTGCAGGGGATTTACAGGTTAAGTACTTGGGCAAGAGTAGCCTGGATTACGCAAAGTGTCCCAACGTTTACGCAAGGTTCAGTCCTGAGCTCAGCAATACGCAAACAGCCAAAAGGTGTGTTGCGAGACCTCACCTGCTATTGGCTCAGAACAGATTTGCAACACACCGAAGAATATTCTGCACGAGTTCTTTCAACATTAAACTTTCTGAGTATACTTAAGTATATGAAGAGTTGCCTCTCCTGTAGATAAAAAGTTTATTGCGAGTTTCATGGCTACTGCATAGTTCCCAGCAGCCATCTTGCCTTTATTTTTTTATGTTAGAAGGTTTACTAAATCTATGTTTCACGAATTCCTGATGCTACCTTGCCTTCTCTTCTTCCTTTCACATCTTCTAGGCCAGGGGTTTCCAGCTCTTTCGGAACTGGGCCACTGCATGCATGCAGCTCCACTTGCACTACCGGCAGGTGAGCACATGTGTGTGCAAAACTCCATTTGTGCTGAACGGTGTGCATGCATGCCCACTGTACAAAGGGAACTAGGCATACTTGCTTGCCTGCAACCATCCCTCTCTCCCTCCACCCATGAGTCCACAAAGCTGAAAAGGTTGGGGACTATTTTAAACAAATCCTACTTTCACCTCACCATCAATGCTTCTGTCAACTTGTAAAGCATTCATGGTCTGCTCTCAAATTGCCTTGGGGGGGGGGGGGAGAGAGAACTGATGGAGTAGCCCAGCAGCCAAGTTCAGAACCCACGAAAGTGCCTTGTTGGAGAATGTGATTTATGACACACTCAGGGAGGAGGGGGAAAACAAGGTCACAGTTGAGCTGTAAATCACTTGCTGCAGAGTTGATTTCACTCAGGTAGTTGCTGACATGTTATTCCTAATAAATAACTGGATTTCTTTTGAAACTTGACTCGAGGCTCATGAGTTAATTAGGGCATCCGTGGGAATCCTGACAGCTTCAAGACGGGGTCCCCAACTCCCGGTCTGCAGCCCGCCAGTAACCGGGCTGTACAAGCGAGCGGAGCCCCGTACATGCATCTGCAGGATCAAGGCAGAATGCAAAACTATGTCTCCACCACCCCCATTCCATGGAAAAAACGCCTTCCACAAAACCAGTCCCTGGGGTCCAAAAGGTTGAGGGACACTGCTTTAAGGCAATTCTTTCAGCCACAGTGATCCTTTCCAGAAAAGGGGGAAAGGTTAAGTACCACCATGTTCCTGCAGAAGATGGCTGAATGATTCAGTTTTGTAAAGCAGCAAAGCTTCTAAACTTCACACACATATCCACTGCGCCACACACCCCACCTCCAAATAAAAAAAAGATACGTCTTCAAAAAGTCTTTTAAAGAGGGCCAGTGGATATGCGGGTTAAGCAAGCTTCCCAATAAATTAATTTCAAAGCTTAGGAAATATTAAAGTTCAATACTGAATTTGCAAAGACTCCAAGCACTGAAGGATATTTCTTCTGGCAGCATTAAGGGTGGAAAATGAGTCTTTTCAGGTTCTTTGGTCCCAAGCTGTTCAGGGTAAGAAAGAGAGCCAGAGGAATACTGGGAGCCATTGTTGGCAGTCAACTAATTAACAATGACCTCACACATTCCCTGTGACTGGTCCCAGTTTTAGCAGATCAGATTTCTACAGTTTTCACTCGCTGTGTTCACTTTATGGCACGCCCGGCTCCTCCTGAATTTTTAAATCCTGTAGGTATATGATCTGCTATAAGTTAGGGAGTCTGGCATCTGGCCAGATGTTTAGCACTCCGGCTTTCATTGGCAGCCAGTTGAAAGCTAATCTGGAATTTATCTGAGAGAAATGGAGTTATTTAAGCCATGTATTCCGACCTAGCCAACATTCTCTTTCTATCATTCATGACACAGAATCCTTTTGCAAAAGCCTATATACAATTGCATTTTAAATAAATATGCTTTTATTGTTCATGGTCTCCTATATTTTTTGTTTCTCACAATATCACACAACATAATTGGAGCATCAGGTTGCCCCACACTACAAAGCGGAATCTACAGAATCCAGTGCACTTCAAAACAGGTATGTGGTTAAAAAAAAAGATCCTGATGTCCATTTAAATATTTGAAAACATATAGTAATGAATGCTGTTTGCTTTAACTGGGGACTACAATCATGCTTTCTTCCATGGATTAGATAACAACTCCCATAATGCCCAATCTATTATTATAGGTAACATAAAGGTTTCCCTTGCACATGTGTGCTAGTCGTTCCCAACTCTAGAGGGCAGTGCTCATCTCCGTTTCAAAACTGAAGAGCCAGCACTGTACGAAGATGTCTCCGTGGTCATGTGGCCGGCATGA
The DNA here is from genome assembly GCF_051295495.1 of Thamnophis sirtalis. NCBI lineage: Eukaryota > Metazoa > Chordata > Lepidosauria > Squamata > Natricidae > Thamnophis > Thamnophis sirtalis. Next base: position 72,213,502 of record NW_028261382.1, read on the forward strand.
CTCAACGCCAAAGGGACACAGAACTCTGTTACCTTCCCACCAAAGGTGGTTCCTATTCTTCTACTTGCATTTTTTACGTGCTTTCAAACTGTTAGGTTGGCAGAAGCTGGGATAAGTAACTGAAGGTAAATCCGTTACATATCACTAGGGATTTGAACTGCCGAACTGTTGACCTTTCTGATCGACAAGCTTATCCACTGAGCCACCGCATCCGTAATCCATTATTATACTCACTAGGAATTGGGGAAACTTCAGAGCACTAGTTTGGAAAAAGCTACCTGGGTATATTTCTGATTCTCCAGCTTTCTTAAATATCCTTAAGATTGCCTAAAAGCTCATATTTTAGAAGTCATGGAGAGGGAAATAAAAGATATAAATGAACAGTGCAGTGAAACATCAGGTACACAGGTAGTCCTTGTTTAATGGGTGGTTGCTTAGCAACCCTTCAAAGTTACAACAGACCCCCCACCCACCCAAAAGGCACATAACCCAGTTCTGGACTTCCAACAGCAGTGACCCCTTTCTGTGGCCAAATAGCCTTATTTGGGTTGCTTGTCAAGCAGCTCGCCTTTACAATCACAATTTATGAGGTTTTGTGGGGTGTTTGGTCAGAAACCAAACTTCAACCAGTTTTTGGCAAAGCACACCCACAGGAATGGACTGACTTGCTTAATGACTGCTGCAAAAGAGGTCATAAAAGCAGATTGGTTGGTTATATGGGCACCTCCCAACTTATAACCATCGTGACCTACAATGGCAATTCTAGGCTCCATTACAGGCAGTCTTGGATTTACAATAGTTCACCAAAATTACAACACTGAAAAAAGTGACCGATGACCATTTTTCACACTTACGACCATTGCAGAATCCCGTGCTCACATAATCAAAATTTAGACGATTGACAACTGACTCATAATGATGACAGTCGCAGTGTCCCACATCACGGGATCTCCTTTTGGGGAGCTTCTGACAAGCGGTCAATTCACTTTACAACTGGGTTGTTAACTTAACAACTGTGGCAAGAACGGTCATAAAATGCGGCAAAGCTGACTTAACAAATGTCTCACTTAGCAACGTAAATATTCTGCTCGGTTGCAGTCATAAGTCAAAGACTAACTGTAAAACTCTTCAGATGCTAATCAGGAAAGTCACAAGGATCGGAAAGAACAGCTGGTGAGGGCTCGTCGTCTCTCCTCCCCCGTCTGGCCTAAAATAGAGGTGATGCCTTCTCTCTCTTTTGAGAAAGAGTTCTAGAGAAGGGGTGGCCCAGCCTTGGCAACTTAAGACTTGAACTCCCAACATGCACGAACCCAACAAACATAGACACTTTTGGGAATTTCACAATCCCAAAAGCAAAACTCTTTTGAGCACATCATTTTGGCACTGAAGATTGCAAAACCGGCTCTAACTTTTCCCACGCAATTCTGCACGATTAAAGACTAGATTTCTCCCCTCCTCCCATTGGACAGGTCGCATGGTCCAATTATGAACTGTCCTTTCGTTTTGAGAAGAGTTTATGTCGTGGCCGACACTTGCAGAAGTGTCCTTGGTGGGGACATGGTTGAAGTCTGGAGCCTCCCCAATCCATCTTCCACTTCCCTCTCCGCAGTTCTTTGGCAAGTTGAGAAGCGATAATAGTCACAGGAAGCATGTACAAATTCAATCCTTTGACAATGCACTGGCAGGGGAATTCTGAGAGTTGAAGTCCACAAGTTTCCTGGCAGTTAGAACAATTAACCAGTGGAACAACTTGCCTCCTGAAGTTTTAAATTCTCCAGCACTGAAAGTTTTTAAGAAGAGACCAGACAACCATTTTTCTGACATGGTATAGGGCAGGGGTCGGCAATCCACGGCTCTGGAACTACATGTAGCTTTTTCATCCCTCTGCTGTGGGTCCCTGTCACCGGTCAGCACCACAATTTTAATAGGAGCTTCCGGGGAGTGGGGGAGGAAGCACAGCGCGCAAGGAGACTCTATGGCAGGGGAACCAGACTTCTGGTTGGCTCCAGAATTGAACAGGAGGCTTCCAATTAGGACCTTTGTGGCTCCCGGTGCTTTCTTTTCTGTGGGAAACTGGTCCAAATGACTCTTTGAGTGTTTAAGGTTGCTGAGCCCTGGTATAGGGTTTTCTGCCTGAGCAGGGGGTTGGACTAGAAGACCTCCAAGGTCCCTTCCAACTCTGTTTTTCTAATCTATGTAGTCTTCAAGTTGCCATGGTTCAACACCCCTGCTCTACAGGAACGATCAACTTGCCTGGTAATTACGGCACCAAAGAGAAACCTGGGTCAAGGCACCTGCTGGATGTGCGAGAGCTAACAGGAAATCCCTGCCCTCCAAGTGATAATCATGCCCTGGCCACTGAGGAATTAAAAAGGAAATTGGGTCAGGATGTGCCCTGCTACCAACACCAAAGGAGCCCCGTTCACCCCGAGACTTAGCAGAAAGGGGAGAAGACCTACCTCTTCAGCTCTTCTTCCTTGATCCTCTCCTCCTCCCACAGGAACACTCCGGTGAGGGCTGCCATCAGCTTGCAGGCGTTGGCATGATGACCCTGGAATCGCCGCCACAAGGAAGAGAAGAGATTCTTGCGCGCCCTCTCGGAATAAATGTTACTGTACAGCTGAGCGATTTGCTGAGCACGCCTGATTCTCTGGCTGGTCACATAGCTGCACTGATTGGCCAGCAGGGATAGTAGGCTCTTCTGCCCCAGGTCTTGCTCAGAGCCTTTCCGAAGCCACGTAAGCAGCCACTGGTACTTGCCCTTCAGGAAGTCCTCGTTCCACCACCCATTCCGTGGCTTCCCTTCATAGGTGATGAAGCGGGATGAGTTCGCATAAAGGGAATAAAAGCTGGAGGGCGACCTCCATTGAAGTGGATGGAACATTCCTGCCACGCCTCACTGACCAGTCAATGCCCTAGACAAAAGAAAAAAAGAAAAGAACACACAATCACAACACAACTTCAGTCACAATGTTTGATATCGCCACATTTAGGAGTCTCCTCTCTTGACTGGATAGACAGCATCACAATTAAAGGAAGCTTCGTTTTGGGTTTCAGGGAGGAACTTAGAGCAGCTTCTTCAACAACACATTCAGCAATCTAGCAGGTTTACAGACCACACATACATTGCAAAAACTCATTATAAAACGTCTTTGTTTTGGTCAGCCTATTTTTTCCTCTGTTTTTTAAACAAAAGGATATCTATCAATGCTGGTTTAGTAAACATGCCAAATAGAAAGCACAGCTAAAGGATTATTCTGCTATCCTGCTGCCTTATTCTTTGTTCTTTTGTTTAATGTTGCTATTGCTTTATTCTAAAATGATTTATTTCAGTCTCTTCCATAGAATAAAGGTAAAGGTTCCCCTCGCACATGTGAGCTAGTCATTCCCGACTCTAGGGGGGCGATGCTCATCTCCGTTTCAAAGCCGAAGACTCAGCGCTGCCCGAAGACATTTCCATGGTCATGTGGCCGGCATGACTAAACACCAAAGGTGCATGTAACACTGTTACCTTCCCACCAAAGGTTGGCAGAAGCTGGGACAAGTAATGGGAGCTCACTTTGTTACGCGGCACTAGGGAGTTGAACCGCCGACCTTTCTGATCGACAAGCTCAGCGTCTTAGGTACTGAGGCACTGCGTCCCTGCTTCCATAGAACAGAACTACGTAAACACATGTAAAGACTGGCAGCTAGTTAACAGGTTTATGTAAGAATGGTTAATAAGCCATATATTACCCAAATTTGATTCCCCCCCCTCAATCTGATCCAAAAGTCAAAGTATAAAATGGAAAGAAATTAATTTCCTGTATTTCTCAAGCGCAGAGATAAAATACCTGGATTCCTACATCCTGCTATAAATGGCTTACAAATACATGAGCATCATTTGATATGACAGATCAAAAACAAACATAACATTGAAAGTGCAACGCATAGCATGAAACAACTCCCCAGAATCACTATAAAAAATGCACAGATGAAGAGGGATGGCTGGAACTACAAAGAAAGTAAGCTCTTATGGAATTTAAAGTTATGTCTAGTGTTCCAACAAACCAGTGTATCCAAAGACAGATGTTTTCCTGCAACACAGTGAAATCATTCATGAGGACAAGTGAGGGGGGAAAAGTCACCAATATCCCATTTTCTTCGCAAGCAGAACCTCTTGTCTCATTATTCAACCTTTCCAGCATGGAAACGTTCTCTATTGCAAGAAGCAAAAGTAAGGAGTATGCTTCCTCTACCGCTATTCTCAGCATCCTATTATAGGTCTCAAAAGCAGATACAGTAATTGGTATTAGCAACAGGATCATCTTGCTTCATAGCAACCTAAAAATGACCCCAGGGCAGGAATGCTTATAGCATACCAGTAGTACAGTAGTTCAACCAAAAGGGGAGTAGCTGGTGCAAGGTTCTTCATTTGCAGTAGAGATTTCTGCAGCAGCTGCCAAGTAAGACAAATCCAAAGATTCTTCCAACTCTCAACAGTATCAAGTAACAGAGAAACAGGCCAGAGGGGTAGCTGCGCTCCAGCTGTATCAAGGACACGTGCTTGTCAGCCTGCACGCTCTACCCACAGAGTGGGTTTGTGAAAAGGAGTAATAAGATCTCATATAATACCTCCCCAGATAATAAGTCCAACTGAGCTTTTGAGCGCATGCATTAAAATAAGCCCTGCCCCGAAAATATTGCAACACAGCAGCAGCCATGAGGTGACCACGCTTGCCACCGCCTGCATTTCAAAAATAATAAGATCTCCCCAAAAATAAGGCCAAGCACTTATTTCGGGGGTCAAAAGATAATAAGACCGTGTTTTATTTTCAAGAAAACATGGTGTGTGCGTGTGCGTGTATACATACACACACACACAAAGAGAGGCTCAGCCAAACTCATTGTACACATGTTGTACTCTGATAATAAAGGTTTGAATTGAATATAAAGAGAATACAAAAGTAAATATTAGGGAAATTAGGAAAAAGGGAAATGGATGGTGGAGAAAAGCAAGGGAAAAAGGAAAAAAAAGGATTGACTTCCAACTCCTTTTGTACAGCAAAATAACATAAAATAGCATTAACATCTACCCTCATCTTTTTACTTTTACTTAACTAATAATAGAAACTAGGCATTTCTATAAAAAATCTATCTAATAGGTAAAACCCAATATCAAAGTTTCATTTTTTCTTTCCACCTCAAGCACAAAAGGAGTAGAAAGATCTCCCAGGCCTGGCTGCATTGGAATGGTGAGGTGTCAGATGCAAAATCTAATTAAACTCCAAGGCTTCATTCCTTTGATTAGAAGAACTGCAGCTCTCCAAATGTAGCCAATGGTGAAAGTCTAATACTCTTATTCAATGTAAAAGGGTCCATAAATATCTGCAATCCATTTCACCACCAGAAATATATAATTAAAAGCACGAGAAAGAAAAAAAAACCTTTAATGGTTGCACAATAAAGTAAATATTAAGTAATGAGACTCATCTTTACAAAAGACAGAATTAATCTGATGCTAGTTCATAATCTTTATTGCATCTTGATTCCTTGAGCTTTAAATAAATATTAGAGGACTAAGTACTGTATTGAAGGGTCTTAAAGACTGTGAACCAGGAAGATAGTATACAAAGGGAAGGTCAGATACCTGCTTTTTGTCAATTACAAAATAGAGAAAATGCCACCCACTCTTTTTCAGATCTGTTGCAATAATAGATCAGTACAATATTACTTCAATAATCTGGCCAAATCTCACCCCCGTTCTTTCTAAATCTATTATTCCTTACTGCCACATTCTGCCTCAATCTTTCCTAAGTGGGGTGTCCATAAACATAATGGATTAACTCTCATAATTCCTCATATAGCACAGCCAACAATAATATAGGTAGGAGATTGCAGAATTAAAAGTTCTGAATGGGAAGTATGTCCTACACGCTTGTGTTTCTCCACCTTGTCAACTTTAAGATATGAGGACTTCAACTACTAGAATTCCCCATATCTTAAATGTTGCTGTAGTTGAAAAATACTGTCCTACACTGTTACCTATCTTGTGACTCCACAGAGAACAAATCCTACACATGATTTTCACCACCAACAATCTCAGGATCTGGGATTTTTTTAAAAAAAACCATACAGTAAGGGTGTAAAGATATGTTTAAAAGTCATGCAGGACGAATTTCAGATTAGAACGATTTCTACTAAGCTCTTAGAAGATAAGGAGAATTACAAAAAGGTGCCAAGCTTCTATTACTCTATGACTTTCAACAGCATGTTTATTCACAATATGTACAAATTAACTTGCACTATTATCCGTAGCAGTTTGCAGAAAAACATTTTAATTTTTAGCATGTGCCCAACTGCTTACATTAGAAGATAGCAAATTATGGATTTGAGTCAAAATACATCCATCTGAAAGCTGAAAGGTATTTTCCCTTCCCTTTGCACAAGACCTCAATCAGAAAACTACAGAAATACATAGATAACATTCAGTCACATGACTTTAAGTTAATTTAATGCTGTGTGCAATTTAGAGCAACAATTTCCCACTCTCCTAAAAATCACGAGATTGGCAAATACAGAAAGAGATACTGAAATGATTGAATATCTGCCATGCATCATTGGTGATCATTATAAAGCAGACTCCATTGCTTATGTGCTCCTGAATTATGGTTTTCTCACAATTTCTAGAGTCAGTTTGGTTTAGTGGTACAAGTGCTGGCTTAGAAAAAAGGAGACTTGAGAGTTTTAGGTCTTCCTTAGGCATGAAAACTGGCTGAGTGACTTTAAAGGGCCAATTGCACTTTATCAGCCCACCTCGCACATAGTTGTCATTGTGGGAAGAATAGAAGGCAAGGGTGTTAGATATGGTTGCCATTGTGACTTGTACATATGGTTCCACCACAAAATCGTGGAGGACAAAATCGCGCTCGACGAAAGCGCGCATTTGACGTCATCACAGCGCGACGAAAACATCGCGCTGTGATCGAAAAATGTAAAAATAAAGCTAAAACCTTACCCTAACCCCCCCAAACCTAACCCTAAATCTAACCCTAAACCTAACCCTTAACCTAACCCTAAATCTAACCCTAAACCTAACCGTTAACGTAACGCTAAACCTAACGCTAACCCTTAACCTAACGCTAAACCTAACGCTAAACCTAACGCTAACGCTCTAACCCTAACCCTAACCCTTAACCTAACCCTAACCCTAACCCTTACCTTTATGTGAATCGGCTTGCTTTAATTTTAATTTTATTTCAATTTTTAATTTTTTTCGTCGCACTGTGACGATGTCACATGCGCGCTTTCGTCGAGCGCGATTTTGTCCTCCGCGCTTTTGACGGGTCACGGTACATATAACAAAAAGGCAGGATAAAAACATAATAACAAAAAGATCTGCAAACCGAACAAGTGTGGCAAAAGAAAGCCAAAATAGGCACATTGGGTGCAATTCCAAAACATCTGGGGCACCATCAGAAGATTGCAAAAGGCAGCTTTGCTTAGAAACAGCTTACATTATGTGACACTATTATTATGAAATAACCACATCTGCCTATTCCAGGTCCTTGGGAAGGACTCAATAGGCAGACAAAAATGCCAAATCCTCTTGCTGAGTGTTTATACTGAACCCACCATAAATAACAATTTAATTCCGTGGCTCAGTTCTTTCTCCTAGGCCCACCTGCAAATTACATTAAGCTACAACAATGAATATACATGCCATAATAGTAGGGTTAGAAATTAAAATCTAAAAGCCCCCGATCTGCTCCCCTTCCAGCCTTTTAGCCAGATTAGGTTGAGAAGGGAAATCTTTTATACCAATACTTCAGTTTGTCCCATTCATAATAAATCCACACCTAGGAAGGAATCTACGTATCTGAATCTTTTCCAGACTGCACATGACCTCAGGGCCACATCCTAATGTTCACATCCAACACATAACTCTGGATCAAAGCCCAGAACAGCAGCATCTCAATCTGCACATCTAAACATCAAAGCCCACTTGTCCTTCTATACACCTCAATTAGCAGACCCCTCACAATACCTTCAATCGCTGTAGGTGGCCGAATGAATGAATAAACTACAGGTAGACCTCAATTTAAGACCAAAATTTCTGTTGCCAAGTGAGAAATTTGTTAACTGGGTTTTTGCCTACAAAACCTACAAAAAAAATGGCCACAGTTGGGGCAACTTCAGGGCTGACAGTTTTCTCCCATTTTAACAATTTTTCTTGCCACATTTGTTAAGCAAATCACTGCAGTTGTTAAATCACAGTTAACACAGTTAAGTGAATCCAGTTTCCATGTTTGCTTGTGAGAAGGTCGCAAAAGGAGAGTCACATGACCCCAGGACACTGCAACAGTCATAAATGCAATTCAGTTGTCACGCATCCCAATGTACATCACAGATGATGATTTAAAGGTGTATAGTATCCAACACCAGAAGCAAGGGATGGAAATTGATAATGGAGAGAAGCCACTTAGAACTAAGGGGGAATTTCCTGACAGCAAGAACAATTAACCAGTGAAACTCCTTGACACCAGAAGTCGTGGATGCTCCATCCTGGACACTTTTAAGAAGAGACTGCACACCTACTTGTCTGAGATGGTATAGGGTCTCCTGCTGGAGCAGGGGAAAGACCTCCAAAGTCCCTTCCAGCTTCTATTCTACTCTATACCCAGATCCCTCAGCAATCTAGCCTGTTCCCCTGAATGTTCCATGCATTGAGCGTGCCGTCCTTTGATTCCCTTTGCACGTCCACCTTCAGGTCTCAAGATGCCCAATACAGTAGAACAGAACAGAATAGAATAAATAGAATAGAGAATAGAAGAGAATAGAGAGTAGAATAGAAATTTTTTATTGGCCAAGTATAATTGGACAGAAGGAAATTGTCTTTGGTGCAGATGCTCTCAGTGTACATAAACAGAAGATACATTCATCAAGAATCATAAGGTACAACACTTAATGATAGTCATAGGGTGCAAATAAGCAATCAGGAAACAACCAATATCAATAGTAAGGATGCAAGCCACAAAGTGAGAGTCCTGCAGTCACAAGTGGGAGGAGATGGGTGATAGGAACAATGAGAAGACCAATAGTAATAATGCAGCCTTAATGAATGGTTTGACAGTGGGGAGGGAATTATTTGTTCAGCAGAGTGATGGCTTTGGGAAAAAACTGTCCTTGTGTCTAGTTGTCTTGGTGTGCAGTGCTCTACAGCGTTGTTTAGACGATAGGAGTTGAAACAATTTATGTCCAGGATGTGAGGGGTCTGTAGATACTTTCATAGTCCCCTTTTTGACTCATGGAGCGTACAGGTCTTGGATGGAAGGCAGGTTGGTAGCCATTGGTTTTTCTGCAGTTCTGATCATCCTCTGAAGTCTGGGTCTGCCTTGTTGGGTTGCAGAACCCAATTAAGTACATTAACGAAGCACAATACCGTATCTTTTATTTCTATTGAGCTAAGATATATATAGTGGCTGGATTAAAACCGCTCAGTGGTTTTCTACGGCTAAAAGTGGACTTGAATCTGGGTCACCTACCGAACTGAAAGAAAAAAAAAATTCGTGCAGTCTAGGGCCGTGATGGCGAACCTTTTCAGCACCAAGTGCCCAAACCAGAACGTGTCTATGTGCATGCATGCACCTGTGCTGGAGGGCCGGAAACCCAAAGACATACACATGCAGGCCAGGAAACATGAAGACCAGGTGGCCAGTGTGTATATGCCTGTTTTTTGGCCATTTTGGGGGCTGTTTTCAGACCATTTTCTGGGTGGTTTTTACACTGCTTTCAGGACAGTTTTCTTAGCCAATTTTTGGGCCATTTTCCGCCAGAGGAACAGCTGGTGATGCCGTGCGTGCCCACAGAGAGGGCTCTACGTGCCACCTCTGACACACCTGCCATAGGTTCACTATCACAGGTCTAGGGTTTCCTGCTTGAGCAGGGGGCTGGACTAGAAGACCTCCAAGGTTCTGCTCTATATACAAGTCCAGGGTCTTTTATATGGATCACTCAGCGATCCAGCCTGTTCCCCTGAAACTTCCTCTTCATTTTAGGATGTCGCCCTTTGATTCGGTCTTAAGATGCCCAAGACCCCCAATCCCCTCCCCCTCAACACCCCCAAATTTTTGGACGCTTTACAGGGCTTCCTGATAAGGCCTGTCGTCCCTTCTCTACCCCACAAAACCCTCTTGACCCCACAGCACCGAAGAAGCCGGCCGAGGCTGCAGCCACGACGCCCCTTCAAGGCCCTCAAAAGCCTCGCAGGCTCCCTCTCCGCCTTCCCGCCCTTTTTCCACAGCATTCACTACGCCTGTGCCAAATGGCCACCTCCCGGGGGGCAACCCCTCAAGCCCCTTCAACTACAATCCCCAGAGGCTTTTTAGGGAAGACCTCACCTGACGAAGCCTCTCCCCGCGAACCCTCCAGCCGGTGGCGCGGCCCGAGCGGAGGGTTTGGAGGCGGGGGGGGAGGGACGAAGACGGACGGCCCGGCTCGGGGCGGCGCCTTCTCCTCGCCTTCCCCTCCTGGCTTGAGGAGAAGCCCTCAAGAAAGCGGCCTCCGCTGGCCTAGGCCGCGCCCCGCGCCCCCAGCTACGCACCTATTGGCCGGCGCTTCGGCATCCCCGCCTTCCGATTGGAGGGAAGAGACGTCCGTCTTCTTCTCCCCGCCTCTCCCTGCGACCTCACGGCCGGCGTGCTGACTTTCCTCCGAACGGCATGCCCACCGAGCCTTGGAGCTCCGCCTTGTGACCCACTCAAGGGCGCCTTGGAGACAGGAGGACCCCAGCCCCTCCCGAAGGGGGCTGTCCATGGATGGCGCCTGCATGAAATGTCAGACGCTTCTAACGCCTCGTGTAGGGGGCTTCCGGTCAGCAAGGGACTATGGGAGATGCAGTCCAAGCCCGCCCAAGGGCAGATAGGTTAGATTCTCCCCCTAGAGAAAAAAAAAGTGGGGGATCCTTTTGGGGAGTTACCATTTGGGAATCAGGCGTTGCTGGGCCCGAGTGCAGCCAAGTACCACAATTCCCAGCCTCTGGGCCAGAGGTCTTCAAACTTGGCAACTTTAAGACTGGTGGACTTCAACTCCCAGAATCCTCTGGAGGATTCTGGGAGTTGAAGTCCACCAGTCTTAAAAGTTGCCAAGTTTGAAGACCTCTGATCTAAGTGGAGAGATTGCAGAGAAAGGGATTGCAAGAGAGTAAGTTATGCTGGCTGGAGGATTCTGGGAGTTGAAGTCCACCAGTCTTAAAGTTGCCAAGTTTGAAGACCTCTGATCTAAGTGGAGAGATTGCAGAGGAAGGGATTACAAGAGAGTAAATTATGATGGCTGGAGAATTCTGGGAGTTGAAGACCACAAGTCTTCAAGTTGCCAAGTTTGGGGACCCCCTCCTCTGGATGCTATTGGGGATCTCTGGGAGCTGTAGTTAGGGTTACTATGTAATAGTATTATGATAGCTGGAAACTGGAATCCAGCTCACACTGGCCAAAAAAGAAGTTTGGGGAGGGGGCGGATAAATGGATCCTTTATATGTGTACCTTTAAAAGGAGAAGGTATGTAAAATTAGCAATATGGAAAATATTTTCTGGAATATAATTATTAATGCTACTAGTATTAAATGGAGCTTGCTCAGACAATGAAATACACCATGCAAATTCCCACCAATCGGGCTCTGTCAACCCTTGGGACTGGCGCCCCCTTGGGTATATCCAGCCAAAACAGCTTCCATGGATCGCCGTGACAACCCTAGCCCAGGACTGAAAACAGTGGCGTCAAATTTCCATGGAAGTCGCCTATACCCACGATGGGTGAAGAGGCGTCAAGTACAAGTACAAGTAAGCAAATTAGAGAGCGGAAGGGAGGGAAAGAGAAGGAGAGGAAAGGTGTGAAAAGAGGGGAGAGGGAGAGAGCAAGGAGAAGTAGAGAAGAGAGAGGGCAGAGGGAAGAAAGGAGGTAGGGAGGAGGAGAGAGGAGAAAGGTTGAAGATAAACAGACTATAATATGGTGTATGGAAAGCAGAAGAGCAAATAAAAGTTGATGTGGCTTGATGGCAAGAGGAATTGATATATTATTGAATATTTGTTTGTTAAATGTAATGGTATACTTTGCATTATATGTATGTTAAAAAATAAAAAAACTTTTGTTAAAAGAGCACAATTGTGACACGGATGACGGAGAATCTCCATATAAAATGGTGTTACTAGTTTAACAGCTGCAGTGATTCGGTTAACAAATGTGGCAAGAAAAGTCATAAAACAGGCAAAAGCTTGGTTAACAAGCTGCTCACTTAGCAACATAGATTTTGGGATCAATTGTGGTTGTAAATCCAGGGCTTCCTATGCCGAATTCTGTGTAGCTTTTGATTTGCTGGAAACTGCCACCTCGTGGCGAGAAAGCAGAGGAAACTCTCTCATGCAAGCAAACCAACATATTCCACTCTTTAATATTTCTCTTCAGATTTCTTTCAGATCATTAGAAAAAGGACAGTGACACCTAATAGCAATAGCCCTTAGACTTATATACTGCTTCACAGTGCGGTTTACAGAGTGGCAGCTGTTTCCTGCATAGTTACAATCCCATTTTTTTTAAAAGGACAGAGAATAAGAAGGAGGGATAATTACAAAAAAGAAAAAAAGTGCCAAATATTTTTAAAATGCAGGATGGCAGACCTTCTCCCCCCCCCCCTACTCCTGGGACACTCTCACCCCCACAAAATGCAAGTTACATCCTGGAGCTGATTGCTAATAAACTGGATAATCTGAAGACCAAGGAAAGCAGTGTTGGCTCTGCCCATTTGAAGCAACTACAGATACAGATTAACAATTATACATGGAGATTCTCAAGTCATCCAGATCATGGTTAGTTGAGACAGAACAGAGCAACAGTTGGAAGGTACCTTGGAGGTCATCTAGTCCACCCCTGCCCCCCCCCAACCAAGAGTTGGAAGGGATCTTGTAGGTCATCTAGTCCAATCCCCCACCCAAGCAGGAGACCCTACACTATTCCTGACAGAATAGTCCAGTCTCTTCTTGAAAGCCTCCAGTGATGAAGCTCCCACAGCTTCTGTTCCATGGGTTGATGGTTCTCACTGTCAGGAAATTCCTCCTTATTTCTAGGTTGAATCTCTCCTTGGTCAGTTTCCACCCACTGCTTCTTGTCCTGCCCTCAGGTGCTTTGGAGACTCCCTTGGCTCCCTCTTATTTGTGGCATCCCCTGAGATATTGGGAGACTGTTATCTCACCTCTAGTCCTTCAGACTAGACATATCCAGTTCCAGCAACCGTTCTTTATATATTTTAGCCTCTAGTCACCTGTGTTGCTCTTCTTTGCACTCTTTCTAGTGTCTCCACATCTTTCTTATAGTGTGATGGCCAAAACTATGTTGCCAGGGATTACAGTCCCTTTAAGCCATACTATCCTTGATTTCTGTTCTACCACGGATCTTACATTATTACTATTACTATTATAATAGTCAGGGGTGAAATTCAGCAGGTTCTGGAGAACCGGCAGCAGAAATTTTGAGTAGTTCAGAGAACCGGCAAATACCACCACTGGCTGGCCCGAGTGGGGAGAGAATGGAGATTTTACAGTATCCTTCCCCTGGAGTGGGGAGGGAATGGGGATTTTGCAGTATCTTTCCCCTGGACTGGGGGGGGGGGGGAATGGAGATTTTGCAGTATCTTTCCCCTGCCACGCCCATCAAGCCACGCCCAAAGAACCGGTAGTAAAAAATTTGAATTTCACCACTGATAATACTTATACCCTTGGTGGTGTGTGTATTGGTGTCCTTGCATCATTGCCAAACTTTGGAAGGGCCTTTCTTTTCTTTTTTTTAAACTAAACCATCTTCAGGTAAGGATGTAAAATTCTTGGGTTTGGCCAACTTCATTTCACCGAATCTTGAATCTTGGCTCTGGAATAGGACAATCCCCCCCCCCCCCCTGCTGCTATTCTAATCCTTTATTGCGCATTCAGTTTTTAAGAAAAAAAGAGACTCCAGGCAGAGCGACAAGAGTAAATGCACCACAAGGTGGATATTATTTTTCTTAAAAAATAGAAACATGTCAATGCAAGAACAGTAGCCTTTGCAAGCGGTCAGCCAACGATCAAACAAATACCGGCCAAATTGGGTTGGTCCTTCCCTGATGAAGGCTCTCTAATTCTGTGATCGTTCCTTCCTTTACAAGCTGCACTTCAAATTATTTGCCGAGAGGCCATTTACGCCGCTGTTTTATTTTGGGTAGAAAAAGGAGATTTTTACCGACGGGGGTGAATCAACAGTGCTTCGTGAACAATGCGCTAGGTCTAAAAAGGATCAAAGGCAGATTATGTGGAGATTAGTTTTGATCAAGTCCCACTATGGAAAAAGAAGGCAGATCGGGGCCACCAGTTTATTCTGAAGATGAATCAAGCTGCCCTTGGCACATGGAGGTGCTGCCTTTATTGCTTGCCAGCCTTGAGCCAGAAAAGGGGAAGAAAGCAAACACGGTATTTTACCATTACCCACTTCAAGATCCAAATAGAAATGGCACTAAGCAATAGCACTTATATACCGCTTCACAGGGCATTTGCAGAGTCAGCCTCTTGCCCCCAAGAATCTGGGTCCTCATTTGACCCACCTTGGAAGGATGGAAGGAGGATCGAAGGAGCATCTAACTGCCCACCTTGGCGGTGGGCAGTTAGCCTGCAATGCTGCATTTTAACTGGAGGGAGGGAGGGAGGGAAGAAGGAAAAGCAATAGCAAAACTCTTCACAGTGCTTTCCAGCCCACTTTAAGCGGGTTACAAGTCAGGCTCTTTCCCTACCCCATCCCAACAATCGAAGCCCTCGTTTTACGTTTTACTCACCTCGGAAGGATAGAAGGCTGAGTCAACCTTGAGCCAGTCAGGACCGACCTATTGCAGTTGGCAGAATTAACATGCAATACTGCATTCTAACAGGAAGGAAGGAAGAAAAGAGGGAGGGAGGGAGGGAAGGACAATAGCACTTATAGACTGCTTCAAAGTGCTTTTACAGCCCTCTTTAAGTGGTTTACAGAGTCAGGCTCTTGCACCCAACAATCTGGGTCCTCATTTTACCCACTTCGGAAGGATGGAAGGCTGAGTCGACCTTGAGCCGGTCAGGATCAAACTCCTGGCAGTGGGAATACAAAGTCAGTCTGCAATACTGCCTTCTAACCAGGGCTGCAATACAAGGGACCAGGTGGAAACAGTAAAAAAGTGCAGAACATTTAAAGCCAAATTAGCAGGAAGCAATCTGAAGGGAGCAAAAGATCCCAGTGGCATTTTTGGGAGCGCACAGAAAGCACAAAAGTGAGATTGGGACACCCAACCGAACTGCCTTTCTTCTACATTCCACAACTTTGTCCATTTTGGCTTTTAAAACATGAAGTCTTTAATAGAGTCTAATGAAAATTTCTGTTCCAATTTTTCTCCTGTGCATTTAGGACGACAGGGAAAGGGTCCCCATCCTGCCACTTCCAGCCCTGATGGCATGTTAACATGCTCAGGTTATAGAGCCGTGATGGCGGACATATGGCATGCGTGACGGAAGTGGCACACAGAGCCATCTCTCCGGGTATGCCAGCCGTTGCCGGTTGCTTTTCAGGTTCCGCCGCGCACATGCCAGCTGGTCTTTGCACATGCATGCACACCAGAAACCAGAAGACCAAGTGAACCCTGCTCCTGCGCACACTGCAAACCGGAAGCTCAGCTTCTCAGCCCCCGCAGACGTGCCAGGGAACCGCTCTTCTGGTTTCCCGTGCTCCCGCGCGTTGCACGCTGGGAAACTGCTCTTCCGGTTTCTCTTCCGGTTACTTGCCTGCGCCTGTACACGAGCACTCCTGTACGACCCTTGGTCTGAAAAGGTCCGACACCGCTCTAGAGGCTCCCGTGTGCTCTGCACAAATTGGTACATCTAAGGAAAGGATGAAAAGTCCTCTCTCACTTTTGAACAATCCAAACAACTGTGGAGGATGGCTTCGGCATTCGGGTCATTGCAAACAGCCTCTGACCGCTAAGCGGGCGGCTTTCGCTGCATTATCTTTTCATCTCGCTGAACAGGAACAAATTTCCATCAAGTCGCACCGGTTTTACTTGCTTTTGCAGTGTCGATCTTCTTTTAAAACACACACACTCCTCAACAAGGCCGCTCACTTGTGTCAGCTCTCTCCCTCCCAGTCAGTAAAAGCACGTTTTAGTGAATACAAAAAAACAAAAGCAAAAAACAACCCATTGCTGGCTTAATTTGAAGCTGGTTTACCTCCAGACAGAGAAAAAAAAGTAAAAGGAAAAGGTTTAACCATCATTCTCTTCGTACAGAAAGTGAACACTGAAATGCTCTTTCAGTTGCTACCTGCAGCTAGCAGGAGGATGTCTGCCTGTGAAATGGGGGTGGGGGGGGGGGAGGTCAGAAGGATCGCGGGCCAGAGGCTATATGGCAGCAATGGCAAACCTTTTCAGCACTGAGTGCCCAAACCGGCATGCACGCGCTTGCCGAAGTGCCGGAAACACATGTGCATGCCAGCCAGCTAGTCTCCATGTTTACGGTGTGCGCATGCGCCACAGCCAGCTGGTCTTCACGCGTGCTGGAGCACCATAAACCCAAAGACAAGGTGGCTGGCACACGCATGCGCACGTCAGCTGCCTGATCTTTTACTTTATGGCACGCGCATCTGCAGCTGGTCTTTGGGTTTACGGTGCTCCGGCACGCATGTGCGCACTGGAAACCAGAACAGCAGCTGGAGATTGGTGTGTGTGCCACCTTTGGTGCAGGTGCCATAGGTTTGCCATCACGGCTATATGGAGAAGGTTTTGAGATTAAAAAGGTGGGAATCAGTCGGGGGTGGTGGAAAGGGGAGACAAATCGAAAAGATAACAGTGGGAATCGATCTTAGAATCAGTATTTGCATATTGTTGCTTGCATTGGTGGTGGTGGTAGGGGGAAGAACATGGTTCTGATATGTTGCTTTGCGAAGAGGGGCTGAAGGCCTGGCAACTGTGCAGCGGGAACACCGTATGGAAGGAGAGCCTCCCCCCGGGAGTGCTTTGCTAGAGACCCGAGACTCTCCCAGGGAAGAAACTCAGTAGTCGCGATAACCTCGTGTACCACGTTTCGTGGCCCCTTCCACCCCCGCACAACCACATCAAGGAAAGAGGAAGCCACAAGAAGAAAAGAGCAGAGCAAAGTGCAAAACGCTTCCGCGGAGTGGCAGGAGGTGGGAGTGGAGGAAACGGGAGTGGGAGGAAACGTTAACCCTGCTTTTCGGGAAGCACGAGGGTCGAGCAAACGGCGTCGCCTCTCCACAAACCAGTGCATAGAGAAGGAGTCCCGTGTCTTTCGCGGGAGAGGGGGAAGGGGGGCTGAAGGCCAAGCCTGTTGGCCCTAGGGGCGAAGGTCGGAGTGTGTCCCCTTCCACTCTTCTTTCCCCCCTCCCCTAAAGGAGAGGAGTTCTGTGGGTGATGGGACAGGATGGCTGAATTCTCCGCTGCCCACCTGTGCGAAATGTTTTAGCCCAATGCCAAAAATGGTGGCACCCTTTCCTCCACCCACCCATCTACCCACTCGCCCACCCCTTTCCCATCCAATCAAACTGTCTGCATGCTTTCCTTTTCGCTTCCTTCCTTCTCCTCTCTTCAGAACTCTCTCTCTGGAGTCCCCGCAGCTCAAAAACATCGGGCAGTTCCTGCCCCCGCCCAAATGCCTGAGGTTCAAACCCCGCCTCAACGGTCATCCCATTGCTTCTGAATACAACCGCTTCAGAGGTCGCCGCATGAGCAAGTCTTCCGCTTGGGCGCCCATCCTCTCCTCTAGACAGGAAACGGTAAAAAGGGGCGGATCCACAGAGAGGAAGGAAGGGAGAAACACCTACAAGAGGAGGTCCCAGGAAGAGAGAAGGGAAAGGCGTTCCCAAGCAATTGTGTGCAGGTTGACTTTGGGGATGAGCTGGAAAAAGCTCCACCCCCTTCCCTTGCCCCAGCCAGCGTCCGGGGAAGCGTTATGGCGTGTAAGCCGGTGGTGGCTGGAACTGGTTGATCCCTTCATACTCTGCAGGGTAAGGTTCGTTCTCTTCCATCTCAGACAGGAGCTCCAAAGCCTGCTCCTCTTCTTCGGTGGGGTAATGACGCAGCAGGTTGGCAGCTGTGGCCAGGATGGAGGCACCACCGGCTCCGGCCACCAGGTAAAAACTGACGGCAAACGTAACGTAGACCTGCGAGCCGTGGTACTTCTTGTGCTGCTGTTGCTGGGCGAGGATCAGCTCCGATGCCCAGTAGCAGAAGCCGATCACCGTGGCACACTGCAGTACTGCGGGCAGAAGGAAAAGACGCATGGGTGGAAACACGGGGAAGGAGGACACGGGCAATGACCCTTTCTCAGGGTAACACGGACACCCTGAGACAGAGAGAGAGAGACAGAGGGAGAGACACGCAGAGAGAGAGACACGGAGAGAGAGAGAGAGAGAGAGAGAGAGAGAGAGAGAGAGAGAGAAAGTAAGAGTAAGACACACACACACACACAGAGACACACACACAGACATAGAGAAAGACAGAGATAGAGACAGAGAAAGGAGGAGTGTGGGGGGAGAGAGATGGAGACAGAGGAAGAGACAGACAGACAGACGATGTGTTTTATTCTCTATTCTAATTCTATTCTATTATATTCTAATTCTATTCTCTAATTCTATTCTGCAATTCTATTCTGTTCTAAAATTTTATTATCCTCTTCTCTTCCCCTCTCTTCAATTGTATTCTATTCTAAATTTTATTATTCTATTCTAAAATTTTAATATTTATTTATTTAATTAATTAATTAGCTTGTATGCCGCCCACTCTCGGAAGACTCAGGGCGGCTTACAAATAAAAAGGGAAGGTGGGATATAAAAAATAAAAAAACAATTAAAAATTCAATAACATTCATAACCTAAGATGGGGCTGGATAATTCAACAGCCCCAGGCCTGCCGGAACAGCCAGGTCTTGGTCGCTTTGCGGAAGGCTGGAAGGGTAGTAAGGGTCCGGATCTCAACGGGGAGATCGTTCCATAGGGCCGGAGCAGCTACAGAGAAGGCCCTCCTCCGGGAGGTCGCCAGCCGACATTGGCCGGCAGATGGAATCCAGAGGAGGCCTAGTCTGTGCGATCTAATAGGTCTCTGGGAGGTGACTGGCAGGAGGCGGTCTCTCAGGTATCCTCTTCTCTTCCTCTCTTTTTAATTCTATTCTATTCTAAATTGTATTATTCTATTCTAATTCTATTCTGTAATTCTATTCTATTTTAAAATTTCATTATCCTCTTCTCCGCTCTTTAATTCTATTCTATTATAAATTTTATTATTCTATTCTTTCTATTCTGTAATTCTATTCCAGTCTAAAATTTCATTCTCTTCTCTTCCCTTCTCTTTAATTCTATTCTATTCTAAATTGTATTATTCTATTCTATTCTATTCTGAAAAATGAAAATATTTGATGGACTAGTTAAGAGGGACAGGTGGTTGTGGGAGCCCCATGGAAGCCGCCCCCCTCCGCAGAGGAACCCAAAGGGTAGTGGGAAAATCCAGCTACCTGTGAGGATGTGAGCAAATGCGTAACGGCGCGTAATCTTCAGCGCAGCATGCTTGGGCCCAAAGACGTCGAGAAGGAACGCTGAAAGGCTGCAGATGATTCCCAAGAAGCAGAAAGCAGCAATAACCCGGAGTAACAGCACCGTCTGGGGGTTCATGCAGTAGTCTGGGAGGAGGGAGACAGAATCAAAGAGTCATTTCCGTTAGTAGTGGATGGGCAGAAACTCTTCCTCATTTCCCAGATTCAGCCTTCCGGTTTACAACCCAGAAGGTCTGTAGCACAATATTGCAATATTATTCACCCAACGTTCTGATCTTTCAATAAAGCCTGCGGTTACTGGGATATTCTTCAGATATGGTCTCACAGAATTGCTCAGGAATTTAAAAAATTTAAATTTAAATAATTTAAATTTTTTTAAATAATTTAAAAAAAATTAAATTTAAATAATTTAAAAAAGTTTAAATTTAAATAATTTTTTAAAAAATAATTTAAATAATATGGACCAAAGACAAATTCTTGTGTGTCCAATCATACTTGCCCAATAAAGAATTCTATTCTATTCTATTCTATTCTATTCTATTCTATTCTATTCTATTCTACATTCAATTCTCTATAACATTTTATTTCTATTCTATTCCTATTCTATTCCTTCCTCTTTTCTATTCCGTTCCATTCCATTCCATTCCACTCCACTCCATTCTATAATATAGTAAACACATTTTTTTTTAAAAAAAAGAAACTTCTTCTAATTCAGATCCATAACTGCTGGTGCAGATGTCCATGTGGCAGGTGGATTAATACAAATGTTCATTGTTTATTCATTTTGGTGGAAAGAATGCTGATTTATTGGTTGGTTCTACTGTGTTCCATCTTCTCCAAGGCTGGGGCTGTGAATCAGTAGGTTTTACTGTTTCCTGAAGCAATTCAGTGGATTTAGAGGTCGTGAATGTAAAAAACAAAGCTCTTAAATTTGATTTATATTTTTAACTCTCTGAGTTTTCTGCTCTCCAAAATCAACTTTGGGAGAACAAGAAACAAGGATACTGAGGTTTTAAACAAGTGCCAAGAAATGCTTAATACTGTTCCCAATCGGTTGCACGCAGATCCTCCCCAAGTCAAGGAACTGAAAATCCTGTTTTAATGCCAGTTCACCATGGTTATAACAACAACAAAAGATCCAAAATGTGCTCGGTTTTAAAATGTTTTTCACATGGAGCAAGTGCCCCTGTCATAATCAGAATAATATATTGGCATTTGATATGTACACAAGACGAATTACATTAGCTGGCAACGATTTAACCTCCACTTTCAGTAGGAAAAAACTGAACTGAAGATGAGTTAGCATCGTTACGTAGCATAACGCCAACAATAACCCTAACAATAATGTATGACACCTATGTGTCGCCTGAATGTCAATACCTCACAACAAAGAAATTAAAATATCATCAGTGGAACGTAACAGTGGCTTTCAAAGATTTTGTTATCTCCCTTAAAAAAATGTTCCGGCCACTCTTAGAACTTAGGCTAACTTTGTTGTCACTTTGAATGTACACTAATTGGCATACATTAAAATGAAATTTCACTCCATACCGCTCTCAAAGGGTCACCACCTCCAATTTTACACTACCTAAACATGACAAAATAAATAAATAAATAAATAAATAAATAAACAAACAAACATACATACATACATACATACATATATACATACATACAAAGGTAAAAGTTTTCCTCGTACATATGTGCTAGTCGTTCATAGGGGGCGGTGCTCATGTTCCTTTCAAAGCCGAAGAGCCAGCGCTGTCCGAAGACATCTCCGTGGTCATGTGGCTGACATGATTCAACGCCGAAAGCGCACGGAACACTGTTACCTTCCCACCAAAGGTGGTCCCTATTTTTCTACTTGCATTTTTACATGCTTTCAAACTGCTCGGTTGGCAGAAGCTGGGACAAGTCACGGGATCTCACTCAGTTACGCGGCGCTAGGGATTTGAGCCACCGAATTGAACCTTTCTGATCGACAAGCTCAGCAGCTTAGCCACTGAGCCACCGCGTCCCTGTACATGCATGCATACAAAATTATGCAAATACCCATATATGTAATATGACACAGAGAAACAATACAGTCTAGTCCAGATGTATACATGTACATGGCGAGAAAAACTAATCTTGCAACTTTACCAGACTAGGGAACAAAGCTGTAGTAGTCCTACTATTAATACTTTAAAATATCCTCCCAGAAGAGAGCAACAGAAACAGACCATAACTTGGGTGTCTGGGATCTCAAACGATGCTTCGAGCTCTCAGCACATATCGCTTATTAACAGCATCCTGAATAACAGGAAGCAAACTTCCTATAATCTTCTTCGCTGTCCTCACTACTCTCGGTAGGGACTTTCTATCTGAGGCACTGTTGCTGCCACCAAACCAAACGGAAGCAGTTTGTTAAACTCCATCGAGCCTCTGTAAAAAGTAGCCAGGAGAGAAGGAGAAAGATGTGGTTTCCTCATCCAACACAGGAACTGCAGAGACTGGTTTGCAAGCTTGACTAAGGATGATATGTGGAGAGACCAGTTCATATTCTTAGTTATCTGCACCCCCAAATATTTCATACAATTGCATCCTTGAAACTGAGTGGAGTAGGACCATGTTGGTTTCTAAAATCTACAATGATCTCCTTTGCTTTATCAACATTAAGAACATTTAGAATACTTGCCTAGATACCTTATTTTTCGGAGTATAAGACGCACCTTTTTCCCTCAAAAAAGAGGCTGAAAAACTGAGTGCGTCTTATACACTGAATACAGCATTTTTTTTGCCTCCAGAAACCTCGCCCCCTTCACCAAAATGGCTGTGCGTAGCCTTTAGGAGGCTTTCAGAGTGCTCCTTGGGGCTGGGGAGGGCAGAAATGAGCGAAAAAATGGGCCATTTTTTACTCAATTTCCCCCAACCCCCAGGAACACACTATAAATCTCCTAGAGGCTATGCATGCCAATTCGCCCCCCTCCGAGCACTCTACAAGCCTCCTAAAGGCTATTCATGTCCTTTTAAAAAAAAAGAGCGCGTTTTCACGAAAAACGGGCTATTTTTGGGAGGTCTGCAGAGTGCAAAAACTTTTTTTTAAAAATTTGCCTCTTTGAAATCTTGGTGCGTCTTATATTCTGAAAAATACAGTAATCGTTATTTATTTGTATCAGTTATTTTCTTAAACTACAGAGCTCATGGAAACCACTCCTTTTTTTTCTGAGGGGAAAATGTGAACTTTATGCAGGCTTCTGAAATTTCTAGGAACAGAAAACAGAAACAAAAAAGGCCCTGAATGATTTGTTCGTGTCATGGTAGAACAGGAAGAGCTGAAATATCTTGCAGAAGTGTTCAAGGGCAGTGCACTCAGGCAGACTGCTAAAAAACCACAGATAACCAGCCAGTGGTACAGCTGAAAATTAAACATTGTCCCACCCACAATTTATATTTTGCACCATATTTAAGTTGACCTCGTGCTTTACACGGGGGGGGGAGGGGGCTCCAGCCTTGGCAATTTTACGACTTGGCCTGAGGAATTCTGGGAGTCGAAGTCCATCCATGCCTGGAGACCCCTGCTTTACAGGAAGGCTGTACAACAAGCTTGAATTAAGGGAAGAAAGGGTGTGAGGAAGGAGGGTGGAAGCACTAAGTTCTTGAATTAAAACAATAATTATGCACTTTGTTCCCTGTGCAATAATGGCACACCTTCCAGTTATTATTTGTTTGCATTCTAAATATCGCCTTACGAAAAGAGGATGGGATACATGTTCCAACCTGAGATAACATGCCCTGCATTGATGCATTCACACACTTTCACAGAAACCGTGAGATAAATCATAAAACAGAGTTCAGGAATATTCCTTTATCCCCTTGTTTTGCAAATCTATGTACACTACAAACTGTATGATTGTTTGAAGAGAAATGCATCTGTACCACCAGGCTCTAAGTGTGAGGAGGCAGGGCGAGCAGTGAAAATGAAAGTGAAACCTTCTAAGCAGCTTATAAATGTAACATTAAAGAGCACCTGTCATTTCAGATTCATCATGCAGCACCTATCAGCGGGCATCCACTCACCTGCTGCCCGCCACATCCCTCACTGTGTTGTGTCCCTGCCGCATCACCAGCTGTCCCAGTAAAGTGAATGGGATGGTCAGTGAGTCAACAGCGGATCAGAGGAGCCGCTGCGGGACAGAGATGATAGTTGTTCTTTAAAAATTATGATTTAAATCGTGTTGATTTAAACCAAGCCTTTTTACTAGTGATTTAAATTGTGATTTAAATCGACTTGATTTAAATTAAATCCACCCTGGGTTGAGCAACTGACGCAGGTGACCATGGCTCTGGCCAAATAAACAGCAAAGGATCTCACACTCAGGCCAATCTATAGTTATCTTTAAAAGCACTCATGTTGTCGCTCTCGGCCGCCGGCCAGAGGAGGAAGAGGAGGAACAGCTGGGTCTAGTGCCTGATGCACAGATGCACAGAAGGCAGAGGAGAGAAGGGCAGTGGAAATCTATGGGCTGGTCCTTGAGACGGAAGAGCCACCCTAGCTCTGGGGATAAAAGGCAGGCGGTGGAGATGAATAGATGTGGCAGACAACTATTCATCTTCTGGCCGGCCGGATTTCTTAGCCTGCAATGAGAGAGAAACTTTTTGCTGGGGCTGCTGGCATTCCTAATAAAGGAATCTGTGATTACGTACAGAGGTTTGGTTGTGTTTGGGGAGCTGTGTCAGAACAACTTGTCTCCTTCTCACCTTTAAGTAGATCCGGGTCAATGTATCCCAGCACATCAGCAACCCCCAGCTCCTGGCGAGAACAAGTGCCCCCGTGAATCCGGAGCCAGGCGGGCTCTGCCAAAGCAGTACAGAGGGCAGTTATGGAGAGGGCCCCAGGCAAGGCAGATGCCAAGCTCCTTTCAGGTTGCTTGGGCAAGGCACTCCCATCTTGCCCTCTTCGCCTTCGGCCACTGGGCAACATCGAGCCACTTGGGGTATACATAGATCTCCCCTAGGGTGTCTGGCCAAATAAATACAATGCAACAACGAACGAAGACTGAAACACTTGGGATCTTCAGATAGGCACTGCCAGTGCTGCTGGGCACTTAGAAGGAGGCAGCAGTTTAACACAAGGCCCGCAGACAGGACATAACGTCAGAGGAAGGTTGGTCTCTGGGCTCTGTTGAGGAAGCGAAAAGAGACAATTGATGAGGACATGCAGATACAAGAAGGGACCAGAAACTATTGTTTCTAATTGACCGTGTTATGGATGCATGGAAGTTCCCTTTCAGCTACTAGAGTTTAATTGGAGGGCTGGAAAAAATTATGGACATTTGCCAAGGTCAAACAGAGAGGGGGGAGGGGGGAATCCAGCAATATTGGATCCCTCCTGTAAAGGCATGCGAAGATACTTGGAATCTGGGTAGGCAAAAATATAAAGGACTACAATAATTCTCAGACCAAAGAAAGGGATTAAGCCCAATGGTCACAAGGATAATTTCTTTAAAGCAATTGGGGAGCTGATGCAGTTCTTATTTTCATAAAACATCCCTTTGTCTTTCATTTTTAGGCCACGAACACATAAAAACAACTTGACAAAGGCCACAAATTCTCTGCAACCCAACAAGACAGACATAAGAATTCAACGGATAATTAGAACTGCAGAAAAAACAATTGCCACCAACCTGCCTTCCATTGAGGACCTGTACACTGCATGAGTCAAAAAGAGGGCTGTGAAAATGTCTACAGACCCCTCACATTCTGGACATAAATTGTTTCAACTTCTACCCTCAAAACGACATTATAGGGCACTGCACATCAGAACAACTAGACATAAGGACAGTTTTTTCCTGAATGACATCCTTCTGCTTAACTAATTCACACAACACTGTCAAAATATTACTAAGACTGTATTACTATTATTCTTCTCTTCCTTCCTACTACCTATCTCTTTCCACTTATGACACTAACCATGATGCTTGTATCTTTAAAATTTATATTGATTTGTTTCCTAGTATAATTTGATTGCTTATTAGTAATCAATGACTGTCACTAAGTGTTGCATCTTATGATTCTTGATGAATGTATTCTATTTCATTTTTCTTTATGTATACTGAGAGCATCTGCACCAAAGACAATTTTCTTGTGTGTCCAATAATACTTGGCCAATAAAGAATTTCTATTCTATTTATTGAATTGTTTATTGAATTTATTTATTGAATTTATAGGCCGCCCAATCCCGAAGGACTCCGGGCGGCTTACAAGAGGAAGAAAAAGAAAGAAAAGTAAAAAGAATAATTTAAAAATCACAACACACATTCGATCTAATCGGGGCTGGACCTTAACAATAAGGTCAACAGCCCCAGGCCTGCCGGAACAGCCAGGTTTTAACAGCTTTCCTGAAGGCCATGAGAGTGGGTAAGGTCCGGACCTCTGGGAGTAGCTGATTCCACAGGGTCAGAGCAGCCACAGAGAAGGCTCTCCTCCGGGGGCCCACCAGCCGACACTGTCCGACTGACGGCATCCGAAGGAGGCCCAATCTGTGGGATCTTATCGGCCATTGGGAGGTGTGTGGCAGTAGGTGGTCTCGCAGATACACTGGTCCTAAGCCATGTAGGGCTTTAAAGGTAATAACCAACACCTTGAATTGCGTCCGGAGACCAATTGGCAGCCAGTGCAGCTCGCGGAGGACAGGTGTAACATGGGTGTATCTCGGTACACCCAGTATTGCTCGCACGGCTGCATTCTGGACTAGCTGTAATCTCCGAACGCTTTTCAAGGGTAGCCCAATGTAGAGCACATTGCAATAATCCAGCCTTGAGGTGACCAGGGCGTGAGTGACTGTTTGAAGTGCCCCCCGGTCCAAATAGGGCCGCAATTGGTGTACCAGGCGAACCTGGGCAAAGGCCCCCCTGGTCACAGCCGACAGATGGTGTTCCAGTGTCAGCTGTCTCTATTCTGTTCTATTCTGTTTTATTCTCTATTCTATTTATTCTATTCTGTTCTGTTCTATTGTATTGGACATCTTGAGACCTGGAGGTGGACTTGCAAAGGGAATCAAAGGACGGCATGGTCAATGCATGGAACATTCAGGGGAACAGGCTGGATCGCTGAGGGATCTGGGTAAGAGACCCTGGAGGTGTATATAGAGTAGAATCGGAGCTGGAAGGGCCTTTGGAGGTCTTCCCCCTGCTCCAGCAGGAGACCCTATACCATCTCAGACAAGTAGGTGTGCAGTCTCTTCTTAAAAGTGTCCAGGATGGAGCATCCACGACTTCTGGTGGCAAGGAGTTCCACTGGTTAATTGTTCTCACTGTCAGGAAATTCCCCCTTAGTTCTAAGTGGCTTCTCTCCATTATCAATTTCCATCCCTCGTGTTGGATGCTATACACCTTTAAATCATCATCTGTGATGTACATTGGGATGTGTGACAACTGAATTGCATTTATGATCGTTGCAGTGTCCTGGGGTCATGTGGCTCTCCTTTTGCGACCTTCTATTTTTCTTCTATCTTTTATTTTTCTTTATGTACACTGAGAGTATCTGCACCAGACAAATTCCTTGTGTGTCCAATCACATTTGGACAATAAAGAATTCTATTCTATTCTACATGCCTCCACCATTACTGACAGTAATATGTCTCAAGAGAATCAGTGAAGATACTAACCAGTCTGAGGAATGTAAACAGGTTGGGAGCTCACTCTCAATGCCACTGTATATTTATATACTCTTTCCTTTGAAAATGTGTGTGGTGGTGGCAGTGTGCAGTGACAACCAAAAAAGCCAATGCAATCCTAAATTGTATTAACGGAGGGATACGATCAAGATCAAGGGAGGTACTAATACCACTCTATAAAGCCTTAGTAAGACCACACCTAGCATCCTGCATCCAGTTTTGGTCACCACACTATAAAAAAGATGTTGAGACTCTAGAAAAAGTGCAGAGAAGCGCAACCAGGATGATTAGGGGACTGGAGACTAAAATGTATGAAAAACAGGTTGCAGGAACTGGGCATGGCTAGTCTAGTGAAGAGAAGGACCAGGGGAAACACGATAGCAGTCTTCCTATACTTGAGGGGCTGCCACAGAGAGGAAGAGGTGGTCAAGCTATATTCTAAAGCACATGAAGGCCAGGCGATGAATAATGGATGGCAACTGATCAAGGAACGATTCAATCTGGAAATAAGGAGGAATTTTCTGACAGTGAGAACAATCAACCCATGGAACAGAAGTTGCCTTCAGAAGTTGTGGGAGCTTCATTATTGGAGGCTTTCAAGGGGAGACTGGTCTGCCATTTGTCAGAAATGGTGTAGGGTCTGCTTGGGCAGGGGGTTGGACTAGATGACCTACAAGGTCCTTTCCAACTCTGTTATTCTATGCATTTCTATGCGCTAATCAAGGAAAGAAGCAACCTGGAATTAAGGAGAAACTTCCTAACAGGGAGAACAATCAAGCCATGGATCAGAAGTTGCCTTCAGAAGTTGTGGGAGTTTCATCCCTGGGGGCTTTCAAGAAGAGACTGGACTGCCATCTGTCAGAAATGGTGTCAGGTCTCCTGCTTGGGCAGGGGGTTGGACTAATTGACCTACAAGGTCCCTTCCAACCTTTTCAGCAAAGCAATTGTGCCAATTGGAGTGTCTCTCATCACTATGCAGATTTCAGTTAATTGGGGAGAAAAGGGGATGCTCACATATACCCCTAACTGATAAAAAGCAACACTTTCCTGAATGACTCTTAATTAGCATTCCCAGGTATCTTATCTAATTCCTGAACCAAAACTACCTTTAAAAAGTGCCTCTTTAAGGCCAAAGGAAATGGAATGAATATGCAACTGCAATTTAGCCATATACCTGAACAAGAATAACACATTTTTGTCCATCTGCGCTGACAATTTCTTTCTCTACATGCTGCTTCCACCACTACTGTTTATCTTTTGGGCTCCAACTAGGAATAAGCCACTGCAGGATACTTTCTAAGAAAAAAAAATGCTATGGGTATAGACACCACAATTCAAACTGCCAGGCTCTTTTTAAACTTTGCTGTCTAGTGTGCACAATGGCTGGAGGATATTAGATTTTTAATTAGGAAACAATTCAGATCAGAAATAATTCAAAGTTCGAAGCTTGCAAGACTTATTAGAAGGAGCAAAGTTCCCTTATTCCAGAATTGATTTCCTCAAACAGCTCAAAAATTAAAAGAATGAAAAGAAACCATATACGTTATTGAATTCAATCCATGCTCGGGGAAAGAATCCAAACTGTAGTACAGGTAGTCCTCCTCCACTTATGACCATAATTACGCTGCTAAGCAGGGCAGCTGTTAAGTAAATTCTGCCCCATTTATGACCTTTCTTGCTGCAGTCAGTAAGTGAATCACTACAATTGTTTAGCTAGTAACATGGTTGTTAAATGAATTCGGCTTCCCTGCTGACTTTGCTTGTCAAGGAGTTCGCAAAAGGGGTGATCACATGACCCTGGGACACTGCAACCGTCATAAATATGAGTCAGTTCCCAAGGATCCAAATTTTGATCATGTGACCATGGAGACCATCATAAATATGAAAAATGTTTGTCACTTTTTTCAGTGCTGTTATTAACAGTCACTAAACAAATGGTCGTATGTCAAGGACTGCATGCATTGCTAATAGGAAGGAAGGAAACAGGGAAAGGCAGGAAGGTGGCAATAGCACTTAGATTTATATGCCACTTCACAGTCTTCTCTAAGCAGTTTACAGTCAGCCTCTTGCCCCCAACAATGGATCCTCATTTACTGACCTCGGAAGGACGGAAGGCTGAGTCAACCTTGAGCCTGGTAAGATTCGAACTGTCAAATTGCAGGCAGCCAGCAGTCAGCAGAAGTAGCCTGCAGTACTGCACTCTTAACCACTGCACCACCGTGGCTCATAATGGGCTCTATTATCAAACTGCTCTTCCAAAAATCCCTGATTTACAACTATTCATTTAGCCACAGTTTTGAATTTACAACAGCACTGGGGGGGGGGGGAAGTGACTTATGGCTGAATCTTCACACCTACAACCAGTGAAGCATCTCCAGGGTCACATGATGTAAATTCAGGCACTTGGCAACTGGCATGTATTTAACTCAGCTTCCCGAGATAGAGTAGAATAGAGTAGAAATAGAATAGAATAACACAGTTGGATGGGACCTTGGAGATCTTCTAGTCCAACCCCCTGCTCAGGCAGGAAACCCTACACCCCTTCAGACAAAGGGTTATCCAATCTCTTCTTAAAAACCTCTAGTGTTATGATGCTCAGAATTGGACATAATACTGTGTAGAATCTGACCAGTGCAGAAGAAAACTATTCCTTTCCTATGATTTGGAAAATACACCTTGATCTGTATCACAGCACAAAAATGAATTTACATTTTAGAAGATAATCCTACTGATCTTCGGCATCCTATCATATGGACTCACACTCAGCTACAATTCCAAGATCCTTTTCTCACCCAGAATTCCTCATTCTAAATGTCCACATTTTATTAAGTTTTATTTAACCACTTTAGCATTTGCGATCATTAAAATTTGTTCTGTAAACCTACATCTCTCCATTTTGAATTTTGTTTTGGTCTTGACAGGATCTGCTATTTCCTCCAGTTTTGTACAATCTATATACACTTTTTATTCCATTTAACCAAGTATCCTTGCAAAATTAAAACCCATTAAATCCAATATTTGATGACTAACTAGTGCTAATTACATCTTTACACGTCATCTTATAATAAAGCTTTTACATTAAGGTTTCCTTACTGTGAACTATGAATATTGCAGCACAACACATTTGGAAGATTCCACTTTAAACCTGGCCAGATGAAAAGCTAACCACTATTTTCTAAAATAATTTTGTGCCTGGAAAAACACAAGGAGGAGAGGAGGGGGATAAAAAGTTCCAGCTAAGCAGTTGTTCAAATCCAAACTGTACAACTCTATAGTGAAGCCTTTGAGAGGTCAGAAAAAAATCTTTTGTCTTTTCCACACTCAAATTTCCTTTTTCCAGCATTCTCTGATCATGTAATTTTTTTTCTCTCTCTCATTTTCTCTGGCTGCCCTGAGGTCCAATCCAAGGGTTGGCCAAAGCAGAGAAGTGACTCTGAAGTTATAGGTTACTTTTATTGCCTCCAATAACATAAAGGATGGGCATTTATGACTCTGCAGTGACAGCAAAGGTTCTTTTCTTTCTTTTTCAATTTGGTTCCTGGTATTTCCTTCCCGTGTTGTAAGATTTTATGTCAACTGGTACCGTTTAATGTTGCCTGTTTTACTTGTTTTATATAAGTCAAAAGTCAGAGGCAAAGGGTGACCAAGAAGGCATCTCAAATTAGCCAAACGGAATTTT
Organism: Thamnophis sirtalis; assembly: GCF_051295495.1. Lineage (NCBI taxonomy): Eukaryota > Metazoa > Chordata > Lepidosauria > Squamata > Natricidae > Thamnophis > Thamnophis sirtalis. The sequence goes on from NW_028261382.1 coordinate 72,244,412, forward strand.
TTGTGATATGGGTGTGTATATATTCCCCCAACCCCGAAATCCTCCCAGAACTCCCCCCACCCCACAACCACCCAACCACAACCCTCCCATCCCCCATTCCAGGTAGCTCGGTGAAGGAGACCCTGCGGGTTCAAACGATCCTAGACTGGCGGGGGGGGGAGGGAGGAAAGAGCAGGGGTCCCGTCAATCACCAACTCGCTCCAGGAGCCCCCCCTCCCCCAATCCCACCTGCCGTCCTCACCGCTGCCGCTCCCGGGACCTGAGCCGCGGCGGGCCTCCGTGATGGTGGCGAAGGGGGGGACTGCCCTTGCGTCCGCGCTGAAGGGGTTAGGGGCGAGTCTGAGGAAACCGCCGCCGGTCCCTCCGCTTCCCGGCTGCCGCCGCCGCGCTTCCGCTTCCGCCCCCTCGAGGCGACGTCACGACGTCGTCGCGCGCCCACGTGACATCACGGCGAGGCGTCACTCTCTTTCACCCCGCGCGACGTCATGGCCCCCCGCGCCTCTCTCTCTCTCTCTCTCTCTCTCTCTCTCTCTCCCCCCCCCCGCGCGACGTAACGGCGTTTGTGTTTGTTGTGTCCCGCATGACGTCATGGCCTCAGAAAACCCAACCGCCATTGCCGTACTGGCCTACCCCACCTCAGCACGGACACACATACACACACACACGCACGCACAAAGGCACAGCGGGCCGAAATGGGTCGGAAAACAACTCATGAAGCGGGAAGGCCTTGGCTCCCCGGCCCCTCCCGCGTGGCCTTGGGGACCCGAGGAACACCCCCCCCCCCCAATCTTGGAAGTCCTTCCTCGGCGGTGCTGACAGGAAACAAGGGGCGGGGGAGGGGGAAAAGACTACAGGTCCCAGCGGCCTTTGCAGCGAGACTTCCGGTGAGGGGCTTCCGGCGCTGCTCAAGCCTGATCAATAAGGAACGGCGGGTGGCCCCTGCCTGCTGTACGACACAGCCCATCCTTCCCAGCCAGGGGCCGCATTGGGCTGAGTCTCAGGTGGGTGCTGAGGCAGCCACTCCCCGCGGGAGCGAAAAACGGGGCTCTGCCAGTCTCTGCGTTCTTTTCCTGAGGTGGGGGGGGGGGGAAACAATGCCAGGGTGTCCTCGACTTACGACCACAAAGGAGCCCAAACTTTTCTTGCTAAGCGAGGCGGTTGTTAATCTAGAACGGTCGCTAAATGGACTCTTGCAGATCGCTGCCCTGTAAGTCCTTGGGTGGGAAATGACAGGGGTCCTCGACTTATGACCACAACGGAGCTAGATTTCCTGTTGCTAAGCGAGACTGTTGTAAAGTGAATTTTGCCCCCATTGGACGATCTTTCTCGCCACAGCTGTTGAATGAATCACTGCAGTGGTTAAACATCCCCTCTCTCTCTCCCTCCCTCCCTCCCTCTCTCTCTCTCTCTCTCACACACACACACACACTCTTACACTTTGCTCCTCCTTTTCCTTCTGTTAATTACCTATCTTTTGTTTCCTTTGCATTTTATATAATAAAAGAAACAAAAATGCAAAAAAATAAAGATAAGCTAAGTTAGTAACCTGGTTGTTAAGTGAATCCGGCTTCCCCATTGCCTTGGCTTAACAGAAGGTCACAAAAGGGGAACGCTACGACCTTTGAAAAACCAAGCCAGTTGCTAAGCATCCCAATTCTGATCATGTAACCTATGGGGGGAGGGCGGCTGCTGCAATTGTATAAGGGTGAAAAATGGTCACTTTTCCCCCACTGCTGTTGTATCTTCGAATGGTTCACTAAATGAACAGCTGTAAGTCAAGGACTACCTGTGATGTAGTTTTGAAGCAATGGCAACTTCCAACTGGCATTTTAAGGACAGTCCCATGTACGGTGCAATTGTAGTAATCTATTCCAGGGATGAAAATCACAGGCCAATGGCCAAGCGCTCCAATTTTCATCACGTGCCCTTAAATGAAACCTTCCCGCTGAAATAAAACTCATTTCTATTTGCAGAGTTTTAGCTTCCGTCTGTGGTGACCACTTGGTGTTCCGATGAAGGACTCCTTGACTCTCCTGTCCCGCATCCAGGCACACCCGGATTCCTGTTGTTGGTTCCTGGCCTGGAATCCCAAAGGGACACTACTGGCTTCCTGTGGTGGAGACCGTAGCATCCGCATCTGGGGAAAAGAAGGTAGGCTCAGGTGGTCAGCTTGGGGTTTACATTTTCAAGAACGGAAAAACTTCTTGGATGAGAAGCGAAATATCTTCAAAGAAAAACCCGAAAATCCAATTGCCTCTTGAAAAAAAGCACCTTTGGGACCTGGAGAACTCCATAGATATGTACAGGCCACTGTTTCCCTCCCATTTCCTTGTAGCTTACCATGCTCTCTGCCTCCCAAACTGAGGACTGTTTTAGTTGGTTTAATGGGTATTTCCAAATCTTATCTCGAACAGCCCTAATGCCCTGAACCTGTTCTGACCTAGGCTTCCCAAGACCATGAAGCCGACTCCCCATCCCAATAAAGCCACTTTTATTTAGGTTAAAGGGAATTCCTCTCCAGCAAAGTCCCGGCCAACAGTCTTTCATGAGATTTCCCAACCACAGGCCTTTATCAGGCTTGGAGAACTGCCAGGCCGATATCTTCCAAACGCCACGCTGTAGGAATTCCTTGGCAAGAAGTCAGGAATAGAGTTCACCCTAATGAATTGAACTAATTGTCTCCTGCAAACTCCCCTCCCCTTTTTTTCCTCTTTTATTTCCTCTGGGAGAGGTCATTCATCGTCCACCTGTGGCTTTACTCCCAAGTTGTCCCCTGTCCCTTAGCTGTTTCCTTCTTCCAGCAACTCTGTGCATGCGCACATTGGGAACAGGCTTCAGCTGTTCATCTGCCTCACTGATGTCTGACTCTGAAGGCAGCTGATAACTGGCACATGGCCCTGGCCCCCTCTCTGCCTCCGACACAGAGCCCTCATCAGAGCCCTCCCCAGACTCCAAGACTGGCCCATCTTCCTCCACAACCTCCTCACTACCTGAGTCTGCTACCACTTGCGGGCCACAGCAGAACCTCCATCAATGCAGCCACAGCTAATTTTGCAGTCAGCAGAGACCCAAGTCCTCAGTGCTAAGAAAAAGGAAAGCTACCATAGATACTTGATTAATATGCTTAGATCTTGGGGTTCCAAGCTCAGGCAGGGATATTGCCAACCACATTGCCAGGAGCTTTCTCTCTTGTCAGGTGATGGCTGGGTGTGCAAGTCCATTCTGGGTGAAGGGCACCAAAGGACCATCCGCAAAGTGGCCTGGTCCCCCTGTGGGAACTACTTGGCTTCAGCCAGCTTTGATGCAACCACCTGCATCTGGAAGAAGAACCAGGCCGATTTCGAGGTACAGCATCCTTTGTGGGTTCCAATTCAGATTCACTCCATGGAAAGATAATATGTTGAAATTGCAAGATTTGATAATTAACCAGGGGGGGGGGGAGGATTAAGGCATCTTGAAGCCTTCCTTATGTGCTGCTCTTGTAGAGCCATTTGGTTCCAATATTCTCAAAACGAGAACCAAGTGCAGCAAGCGAATTGTGAAGATAAAAAGGGGAAAGTACACATAATATGACTATTTGAAAATGTTACAACTCACAATAACAAATATTTACTGGGCACGATTTATAGTGCACAATTCAGACCTGAGTGATTGAAATCTTGTGTAACTTACAGGGGTGCAAAATTGGAAGACAGTTAAAAAGATGGAGCAGTGAGAATCTCAATGGAGAAAAAAAATATCGTCGCTTTAAACATACTTAAAGACAATTTTTCTAAGCCTTTTGTGACCTGACACACCACGGGGAAGCCAGATTCATATCATTTAACCCCTGGAGTGATCCTCTTAACAATTGGGCCAAGAAAGCCATTAAAATGGGGCAAAACTCACTTAGCATCCAAAATTTTGAGCTCAGTTGTGGATATTAACAGTCAAGGCAAATTGGTGCCAGATATGAATCAGTGGAATTCACAAGGGGCTGGAGTTAGGCCATTTGTGGGAGCGTGGTGATTCCAAACTGATTGTGCGTTTGACTCCACCCTCAAGCTCCTCCTGGTCATCTCCCCCACTGCCCTGCCATGGAACATTTCTCCTTGGGGTCTCAGATTGTCAGTTGCCCTTCCCGTAAATAAATGTCTCCTCTCTCTCTCCACCCAGTGTGCAGCGACTCTGGAGGGCCATGAGAATGAGGTGAAGTCCGTAGCCTGGGCCCCGTCTGGCAGCCTCCTGGCTACCTGCAGCCGAGACAAAAGCGTCTGGGTTTGGGAAGGTGAGCGAGAACTTGGAGAATCGTGGGAGGCAGACAATCCTTTGGTGATAGGGGGGGAAAGGGAGGATTGGCAGAGGGGGGCTTTGAAATTTTCAGAACCTGTTATGATGCTCTCACAAAGTGGCTGCCAGGATAAGCATGTGTCAGAATGTGCAAAGCATGACTGCTATTTTGAGACAACCCAGGAGCAAAGTACAGTATCCAGAGGTTTACATATGCATATACATATACATATACATACATACATACATATACATACATACATACATACATACATACATACACACAGACATATATACACACATACATGTACTAGGCAAAATCAGGCAATCAATCTTCAACTATAATACGGAAGCACACACAGAGAGAGAAACCGCCCTCACAGGGCCTCTCATATAGACAGCTTCTTAAAGTGGCAGTAACCCTGCTGACTCATTGCATTATCTTGGTTTACAGCCTTAAAGCAGCTGGTCAGCTATTCAATCATTACCTTAACAGCATAGCTAATCACAACCCCACCCCCCATTTGACCCCAAAAGTGAAGGAATGAGCTTCTGCCATCACAGCCCCACAGAACACGGCTTCTGATTTTGCTCTCTGGGTGTACAGAAGGGAAGGACTGCTTTCTGAAGAATGTCGAAGGGATTCGTGTCAATCAGGCTGACAGATTTTAAAACCTTTTTAAAATAATAAAATTAGGGAAGCTGCCCGAAAGCAAGGGAAGGTGACCTACTGTTCTCTCTTTCTGTAATAGGGAAAATGGAACTTCTACATATGTTGAGTTTGTCTATTAAGAAATCCATGGAGTGGTTCCTTTTTTTTTTTTGGTTTCTCTTTTGATTTTTTCTTTTCCCACTGGTGTGGGCATGTATTGTTTAAGAAACAAAAATTATTATTATTATTATTATTTTTAAATAATAATTATAGTCAAATGAAAATGGATATATGATGATGGTGATATGTATGAATATTTGAGTTAAAATGCTCAAGTTAACATGAATTATGTTTGTTGACTGTGGAAGAGATGCACAAAAGTCTATTTGTAACCAACTGATACACTTTCTATAGCATGTATGTTATATTTGTTTTAAATTAAAAATTAAAAAATTTTAATTAAAAAAAAAGAAATCCATGGAGTGGCTAGGAGGGTGTGGATGCATTTCCATTTTTTCACTTCGTTTACATTCTCTACCAAATTATTCTGAACAGTTTGTCGTACAGTCAGCCAGATGTTCAGACCAGGTTTGGCATTTTGGTCCACCTATCAAGTCCCAGATCCTTCCCAGGGATCTGGGGTTGGCAGAGGTGGTTGTTTGATGGCGTTAGAAATAATGTGGCAGGATGTAAGCTGTTCTTGACTAATGCTGCCTTTCGCAATTGACCGATTGGGGATTTTGTCATTGCCGGTGATGATATTATGCTTTGTCACATGATGTTCAGACTGGTCTTGGCATTTTGGTCCACCTACCAAGTCCTTCTCAAGGACCTGACATGTGTGGAATTTTAATAGTGTTAAAGGTAGCATCACTGGATGTAAACTGTTTTGAATAAAGCTGCCTTTTGCAATTGACCGGTGGAGATTTGTATTATTCGGTTTTTATCAAATTCCCCCCTTCTCCGTTACAGTGGATGAAGAGGACGAATACGAGTGCATGAGCGTCCTGAATTCTCACACACAGGATGTGAAGCATGTTGTCTGGCATCCTAACCAAGAGGTGAGTCTGGTTTTTTTCTTTGAGGTGGGGCTCTCCTTCTGCATAGCTGCAACTGCTAGAAGATTGTTTTTGTGAAACAAATGCAGAGATTCTCTGGAAATGGGCATTTCAGGTGGAAAGTCTCCTTTGTAGATTCTGTAATGGCTTTGTTCCCTGAGCCATCCGCCTGGTAAACTCACATCCAAACTAGATTGTGTTTTTTCTCGGTATCATATATGTGGGTATATGCATAATTTTGTATTTATTTATTTATTTTCTCATGTTTATGTAGTTATTAACCGATTAACAGAGTTGGAAGGGACCTTATAGGTCATCTAGTCCAATCCCCCACCCAAACAGGAGACCCTTCACGATTTCTGATAGATGGCAATCCAGCCTCCAGGGATGAATCCCCCACCACTTCTGAAGGAAACTTCTGTTCCATGGGTTGACTGTTCTGTCAGAAAATTCCTCCTTATTTCCAGGTTGAATCTCTTCTTGATCAGTTTCCATCCATTGTTCCTTGTCTGGCCTTTGGATGCTTTGGAAAATAGCCTGTCCTCTCGGGGGCAGCCCCTCAAATATTGGAAGACTGCTCTCATGTCTCCCCTGGTCCTTCTCTTCACTAGACTAGCCATGCCCAGTTCCTGCAACTGTTCTTCATATGTTTTAGCCTCCAGTCTCCTCATCATCCTGGTTGCTCTTCTCTGCACTCTTTCTAGAGTCTCAACATCTTTTTGATAGTGTGGTGACCAAAACTGGATGCAGGATTCTAGGTGTGGTCTTACTAGAGCTTTATAGAGTGGTATTAGCACCTCCCTTCATCTTGAATATATATTTTATGTGTGTATGTATGTATGTATGTGTATAAATTGTATGTTGCCTTTGTGCTGATAAATAAAGGGAGACACGTGTGTGTGTGTATGTTGTATATTGTGTATGATGACCCTTTGAGAGCTATGTGCCAACAAAATTTCATTTTAATTCATACCAATTAATGTACATTCAAAGTGACAACAAAGTTATTCTAAGTCTGAGAGTCTTTGGTTCTTTATGCCGATGCTGATTTGGGTCTCCCTCTTGGGGGTTTTTCTCCTCCCAGCTGCTGGCATCTGCCAGTTACGATGACACAGTCAAGCTGTATCGGGAGGAGGAAGATGACTGGGTGTGCTTCAGCACCTTGGAAGGCCATGAGTCCACAGTGTGGAGCTTGGCCTTTGACCAGAGTGGAGAAAGGCTGGCTTCCTGTAGTGATGACAAAACCGTGCGCATTTGGCGCCAGTTTAAGCCAGGCAATGAGCAAGGTGAGTGCTACAGCACGGTGCCCTGTGTTACATCCCAGAGGATGGAACTGTTTGTTTGTTTTTATTCATTTATTAAATGTATTTGCCACATCTTTGCCACAAGGTGTGTCCCTGGGTGGTTTCCAACATTACAATAAAAATACAAAATTATGGTGAAAAGATGGGAGGGAAGGGAGCATGATGCACAGCGGGGAGGTGAGATCGAAAGTCCCTACAGAGAGCGGTGAGGACAATGGAGAAGATTATAGGAAGCTCGCTTCCAGTGATTCAGGATGCTGCTCATTAGTGTTGTGTGCTTGAAGCTCAAAGCATTGTCACAGACCCCACACACCCACTTCACAATCTGTTTCTGTTGCCCCCCTCTGGGAGAAGGTTTTGAAGTATTTCTAGCAGGACTTCCAGATTCTACAACAGCTTTGTTCCCTAGGCCATCCGTCTGGTAATCTTGCAAGATTTGTTTCTCCCACTGTGTACATGTATTTATCCGGACTAGACTGTGCTGTTTCTCTGTGTCATTTAATAATATACGTGGGAATATGCATAATTTTGTGTTTATTTGTTCGGTCATGATTATGTAGTATATATTGGAGGTGGTAACCCTCTGAGAGTTGCATGCAACGAAATTTCACTTTAATGTACGCCGGTTAGTGTACATTCAAAGTGACAACAAAGTCATTCTGTTCTTCTGTATTTGTCCATCAAGCACCTCCAGTGTGGTACTCAGGTATCACTAGTTTTAATAACTGCAGTGATTCACTTAACAATTGTGGCAAAAAAGGTCGTAAAATGGGGCAAAATTCACTTAACAACACTGTCTCACTTAGCAATAGATATTTTGGGCTCAATTATGGTCATTAAGTTGAGGGTTATTTGTATAAGACTGCCTGTATGGGAGTGTTGTGGCCTGCCAATAGCCAGTGTAACTGGCAGCAGATTCGGACAGTGAGGAGGTTGGGGAGGAAGATGGGCCAGTACTGGAGTCTGAGGAAGGCTCGGATGAGGGCTCTGTGTCAGAGGCAGTGAGGGGGCCAGGGCCGTATTCCAGTTATCAGCTGCCTTCGGAGTCAAGACATCAGTGAGGCAGACAAACAGCTGGAGCCTGTTCCCAGTGTGCATATGTGCAGAGTTGCCAGACGAAAGGAACAGCTAAAGAACAGGGGTCGACTTGGGAGTAAGGCCACAGGTGGACAGTGAATGGCCCCTCCCAGAGGAAAGAAAAGAGGAGCGAAAGGGGAGTGGAGTTTTGCAGGAGATGATTAGTTCACTTAATTGGTTTGTGACTCTCTGAGACTCCTTGCCAAGTTTTGCAGAGATCAGCCTGGAAGCTTTCCAAGCCAGATAAGGTCTGTGACTGTAAATCCTCCCTTGAAAGACTTTGCTGGATGTGAATGAGCAGAATTCACAGGACATTAATAAAAGGTTTTTTTTGTCGGGACAAGGAGTTGGCTTCGTGGTTTGGGGGAAGCCTAGGTCAGAAGCCTAAGGTTCTGAGCCAAATGCAAAATCCTGGTTCCCATAAAACTGGACCACTTAAGGGACACCGAATCCCCCTCCCACCCACTCGTAGTTTCTGCTCCATCAACTGTTCCTCAGCTCCCAAACCCTTGATTGGACCTCTGTAGTTTAAATTTATTTTTCCAAGAGGCCTGAAGCTCCTGCAGAAGAGCCAAGAGGCAACAACCTTTAACCTCTTGTGTGTTTCAGGCGTGGCCTGTAATGGCACCGATCCCATTTGGAAGTGTGTTTGCACCCTCTCTGGTTTCCACACGCGGACCATCTACGACGTGGCATGGTAAGTGGAGATGCTCCCCACAGCATCCCAGGACCAGCTGAGATCTGTGCCAATTACGACATCAATTGACCCTTCCCCCTGTGAATATGAATCATGCATTCGGTCCATCCTCCTAGCAGAGATCGTGGGAAAGAAAGGGAGTCACCGGAGGCCTCTAAGAAGAGACAGGTCAGCTGCCTGTCTCAAATTGCATAAGGTTCCTGCTTGAGGAGGGGTTTGGACTAGAAGACTTCCAAGCTCCCCCATTTGAGTGGCATTATGGCCTAGTGGTGAAGACGCTAGCCTTCTACGTGGAAGGTTGAGAGATTAATCCTCTGTAGCGGCAGATGTTTCTCTCCTAGGGCGCAAAAGAACCAACAACCGCCATTTGCCATGAACTCCACCTAGGCATCAGAAAGGGCATCCAGCCAGTAAATGCTCAATTCTATTGTCGCCCCGAGCACCCCGAATTAAGGGATTACAGGATCAAAAAAAGGGAGAGTTTTTTAAATTATCAGCTTCTCTTGAATACGTCCCAGTATGTTCTGAACCATCTAATCCTGATCCAGAATTGTTTCCTTTTCCAAATTCCTGGCAGGTGCCACCTGACAGGTGCCTTAGCCACCGCCTGCGGAGACGACGCCATCCGGGTGTTTGAAGAAGACCCCCTCTCGGATGCTCATCAGCCCACCTTCTCCTTGACTGCCCACGTGGCCCGAGCGCATTCTCAGGATGTGAACTGCGTTGCCTGGAGCCCCAAGGAGCCGGGCTTGTTGGCTTCATGCAGCGACGATGGAGAAATGGCCTTCTGGAAGTACCAGCGTCCAGAGTCTTGCTGAATATCTTGTTCACCTCCAGGGTTGGGTATTCAGGAGCACTAGATTTCCCTCAGAAAAAGCAACTAAACATCCTACCAATTGCTTGAACGTGTGGTCGTTGTTTCCATCCTTTCTGGAGAACTGCACTTCCCTAGGTGAGAACTTAACTCTCTAAAAGGAAAACACTGGATTTAACTAAGAGGAGATCCGATTTGTTTTCTTTGGTATGGATCCAGCCAAGGTAAGACTGCACTGAAGGTGGATTTGCAAGTTATGTCCGAAGGGAACCTGGGAAAGCTTTCTTATCCCTTCTACTCCGGCTCCAGTAAGTGAAATCATAGGCGTGAAATGTTGGTTTCTATTTAAAACCAGCCAAAGGGAAAGAGCCATCTGGACATCTATAACATGAATAAAATAGAACATCTGCTGTTGTTCATCTTGACTCCTTTGTTAAACTGCAGCTTCCCCAACCTGGTGCTCAGGTGGTTAGGGATGACGGGACAAGATTTCTCTCTCTGTTTGGGGAAAATGAAAGCGACTGGGGCTGGAGAACGATGGAAAGGATGAAATTTCAAAGACCGAGTGACTTAGGCGCTCGGATAGTACAAGGGGTTTTTTTTTGCCAAGGAATGTCTACTTCAGTATTTTTTTCCCCATTTATGATAGGCACCTAATTTTCCTCAACAGTATAATCTGTTTCCCATTCCATTTTTAAGAATAAGGTAAAGGTAAAGGTAAAGGTTCCCCTTGCACATATGTACTAGTCGTTCCTGACTATAGAGGGCGGTGCTCGTCTCCATTTCAAAGCCAAAGAGCCAGCACTGTCCGAAGATACACTATATTACCAAAAGTATTCACTCACCTGCTTTACTCGCATATGAACTTACTGTGACATCTCATTCCTAATCCATAGGGTTCAATATGACGTCGGTCCACCCTTTGCAGCTATAACAGCTTCAACTCTTCTGGGAAGGCTGTCCACAAGGTTCAGGAGTGTTTATGGGAATTTTTGACCATTCTTCCAGAAGCACATTTGTGATCACACACTGATGTTGCAATAGCAATAGCAGTTAGACTTATATACCGCTTCATAGGGCTTTCAGCCCTCTCTAAGCGGTTTACAGAGTCAGCATATTGCCCCCAACAATCTGGGTCCTCATTTTACCCACCTCGGAAGGATGGAAGGCTGAGTCAACCTTGAGCCGGTGAGATTTGAACCGCCGAACTTCAGCTAGCAGTCAGCTGAAGTGGCCTGCAGTACTGCAGTACTGCACTCTAACCACTGCGCCACCTTGACTCGTTGCACGAGTTTACGTGTCCTACCACTTCGTGCATGAGTTGCTTTTGTTCCCAAACACTTCCATGTTCTTACAGTTGACTGTGGAATATTAGGAGCGAGGAAATTTCAGGACTGGATTTGTTGCACAGGTGGCATCCTATCATAGTTCCACGCTGGAATTCACTGAGCTCTAGAGAGCGACCTCTTCTTTCACAAATGTTTGTAAACACAGTCTGCATGGCTAGGTACTTGATTTTATACACCTGTGGCCATGGAAGTGATTGGAACACCTGATTCTGATTATTTGGATGGGTGACTGAATACTTTTGGCAATATAGTGTATCTCCATGGTCATGTGGACAGCATGACTCAGCGCCGAAGGCGCACGGAATGCTGTTACCTTCCCACCAAAGGTGGTTCCTATTTCCCTACTTGCATTTTTTACGTCCTTTTGAACTGCTAGATTGGCAGAAGCTGGGACAAGTAACGGGAGCTCACTCCGTTACGCAGCACTAGGGATTCGAACTGCTGGTCTTTCTCAGGTCTTAGCCACTGAGCCACCGCGTCTTTTTAAGAATAATCATGTCTTAAATTTTTTTTCACTTATGAATGACCCGATATAGGCCACCTTTTTCATCATTTCCTTTGCCTTATCCATGTTCTTTCTCCTCCATTGAAATGCAGCTGCAATCACCCTTCCAATCACCTGACTTGTTTTTTCAAGCATTGCTGGGATGTTGCATTTCCTGCAACCCCATCCAGCTTCTTTCCAGCAGGAAGACAAACACGTGATGAGTAGAGAAAAAAAATCACAGTGCAGATTTCTGAGATTCTTAGAGCATCTGCTTCCTCTCCTCTTTTAATCTCATGACAGTGGAAATGTGTCTTAGGGATAGATACCCCCTGACACTCACTTGGCAGTTTCTCCAGACAATTCGATTCCGCTTCCTTCCCCAGGATCGGAATCATTGGGTGTGCTGTGTATGTTCTTACACCCGACATGGAGTTATGAGTTGGGGAAGGCCTAAATGCCAAACCAAAATGCTCATGGAAGCTTAGTGGAAAACAACATGCTATGTGAATGTAGAGAGATGCAGAGTCCATCCCATGGTGGCACAGTGGTTAGAATGCAGTATTACAGGCTAATTCACTGCCTACTTCCAGGAGTTGGCTAGGACTATGAGTGCGGTCCATGAGGCTCTCACCTGAAGGATCAGTTGTCTGAGGCTGGAGATCCGCTCCTGCGACAGAAAGACTTGGCAATTTAGTGTCTATGATGGCCCCGAAATGCAGCAACCTGGTGGTGGGAGTGAGATGGCTTTTGTCCATGTTGATGGAGAACCCATGTTCTTGAAGGGCTCTCATGGTCATCTGGTGGTCTCTCTGCCCGCTTGCTGGCGGGACGGTGATTTGATGATGATGTTGTCCAGGTCTGCTTGAAGTCTCACTGGACACGACCTCAGGGACACTACCATGGCTGCCAGAATCCTTGTAAATGTTCAGGGGGGGGGGCAATGACAGGCCGAACAGCAGGGCCCTGTATTGATAGTGCGTTGGGTCCTCACACCACTGACCGTCATGCCAAAACGCTCAAAGCAAGCAAGTGCCCCCTCAGGCCCCTGGCCACTGCGCAAAGAGAAAAGGGCGATTGCGTCGGCTCTTAAGCTGGATCGCATCACCCAGCAAGACAGATAAACTGTGCATGCCCGGAGAAGCCCGGAGCACGCGCCGGCAACACGCAGCAGTAATAGAAGCAATGAGATTTAAAGACCTTTATTTTCCTTGCAGAATGGAATTATTTGGTTGGAAAGTCCATGTCAAGGGTAAATTTCTGTTGATAGTCTGGAACCACTTAAAACGTGTCCATTGGGCTAGAACTGAATTGAAAAATCTGAGGAGCCGGAAGAGAAGGCGTGGCTAAAGTTCTTTCAATTCAGTCCAGGGCAGTCAGACAGAATTTAACCCATGCTTGGACTCTCCAAGTAGCGTACGGGAAAAGCAGTATAGAAGTCTTAAGTGCTATTGCTACCTGCTGGTTATGTACCGATAATAACTTATCTTTGACCAAAGAGGAAGCCAAAAAAGGTGGCTTCCTTCTGGCAGTTTAAAGTTTTGATCTAAACACAAAAGAAAAAAAAAAGATGTGTACGACAGCCTTGCTGTAACACTCAAGCAAAAATAACTTTACTGAAGTCCTCTTAGCCCCTGTTATTCATCCGCAGTCAGCTCTCTGATCTTTTGTTCCCTGGCACTTGTTCCCCTTAACACGTAGCACTTCTTTCATTGATGCTTGTTCATTGTAGCAAAAAGAGGGGAAAAAACCTATTTGCACGATTAATTACTGCAGTGGCTGAATAATCTGCACATTTCTCTGGCATCGCTCTTCCCTTGATATAAATACATCCCCCAGTGCTGTACCATATCTTAAGCTACATTAGCTGGTTTCCTATTTGGCAAATACAAGACTCTTAACTCAGAGTGTCTCATCTCCTGCACTCTAAACAGTTCAATGATTACTTAAGTACCTTAATGGTTTCTCATCTGACAGCTGTTCAAATTTCCTGACTGGCTTCACTTCCTCCAATTGGTTCATTCATAGGATCTTGCCACTTTCCAAGGATTACAAACAGCTGCTGTTGTTGTTTTTTTGCAAATCCTAAGGACATCTGCTCACCCTTTTATTACAAAGGAGCTGTTAAGAGTCCCGCCCCAAAAACTAAAACGAGATTCTGCTTTCAGTAGCCATCAGCACTGTAATGCCTGCCTGCCTGGCTTACTGGAACTCTGAATTCTATTAAATCGGATGTAGGCAGAATGCTGAAAATGTACAACCTGTTTACACAATCTGCGGCCCGCAAAGAATTCATTTTTGCTCATGGGACACAGCCTAGAGGAATAATTTTTTCAGATGTAGGAGAAAGGGGTGCTTTCAGCTTCTTTGTTAAATCTTCCCTGTTGTTAGGAATACCAGAGGAGGGCAAGACTATATTTAGTCTCCTGCAATTAAGATTTTATTTTTAAAAATGGTTTCTACTGATTACACCAAATAAAATGGCAGAAGATTACACCAGTCTCATGTGCAAGAAAATGCAAATCCATATAGCATGGGAGGTTGGATATTGGAAGGACATCAAGAAATATGCAGAACCAATATAGCAATAGCACTTAGACTTATATGCCGCTTCACAGTGCTTTGCAGCTCCCTCTAAGCGGTTTAGAGTCAGCCTCTTGCCCCCAACAATCTGGGTCATTTGACCCACCTCGGAAGGATGGAAGGCTAAGTCAACCTTGAGCCAGTCAGATCGAACTCTTGGCTGTGGGCAGTAAATTAGCTTGTAGTACTGCATTCTAACCACTGTGCCACCATGGCAGGCAGGCAGGAAGGAAAAGGGAGAGAGGGAGGGAGGATGCAAGGAAGAAGAGAGGGAGGATGCAAGGAAGAAGAGAGGGAGAATGGAAGGAGGAATAGTAATCGGACTTAAACTTATATACAGTGCTTTATAGCCGTCTTCAATTTACAGAATCAGCCTCTTGCCCCCAACAAGCTGGGTCCTCATTTAATGTCAGAAAGATGGAAGGCTGAGTCAACCTCGAGCCAGTTAGGATCGAACTTCCGGCAGTGTGCAGAGTCAGCCTGCAATACTGCCTTCTAAACTGCACCACCACGGCTCTAACAACTATCTTCACTTGGACTACTCTCCCCCCCAAAAGGGACCCATGTTAGTTCCTGGAAGTTTTATTTTGGAAAATTAGCAGGATCTCCAAACAATCAAGTCTGCTCGTTTACTCCAAACATTGTACATCAAAACTACTGCTTGTTTTGCTGAGTTTAAAAAAAAACAACAGGGAAAAGCTGAAGATGCTGGCAGGAACACAAAAGGTGGAAGTCCCTTTCTACACCTGCTGACTGGGGCTTAGACAATGTAGGGAATCAGAAACTGAGAACATCTACAAAACAGCTTTCCAACCACCTATGGTGGTTATCTGCTCCAAGAAAGTCCACAATGACTTGATGAAGGTCCTATCACCAAGGATGTTCAGCCTGTCACTCAGTCGGAGTCGCTGTCACTCTCTGCCTCTTTTACGTCCACACTGAACTTGTACTCTTGGTCACAGCCCATGTAGGCATCGCTCATGAAGTAGAGCGTGTAGTTGTGTGTCCCGGTGGTTGGAGCCACAAAATCCAGCTTCACCTAAAATAGCACAAGAATTGGGTTTTTAGAACAAGTCGGATCAACAGGAACTGGTTGCCTGCAAAAAGCAGGGATTAGGCCAGGGGTCAGCAAGCTGCAGCTCTGGAGCCGCATGTGGCTCTTTCATCCCTCTGCTGCAGCTCCCTGTTTCCAGTCAGTGCCACAATTGATAGGGCTTTCGGTTAGGACAGGTAGAGGAAAAAGAATGCCATGCTAGAAGACTCTATGGTGGGGGAACCGGACTTCTGATCAGCAGAGGAAAAAGGATGCCATGCTAGGAGGAGACTCTATGATGGGGGAACTGGACTTCCGGTCGGCTCCAGAATTGAACGGGGGGCTTCTGTTTAGGACTTTTGTGGCTATTTGAGTGTTTAAGGTTGCCCACCCCTGCTGTAACTCAACCCTTGCATCCCCAATATTCTCTCTGGGTTTTGCAAAGAAATATACAATTCCCAGTGGTAAATAATGGTGGGGTGTCCTTCTTAGCAGGGATCTCCAACCTTGGGAACTTTAAGCCTGGCAAACTTCAACTCCCAGAATTCCCAGCTTTGCTTTCAGTGGAAAAAGAAACAGCTCAACGCAATAGGCATCTCTTTGGGGAAAGCATGAAAATACACAGATTGAATCATGTTAAGGGCTAACAATAAAATCGGGTGCAATTCATGCTTTGTTTAGCTTCTTAACTTTGACATTTCAGACGAGAGGTTTTTTTTTAAAAAAAATCAATAGCCGCTAAACTACAAGCAGGACAATGGACATTACAGAATGCGAGGCAGGAAAAAAAGTGACACAGGGAACAGAATTTAGCTTCCAAGAATCCTGCTTTCAATAGAAGCGGATATTCGTAGAGTGGGGTTGAACCGTTGGGTCCTTGATGCTCTCTGAGTTGGGGGGGGGGGAGGGGGTTGGTAGACTTTTCATTACCAAAGTAAGTAATCTCATCAGTGTTACCTGGTTTCATACGTGGCTGCTTTTGGTTAGGGTGAACTCCTGTCCTGGACTGTTCCTGCAAATTCTACTTGTGAACCCTGAAACTCTGAGCATTGGACTGGCTGATGGGAAGCTCCAAATCTCATGGCTGGATTTTGGCTTCTCTTTGGAAACTATTCAGGGAAATCTGAGAGCTTGGAGGGAAAGAGGGAATGGAGCTGGCAGAGAGAGAGAGACAGAGGCAGAGCCTGGGCCGTTCGTCAGCCCTCAGATGGAGAGTCAATAGCTCCCAGGTCTGGAGGTGGCTGATGAGGAAGAGGAGGAACAGCTGGGCCCAGTGCCTGACACATGGATGCACAGAAGGCAAAGGTGAGGAGAACAGTGGAAATCTATTGGCCGGTCCTCAGGACAGAAGAGCCATGGCTGCTAGCGAGGCCCCTTAGCTCTGGGGATAAAAGGCAGGGGGTGGAGACAAATAGATGTGACAGACAACTATTCATCTTCCGGACGGACGGACTTTTTAGCCTGCGGTGAGAGAGAAACTTTTTGCCGGGGCTGCCAGCGCTCCTAATAAAGGAATACTTGAGTTCACTTCAGAGGGTTGATCGTGTTTGGGCAGCTGAGTCAGAACAATAACCAAGACTGATGTAGATGCGTGAGTGTCTTACCTTGGCCTTCTGCTGCAGCGTCAGTCGCTTGATGGAAATGAGGCTGTTGGATTTAGAGTCACCAATCACCACCCACCAGCCTTCCTCACGTTTCTGCAGGAAAGAATCAACAAAGAGGACAAAGTGAGGCGCACAACGACGGTGTATTCTCAGCCCCAACAGACCCTTGCTTGTTCTGACCCAGCCTTTGCCAGCAATGAGAAACCATTTACTGACGAGTAAAACAGACCCCTTTAGTCAAACAGGGAAGGAACAGTCTTGTCACATTGGATAAAGCTAAAAGTAAAGGTTTCCCTTGCACATACGTATGTGCTAGTCGTTCCTGACTCTAGGGGGCAGTGCTCATCTCCGTTTCAAAGCCGAAGAGCCAGCGCTGTCTGAAGATGACTCGGTGGTCATGTGGCTGGCATGACTAAACACCCAACGGGCATGGAACACTGTTCCCTTCCCACCAAAGTGATCCCTATTTTTCGACTTGCATTTTTAATGTGCTTTCGAACTGCTAGCTTGGCAGAAGGTGGGACAAATCACAGGAGCTCACTCCATTAGGTGGCGCTAGGGATTCCAACCGCCCATCTTTCTCATCGACAAGCTCAGCATCTTAGCCACTGAGCCATCCCTGTTTAAACATCATGTTGGATAAACAACCCAAAAGTAATTAGTCACAAAGGAAAGTTTTTCCCCCTTCTGAAACGGGGTAAGAACAGTCTCTGTTCAATGAGAACTCAAGATAGAAAGTCCTTGCAAGGATTACTGTAAAATCCCCGTTTTCTCCCGATCACCTGGGACTCGGGAGGCAGAGAATAGATGGGGGTGGGGCCAGTCAGGTGGTATTTACCGGTTCTCCCAACTACTCAAAATTTCCTCTACTGGTTCTCCAGAACTGGACAGAACCTGCTGAATACTACCTCTGGTTTACAAGTTTCAAAAGTATAGAATATATGCATATATTTATTTACTTTTTTAACGGGTGCAAGAATATATCAGAAGCGTTCTACGAGTGCAGGTTATAGAAAAGGTTGGGAATATCAATAGCACATAGACTTTATAGCCCTCTCTACGCCATTTACAGAGTCAGCCTTTTACCCCCAACAATCTGGATCCTCATTTGACCCAACTCGGAAGGCTGGAAGACTGAGTCAACCCTGGCGAGATTCAAACTACCAAACTGCAGGCAGTCAGCAGAAATAGCCTGAAGTGCTGCACTCTAACCACTATGCCACCAGGAACCGCTGGTCTATGTCTTCTTTTCCCCGAGAGCCGGCTTATTGCTTTCCGTTGCTCTCCTCTCCTCTCTAAGCATACACACATCTGGGATGGGCCCCATCTGCTCCTCCCCCTCACTCAGCTCAGGCTCCGAAGACAGCTGCCTCTCCACCTAGGGGGTGAGGGGGTGGAAGGCCCCAGCTTTGCAACTGCCTCTGCTTCCTCATCAGAGCCTCCCAGAGTTGCCCCGGGCTCCTCCTTCCCCGGCTCTGCTGCTAGCTCTGCCGGCAGCTGACGGGCCACAACACTCAGCCTCTCCCAGAAGCTGAATCATCCATAGGCTTCCCAGAATCTTTCCCCAAGGACCCCACTTACCTGTGGGAACAGTGGGGCAATCACGGGCCCAGTTACTTCCTCCTCTCGTTCCAGCTGCACCAGCACGACCACAGGTCCTCCACTGGAGAGAGAAAGTAAGTAGTAGACTCACATGTTTCCCCAGCACGGTTTGCAGCCTTCGCTCCCTTCCCAGTCCGCTACAAGCCAAAGAGGCTGCAGGAGCAACAGAGGACTAAGACCTTGCGGTTTCCAGCATGGGATCCTGTCCCAGATTTTTTTTTTATTGGTGTTTTTTTTTATTGGTGCTTCCGAGTCAGTCTCGAGTCCTGGTGACTGCCTGGACATTTTCGGAAGTGGTTTGCTATTACCAGCTTCCTCAGAGCTAAGGGAGAAGGGCTGGCTCAAAGTCCCCATTTGGCTTTGTGTCTAAGGTAGAACTAAAATTCAACAGTCTCCCAGCTTTTAGCCAGGTGCCTTAACTATTACACCAGCTCTCACAGAAAGTTTGCCACCTTTGTAAGTTTAAAGTTAGAGAGGCGCCTCTGAATGCCCAATTTAATTTTAAAAATGGAGAACCTGAAATCTATGAGAGAGAGAGAAAGTCCAAAGTATTTCCTGCTCTTCTAAAAGTAAATTTGAATAGAATAGAATAGCAGAGTTGGAAGGGACCTTGGAGGTCTTCTAGTCCAACCCCTGCTTAGGCAGGAAACCCTACACCACTTCAGACACATAGCTTTCCAACATCTTCTTAAAAACTTCCAGTGTTGGAGCATTCACAATTTCTGGAGGCAAGTTGTTCCACTGATTAATTGTCCTCACATCAGGAAATTTCTCCTCAGTTCCAAGTTGCTTCTCTCCTTGATTAGTTTCCACCCATTGCTTCTTATTCTGCCCTCAGGTGCTTTGGAGAATAGCTTGACTCCCTCTTCTTTGGGGCAACCCCTGAGATATTGGAACACTGCTATCATGTCTCCCCTGGTCCTTCTTTTCATCAAACTAGACATATCCAGTTCCTGCAACCATTTCTCATATGTTTTAGTCTGCAGTCCCCTAATCATCTTTGTTGCTCTTCTCTGAACTCTTTCTAGGGTCTCAACATCTTTTCTACATTGTGGTAATCAAAACTGCAGTATTCCAAGTGTGGCCTTACCAAGGCCTTATAAAGTGGTATTAACCCTTCACGGGATCTTTATTTAAAAGTTCTGTAATAGTTCCTCAGTACAAATTGTTGAGAAGCTGCTTACCAAATTTGTCATTCTTTAGCTTGCATGCATGGGCACACACACACACACACACACACACACACACAACAACAACAACAAACTAGTTCACTCCGAAACCGAAGAACCCATTGCTTCTTTTAGCTTCAGGCCCTGTCCTCTCCTTCCTCCCCAGTGGCCGAGTCCATCCCGCCAGTCTTGCGTCCGTCAATCAGCCGCGAGATCAGAAATCAAGCAAACTGTAAGTTGCATCACCCAAGCCCTCCCTCTGCAACCTTCCCGGCCCCTCCTTCCTTACCTGTGGATGCTCTCCTTTTCCACCACCTCGTAGGAGAGCTCGATGTTGGGGTAGCGGTTGCAGAAGCGAGCCACGTCTGCAATCTGGGCGTCGGAGAGCTGGAGCAGGACATTGCGGTCCTCGTCTTCCATCTCCATGATGTCGAACACGCTCTCCACTCCCTGCGCGGAACGACAGGCAGGAGGTTGAGCAGGCAGCCCCACCCCCCAGGGGAAAAGCCTCCGGGTTACAGTGTCATTGAAACACCCCCCCACACCCTTCAGTATCAGCTGACACACAGAGGAGAATCAGTTGGAGGCCTTGTGCTCCCACTTATGGGGTTGCCATTGCTTTTTGGCAATGGGCAGCCGGAACAGAAAGAAGCAGGATGAACCCACCCTACAGGCAGCTGTAGCTCTGGGAGCAGCCGGGCAGTTCTTGATTGAATAAATTCTCTGAACTGCAAGCAGTTCACAGCACACTCTGTAAGTATGTAAGTCTAACTGCTATTGCTATTGCTATTGCTTGCTTGCTTCCTTCCTTCCTCTCTTATTCCCTTCTCCTTCCTGGTATCGCAGTGGTTAGAATGCACCATTGCAGACTGACTCTGCCCAGAGCCAGTTCGATCCTGACTGACTCAAGGTTGAGTCAGCCTTCCATCCTTCCAAGGTGGGTCAAATGAGGACCCAGATTGTTGGGGCAAAAGGCTGACTCTTTAAACCGCTTAGAGAGGACTGGGAAGCTCTGTGAAGTGATATATAAATCTAAGTACTATTGCTATTTTCCTTTTTTCCTTCCTCCCTCCTTCCTTTTATTCCCCTTCTCCTTCCTGGTGCTGCAGTGGTTAGAAGGCAAACTGCCCACTGGCAGGAGTTTGATCCTGACCGGCTCAAGGTTGACTTCTCCTTCCGTCCTTTCGAGAGGGGTCAAATGAGGACCCAGAGTATTGGGGGACCACATGCTGACTCTGTAAACTGCTTAGAGAGAGACGTAAAGCACTGTGAAGCGGTATGTAAGTCTTAAGTGCTAGTGCTATTTTATAAGTTACGCCCCTCCCTGGTTCTCAATTACTCCTCAGGGAAGCCCAGAGGCAGCACCAGACCTTCTCGTAAGCTCAGCCCTTGGGAACTCTAACCCTTCCAAGATGGTTGGTTAGTTTTCCAGTATAGCCAGCCCAGCTCAGAGTTCTTCAATTCGGCTGGATATAAATCTTGTAAATATATGGCTTTGATTTAAAAAAAAATTTAAATTCTCATGCAATTGGGGACTTCGCTCTGACTATTTTCTGCCGTGCCCGATTGCTAAGGCCTGCCGTGTCCTTTCCCTGGGCTGCTCCGTTGCTCTTCCTTACTGAGCTGCAACGGTAGAGCCCAAGGGTCGATTCTCACCTTCTCGGTGCAACGCCGGATGTTTTCGGAGGTGAAGTGCGGCAGCTGCTTCAGGTAGGAGTCCTTCGACCACATGGCCTGGGTGACCATCTGGGCCAGCTCCATGGCCGCCAGGGCGGGGCTCAGCCAGCCGTTGCTGGACAGGACATCGACGCAGGCTTGGATCAGCCGGATGGCCTGGGGACGGGAAGACAACGGATTAAGGGTGCCAGGCAAAGCCCCTACCGAGTCAGCCAGCTGGACCATGCTCCTGCCGGACCCAAAGAGGCAAGGCCCTCTTCCTCCCTCTTCTTCCTCCCTCCCGTTCTGTACCTTGCTCAGGATCTCCTCGGTGTCTGACTGGAGCTCTGCGCTTAGCTGCATCCGCGACAAATGCGCTTGCAAAAGGAGGTTGGTTTTGATGTGGGGATCGTTGAATTTGGGGTTATTCAGCTTGTGGGGCACTTTCTGGGCCAGCTGGAGAAGGAAGGAAGGAGGAGGGTCTTCTAAGCATCAAACACGACCATACACTAGCACAAATGCCTGTCAGGCCTGCAGCCATTTTTTTCTTGTGGATCTTTGGCCTGCCACACTTTCCATTATTCTACTATGCATTTTCTATGGTGGGAAAATGGGACGGAGGATTGTACGGAGTTAGATGCTATGTAGCCTTAACAACATTATTTCTAGAAAGCCAAGGTCATCCTTTGTCTGTGCACTTCTGCACCTGACCAGAACTGGATGGGTGGAACTGCCACCATTGCAGTGGGAGATGGGATCATATGGTGGACTTTTGGGTGTGGGGGCAAGATCTTGAAGTTTCAACTGGGTGGGGAAAAATCGGGAAGCTTTCAGATTCAGCTTTTCCCAGATGTGCCAACATGGCTCTCTTCATCAATTGGAACTTTGTGGAATGCTTTGCCTTGGACTCTGATTTACTTTTGGATGCTACTTGGAACCCTGACAATTCCATCTCCATTTGCTACCCACCAAGGTCCCACTTTCATTTTATCAAAGAAGGATTTAAGCCAGGGATGTCAAACTTAAGGCCCAGGAGCTGGAGCCGGCCTGCGGGATGCTTACAGTAGATCTGGCCCGTGGAGCAACTCTGAGGCCCTCCTGAGCTCTGTTTTCACTGGCAGAGAGTTGCAGGAGACCGCCGCAGCCAAAAACGGAGCTCGAGAATCCATTTTCACTGGCAGAGCGCTCAGGCCACCACAGTTGCGTCCAACATGAGTGAGGTTGAGCTGGCCACACCCACACTGCCCCCCACAAGGTCAAACACAACCCTGATGCGGCCCTCAATGAAATCGAGTTTGGCACCCCTGGTTTAAGCTATTGAAATTGGAGCATTCCTTGGGAAAAGGTGCCTTTGAGGGGGTGCAGGAAACACATGGGATTCTGCAAGAAATCCGCAAGCTTCTTACAATCTGCTACGTTGATTCTGCTAATGGATCCCTGGAGACAATTGTCATTCTATACATTTCTCAACAAACTAATTAAGAGAGAGCAACTGTGGCCACCCATTTTTTGCTCGTTTTTGCCCCCTCCCCCACCAGCCCCAGGAACACTCTACAAGCCCCCTAAAGGCTATGCATGCCCTTTTTTGACGAAAAACATTCAGTTTTTGGGAGGTCTGCAGAGTGCAAAACCTCTTTTTTTAAGTTTGCCTCCTCAAAATCTTGGTGCATCTTATACTCCGAAAAATATGGTATTCATCTCCCTGCCAGACGGACTTGTTAGCCTGCGGTGAGAGAAAAACCTTTTGTCGGGGCTGCCGACACTCCTAACAAAGGAGTCGTTGACTTAAATACAGAGGGCTTGTCATGTTTGGGGACCTGGGTCAGAACAGTCAGGAACCTCCCATGGGATACAGAGATGATCATTCCCTTACCTGCCGCAAGAGATTGTCCTCGTGGTGCCTAATAGGAATATTCTCATATTCCGCAGCGTTGGAGATAATTTCAATCAGACCTCTCACTTTGGTCTTGGCATTCAGGGACATGCTGAAGAGTTCTAGAGCGGATAATTTGAGAAAGGAAGAGAAGCTGCATCAGATCCCGAGGTCCAAGGCTGGAGGCTGTGGCAGCGAGGGACACGACGCACACACCCACACCCCTCTCTCCCCCAGACCCATTACCGATGGTGGTGTAGTTGATGTAATAATAAGCTGCGATCATGCCCAGATTCAGAGGCGCCACGTCCATTTCATCTTCCACACTGATGCACTTGGACTGCTCCAGGTCACTCAGCGTTTGCTCCACTAACTCGGAAAGGTGATCAGAGAGATGCCGGTGGGACACGCCTGGGCAGAGGAACAGATCAAAAGTCAGAAGCTGCAGGGTTTTGAGATACACTCCCGCGGACTGATCAAATATTGTTAATATTTGGCGTTATTAGTAATCCTACACATTAGGAATATTAAAGCTATAGTGGAATAATGAGTAATTCTTAAAATATTAAATGATAGCATTTAGTAGGGGATAATAAATATATGGCGTAAAGAAATGTTATTTATGTTTAAATGAATTACCGTATTTTTCGGAGCATGAGATGCATCTTTTCCCTCCCTAAAAGAGGGTGTAAATTTGGGTGCGTCTTATACTCCGAATGTAGCTTTTTTGAAGCTTTTTTTCAGCCCTGAGGTGCTAATGAATGAAGCTCTAGATCGTTTTTCCCGGGGTTTGGGGGTTCGTTCCAGCTGGGAGAAGCCTAGTACAAAAGATTTGAAGACTGCTTTAAGAGGTACTTCTTTTGTCCAGTTTCTATTTTTGGGAGATAAGCCTCTCAAGGGCAAGGCAGAGAGTTCCTATCTGAGTTTTCTCAATGGTTTCCTTCAGGCAAGGCTTGAGCTTGAGCTGGTTTGTTCATTCAGCTTTGTTACATTTTATGAGGTGTGAATTGCTTTTGGCTGAATGCCCAGACATCTAGTTAAGCTTATTAAGATTTTATCTGGCTGCCTGGGGAAAGGAAAAAAGTGGCAAAAAGTGTCATTTTATTATATTATTGTGTTTGCTTGCTTTTCTGGTGCTACGGGAATAAAAATGAATACTTGGTAGGCAGAATTCCCCCCCCCCCCTATTTTCCTCCCCAAAAACTAAGGTGCGTTTTATACACCAAAAAATGCAGTAATGGAAAAATGATAAAGGATTATGGAAAGAGACTAATTTTGTTGAAGTTGGAAGATTAGATAGTTCTCCTCACACATATGTGCTAGTCGTTCCCGACTCTAGGGGGCTCATCTCTGCTTCAAAGCAGAAGAGCCAGAGCTGTCCAAAGACATCTCCGTGGTCATATGGCCAGTATGACTCAATGCCAAAGGCACACGGAACACTTTTACTTTCCTACCAAAGGTGGTTCCTATTTTTCTACTTGCATTTTTATGTGCTTTCGAACTGCTAGGTTGGCAGAAGCTGAGACAAGTAATGGGAGCTCAGTCTGTTATGCAGTGCTAGGGATTCGAACTTCTGATCGACAAGCTCAGCGTCAGTCACTGAGCCACCGCTTATACTTATATTTATGCATATTTGTATCACTATTATTAATGTTGTTTTAAAAAGACCCAGTCACTGTCCACAAAATATGTTTATACTGGAAAAAATAAAAAATGTATATTAAAAAAAAAGTCAGAAGCTGCACATCTGGAAAGGTTTGGAAACGGTCCAAGAGCTGACTGGAATGAGTCGGGGGGGGGGGAGGCAGGGAAAGGAATCACCTTGTAGGTTGTAATAATTGGGATTCTGGGTCATCCTGCGGTACAGGAAGGTCCAGGTGAGGTAGTCCACCGCATCCTGCTTGTTCTCAATGGTCTTGGTGACAATCTCAGCATTGAAGTGATCGTGCATGCAGTGGTCAAGGTGAGACTCCACCGGAAGGGGCTCATAGAGGAACTTTTTGAAGAAATCCTTGAACGGAAGAGCCAAAAGTTAGCCTGGGGGTGGGGGAATTGCCTGCTTAAGATTAGGGGTTCAAAATTCCAGAGTGGAAGAGAACCTCCTCCAAACAAATCATGCTAACACAACATGCAAAATGAGGGAAAGATCCCCCCGCCTGGTCCTTCAAGGCTGTAGGTTTTTGCAAGCCAAAGTCAATCAAGTGGGAATGAGTTTTCAGGCTGAATGACCAAGATCTAATTTTCTGACCTCCAGAGGTTTTCAATTATTTAAGGACTATTTAATCTTGAGGTGGCATTAAAAAAAATCTGCAGCAACCTCACCAGAAAGAATATCTCCCAAACAGGAATCAGATCTCTTTGGCATTCTCAGAAACAGATCAGAAATCTACCTGCATAAAGAACCAATCAACAGCCAGCTTCAAGAACAGACTAACCGAGAACCGGTTCCCTTGGAATTTCTTCAAAATAGATCAATCAGAAGTCTATCTACATAAGGAATTAACTTCCTTGAACTCTGGAGACAAGGATAAAATCAGAGAGCATCTTGCTACATTCAAATACAAGAGTCCAGGTAGTTGCTATTCATTGCTTATGAGTTGCTGAGATGTATGCTCCTTAGCAGCTGACTCTGTCTCTGAAAATGCCAGCCAAAGTTGTTGGCAAAACATGAGGACCCCAGAAAGCTGAGTGTTGTGGCCCACCAGCCGCCAGCAGAGCTGGCAGCAGATTCGGACAGTGAGGAGGTTGAGGAGGAACATGGGCCAATCCTGGAGTCTGGGGAAGGCTCTGACGAGGACTCTGTGTCGGAGGCAGAGAGGGGGCTGAGGCCATATGCCAGTTATCAGCTGCCTTCAGAGTCAGACATCAGTGAGGTAGAAGAACAGCTGGAACCTGTTCCCAGTGTGTGCATGTGCAGAGTTGCCAGACGAAGGGAACAGCTAAAGAACAGAGGTCGATTTAGGAGGAAGGCCACATGTGGATGATGAATGGCCCCTCCCAGAGGGAATAAAAGAGGAGCAAAAGGGGAATGGAGTTTGCAGGAGACTATTAGTATTAGTATTTAATAAATTTATAGGCCGCCCAATCCCGAAGGACTAGTTTGCTTAATTGGTTAGTGACTCTCCAAGATTCCTTGCCAAGTTCTACAGATCTCATCCTGGCAGCTCTCCAAGCCAAATAAGGCCTGTGACTGTAAATCCTCCCTTGAAAGACTTTGCTGGATGGGAAGGAGCAGAATTCACAGGAAATTAATAAAAGCGGTTTTTGTTGGAACAAGGAGTTGGCTTCATGCTCTTGGGAAGCCTCGGTCAGAACACTGAGATTGTGGCCACTCAGCTTGAAAGCTCTTCAGTGCTAGGAGTATGTCAAATTCTAGGAGTCCCAGCTCCTATGCAGTGAAGGAATCTACCTACTTCCCATCTTGGCTCACCTTCTTGGACCCCTGGCACATAATAACACAGCGTCCTTCGTCATCCTGTAACGGGCGATTAGCACGGCCCACCATCTGTAGGACATCATAGATTGGATAATCCACATACCTGGCACAAGGAGAATGATTCACTGTTGAGTAAATTAGTCAGTTAAGGACCTGGTTAACTGCTTGGGGGCAAATCTGCAGACTTAACCTGGGATTGTAATCTAGCTGGATTAAATGATGTTTTAATGTCTTTTTACATGACAGAGGTTAGCCGTAAACAGAGACAACAGCTGTGATTTCAACTAGTTAGTCCCGCTTACTTCCTCTGACCTTTTTGTGAATGGATTATATACCTTTAACTGCATTAAACATAAGGTGATTAGGAAAATATTAGAATGTGCAGAAATGAACAGATTAACACTGGCAATTAAGGAGAAAGAACAACCTGAATACTATATGATATGGGAATTATTTTATCAATGATTGGAGAATAAAAATGGAAGTTAGAAATAAAAGGAGATTAAAGAAGAGTAGAAAATATGTTAAGATAGAAATATAAACAATATGATAATGGTTAGTATGATGATGAGGATTATTATGCTCTCCCTCCCCCACCTCTCTCCCCTCCCCAGCCCACCTCAAAGGGTGGTTGTTTTTGTTGTGTGGAAAAAACAGGAAGAGGGAGACTTGCGGGTTACCTTTGCTGCCTTGAGTTACTTATAAACATAAACTGAGTCTAAAAATTGGGAGGAGCTACCACAGGAGATGTGATGTCACAGTTTGTAGACTCATCCTATTGGATACTGGACGGAGTTAACCCATGCATGGATGCTATCTCCACCAACTTTAGAGAATAAAGAAAACCACACCAAAAGGCAACCCAACCCAACCCAACTCCCTCTTAATTCCCTCCATCGCGCCCCAAAACGCAACCCATTTAGTGGCGGTTCCAGACAACCCAACCCAGCACTCTTCACTCACGCGTGGATCTTCCCGTTGTAGTATTGCGTGTCCATGATGATCACCAGGTGGGCAGCTAAGTTCATCCCCCAACAGAGGCTCCGTGATGCCACCACTACCTGGATGGCCCCTAGGAACAAACCACAATAGTTTTATGAGAAAAACATTCAATACTTAATACTACGTGTAATTAACTGCAGCAAGAATCATAAATGCACAAAATTGGAAAAACAAAAATACACCAACAGAAGAAAATGTGATTTTAAAAAAGTATTAGAATGTGCTGAAATGGAGAGACTAAAATAAAAGACAAAAGAAAATCTAAGTATTAGTAAGTGTGGAATTTATGGTACAAA
This sequence comes from Thamnophis sirtalis, assembly GCF_051295495.1. Lineage (NCBI taxonomy): Eukaryota > Metazoa > Chordata > Lepidosauria > Squamata > Natricidae > Thamnophis > Thamnophis sirtalis. Next base: position 72,272,370 of record NW_028261382.1, read on the forward strand.
TGGCTAGAGGAAAGAAGCAAAGAATAAGAAAGCATTAAAGGAAAAAAGATAAAGAAATCATAAAACTGCATAATTAATAAGAGGGGGAAATGTAAGATATATTGAATAGAAATAGCACAGAATAATAGTTATAAGAGGAATACGTACATAGAGAGATGTATTTTATAAAAACAAGTACATTGAAAGAGCAATATGTATAGAAGAAATATAAGTATAAATTATCATCTTAGTAGAAATTAATTAGGGCATCTTTCGGAAACCTGACCACCAGTTGGGACGGGGACCTGATTGGACCATGTGATGGACATGTGGGTTCAGGGGAAGGAACTTTGACTTTACTTTGGGTGGGGAAAACCTGGGGGCCTTTCAGGTTCAGGTTTCCCCAGATGTGCCAATCTCTTAATAAAATGGAACTTTGAGAAAAATATTTTAATAAGAAATGATTTTTTTTTAAAGAAAGAAAATTCTTGCCTCAGAGTTTTGCTTCTGGTGGGAGGCATTACTTGGAACCTTGACATTTACCTGAGCTGAACAGCTGCTCCACCACTCTTCGTTCCATGGAGGTCAGCCCCTCGTGCAGGTAGCCCACCCCGTTCACCACAGTCTCTTTCAAGGTGTTGTCGTTCAGCTTGTCCAGGTAGGGGGCCACGTCCTTCTCAGTGCAGTGCAGAAACCTGTCGAGGCGGGAAACAAGGCAAATCAGAAGGGCCAAGCAAGCCAGATCTTAGCCAGCTTGCCCTTCGCAAAGAGAGAGAGAGAGAGACAGACAGACAGACAGACAGAGGCGGAGCCTAGGCCGTCTGTCAGCCCTTAGATGGAGAGTCAACAGCCCCCCAAGTCTGGAGGTGCTTGATGAGGAAGAGGAGGAACAGCTGGGTCCAGTGCCTGGTGCGCGTATGCAGAAAAGGCAGAGGAGAAGAGAGCAATGGAAATCCATGGGTTGGTCTTTGGGATGGAAGAGCCACCGTTGATAGCAAAGCTCCACCTTAGCTCTGAGGATAAAAGGCAGGGGGCTGGAGAGAGGAAAAGAGAGAGGGAGAAAGAGAGGGAGAAAGAGAGGGAGGGAGAAACAGAGAGGGAGGGAGGAAGAGAGGGAGGAAAAGACAGAAAGAGAGGGAAAGAGAGAAAGGGAGAGAAACCAAGAGCGAGACAGAGAGATGGGGCAGTTTCCTATGTGTGAAGGGCAAACTACCCTGCAAATTAAGTCTAAGAACAATAGCCTGGAGCAAAACAGCCTCTGAGATTATATCAATACAATCAATTGCTGATGCACTGGGACCTATTGAGAGAGGGAGAGAAGAAGAAAGGCAGGGAGGGAGAGAAGAGGGAAGGAGAGAGAAGAGAAATTAAAAGAAAGGGAAGGATGGAAAGAATGAAGAAGAGGAGGAGGAGGAGAGGTCAGACAGCATTTAAGATTTAGTCTCTCAGTCAGTGCAAAACAGGAAACAAATGGTGAGGAAAAAGAGAGAGGGAAAACCCAGAAAGAAAAAAGATGAATAGATATGGCAGACAACTATTCATCTCCCTGCCAGACGAACTTGTTAGCCTGCTGTGTGTTTGGGAGCCGGGTCAGAGCAGTCTACCTGTGTCTCTGGACATCTGAAGCGCAGGTGGTGAGGATGTCGATGGCCGTCAGCCGGGTCTGCTTGCGAGAGGGGACAAACACGATGACCGGCTTCTTGGGGGAATGTTTCATGATGGCGTGGTAGACAGGCTTAGCCATGGAGAGCAGGCGAGTCTGCGTGTGGCTGATGTTGAAACCCTGAAGAAAGCAAGGGAAAGAAACAAGAGACAGAAGACGAATAGTGTCAAATCTACTGGCCGGGCAGAACTTTCAAAGGAAGAACTGCAATTAAAAGCCCACTAACAGCATGGAAAACGAAGCTGAGTTTTTGATTAGCTCCAGGAAGGGACGGAAAAAGAATCTGTTTCACCTAAGAACACACATGGTGTTGTGCCCCCATCGGAGTCTAAATCTACAGAGGAAATGAGCCAGAACAGAGCTGCTGGAGATCGAGGGGGCAGCTTCATTGGCTTGGGAGGAAAATGGGGAGGAGCAGGTTCAGTAAGGCCAGGGCCTTTCAGGATTGGGACAGCATGTAGGCAAGGAGGAAGGAGGACCAAGAGAGGCTAAGCAGTGAACACAAGAGACAGAGCTCAGGCGAGGAGCAAGGACCACCTCCTCCTGATCCAAGAAAACGGAGAGTGGAGAGAAGGCGAGAACAGTGCAGACTGAGATGGCCACTCAGGAGAAGAGTGTTCCTTCCCTCTTCACAAGGCACACCTGGGGAATGAGCCTTAAGAGACGCTGTGGGGAGAGACATTTGTAAGGAACAAACACTGAATTCCCAATTGAACCTTCCTGGATTCCTTGCATTCTTCCTAGATTTCCAAGTTACTTGCCATGCTCCCTTGCTTCCTAGATCCTTCAACTTGCCAGGCTGGATTTCTTGCTGTGCAACTGTCGTGTTCACAGAATTAGGCTGGACTATTTGCAGCCAGAGACTGCTTGGTGGGTGGTGTGTGTGTGTGTGTGTGTGTGTGTGTGTGTGTGTGTGTGTGTCTGTCTGTCTGTCTGTCTGTCTGTCTGTCTGTCTGTCCTCACTTTGCTCTGGAACTTGCCAGAAACATGGGAGCGTTTGGGAAATTTGGAGCAACAAAGGGGCGGTTTGAAGTGCCAGCTGCCTGTGATATCTCTGTGCCATGCCCCAGGTCATCACACAAAGCTTCTGTCAATCAATGAAGGTGACCACAGAGGTAACTTGATCAATGGACCGATTTGCAGGAGGAGCTCTGCGTGGTCAGAGCTGCCCATCTGAAAGAGAGGGAGGCTTACCTGGATGTGGAGCTCCAGAGGAACAGGGCGCACATTGGGGTGGAAATTGAAGGTGGCCGTAGCACTGCAACCAAGCCAATGGGCCACATCCTTGGCATTGGACAAGGACGAGCTGAGGGCCACAATGCGGATGGGCCGCTCGATCTGCGAGGAGATGTAGCGCATTCGGGAACAGATCACCTCCAGGACTGGCTGTCAAAAGAAACAAAAAGAGAGAGAAATTGAGTCAGGGACATCCAATATTCTTCTTACAGTTGCCACTATTGAGCCAGACTTTATGTATTCAATATGAGATAGAGCACTCCACAAAGCCAGAGCTGGAAATGCTGCAACAATAGTGCCCACACATGCCTGCCCGACATGTGGCATAACATTCCGTGCCCGTATAGGTCTTATCTGCCACCTACGAACATACCATGGCCAGCCCACAAGCGGTTAGATGCCAAGGTCCTCTTTGAACACAATGGATGAACATCATCATCTATTTGATACCACTAATTTTTCTTGCCTTAAGTGTAAACCCTGATTATTTTCTCATCACTGAGTTTCATTTTCTTAGATAGGGTCCAATGTTCTAGTTTCTGGAAATCCATCTGCATCTTGAGCCTGTCTTCTGGGGTGTTGGCTGTCCCTGCCAGTTTAATGTCATCTGCAAATTTGAGGAGTTCCGCTTCTATCCCTTCATCTAAATTGTTTAGGAAGAGTACTTGGGGGAATCCCACTACTTCTTCCCCTCCATGTAGATGTACTTCCATTAAGGGCTATATGTTGAGTGTGATTTGTCAGCCAGTTACAATTCTACAGCTATTGTATGTTTTAAAATCCAGACATGATGTCAGGCCTGCAGCCATCTTTTCTTTTGAATCTTTGGCCTGCCACTTTCTATTATTCTACTATGCATTTTCTATTGTGGGAAAAGGGGAGGGGGAATTGAACAGAGTTGGATGCGATGTAGCCATAACAACATTATTTCTAGAAAATCAAGGTCGTCATCCTTTGTCTCTGCACCTCTGCACCTGACCAGAACTGGATGGGTGGGACTGCCAGCATGGCAGGGGAAGATTTGGACCATGGGATGGACTTGTGGATGTTGGGGGCAAGATCTTGAACTTTCAACTGGGTGTGGAAAACCGGGAAGCTTCAGATTTGGGTTTTCCCAGATGTGCCAACATGGCTCTCTTAATCAATTGGAACTTTGAGCAATACTTTGCCTCAGACTCTGATTTACTTGTGGATGCTATTTGGAACCCTGACACATGATTTATAAGGAGGCACAATTTATCGCTGGAATTAAAACTACTGTGCTGTGTTTACCCAAATTAAGACAGGGTCTTATTTTCTTTTGACACCACCACCCCAAAAAAATAAGCACTTGGCCTTATTTTTGGGGAGGCCTTAATATTTTCGAGGTGAAGGAGGCGGTGAATGTGGTCACCTCATGGCTGCTGCTGTGTTGTGCGTTGCTGGACTTGCCGCTCTTTTTGCTGCTGCCATTAGCGTGACAGAAGGGGCGCAGTAGCTAGAGTTGCAGGAGCAGCCATTAAGTAAGGGCATGTAGGGTGCATGGGGCATGTTCCCGTTCCCTTTCCACCCCCTCTGGCTTTGCTTCCTCACCTCATGTTTGTGGGACAAGCAACCAGAGGAAATGGCAGGGACCAGATGCTCATGCGGTTAAATATTTTTGGGAGGGCTTATTTTCAGGGGAAGGCTTATTTTAGCACATGCGAGCTCAAAACCCGATTGGTATTATTATCCAGGAAGGTCTTATTTTCAGGGAAACAGGGTACGTAGGATGTTGGAAAAAAGGTATATCAAGTCTATGATGGCAAAAAAATACCTGGAGTTTTGAGAGCTCTTTCTCCAACTAATTAACCTTATTATAAGTAGATTCAAAATTTACAGGCATCCTAAACATTCATGAAGACATCTGCTGAACTGAGCTGGACCTCACATTAGCTGGCTCATATTTAAGTGATTTTCCATTAGCAACGCTCCATGGAAGAATAAAACAACAGGAAGCTGAGCAGCACTCGCTCCCTTTCAAAGCAAGCCATTTCTCGGCTGGAAACTCACCCCATTCTCGCCGCCAATGAGGTGGACCTCATCCACAATGAAGAGATTAACATTCTGCACATTTTTGCGCTGCTTCCATCGCCGGGACAGGATGTCCCACTTTTCCGGGGTGCTGATAATGATATTGCCCTTCCCCAGCAACTTCAGATCCGTGCTTGTCTCCCCCGTCAGCAAGACGACTTTAAGGAGCCGCTCCTGGAATTTCTCATACCAGTCCAGGAAGATCTGCCTCGGAGAAGGAAGACAAGGAAGGGGAGAACATCTTCAGAGACTCTCCAGCTCAAACCTCAGCTGGCTTGGCCTCTTCTAGTCTCGCTAATCCCCTCACACACACACCCCTCTTTTTCACATCTGCTGCCTGTGAGACTCTGTAGCAGCATGGCTGGGGAACCCTGGCTCTTTTACGGCTGGTAGACCAACTCCCAGAATTCCTGAAGGCTTGGGAATTCTGGGAGTTGAAGTCCATAATTTACAAAAGGACCAGGATTCCCCATGCTGGCTCAGTAATTCCAGGAGTTGAAGTCCACAAGTCATAAAAGGGCCGAGGTGCCCCATGCTGGCTCAGGAATTTTGGGAGTTGAAGTCCAGAATTCCCAAAAGGACCAGGGTTCCCCAACCCTACTGTAGAGGGAGCAACCTTCAATAAGCTCTGATCTATTCCCTTCCTTGGGAAGAGCAGATTTTTTTTAAAAACGGCTCGGAACTTGGCACCTGCTCGGCGAGAGCCTCCATGGGAGTGATGTAGACACAGCGGCCTTCCACGTTCTGCAGCAACATCCTCAGGATGGCAAACTCAGCGCAGATGGTCTTCCCGCTGCCAGTCGGCGCACCCACAAAGACATTTTCATCACTGTTGTAGACCGTATTGAATACTAGACATGAAAGAGAAACAAGCTGACTTACCAACAGTCAATTTTAGTTTATTTTTTTAGTTCCTGGTGGCTCAAGCTAGCTCTTGTTTATTAGATATCCCTGTGTTGAATTTGCAAAATCTCCCAGAAGTGCTCCAGGCTCAAATAAATACATTTTTGGCCAGGATTGACCCTCTGCGATGCCTACCTTGGGTCTGGATAGGATTGAAGAAAGGGAACTTGTCTTGGTAGAGGCCCTCAAATGCGCTGTTCCGCAACGCAGAAACTGGCAGGGGCTGCAGGTCCAGCAGTTCAGTGGGAGGAGGGTACTTCTCTGGCAGGATTAAGTGTCGGAAGGACACTGGCAGTTGCGTCTCGCAGGCTGGAAGGAGCAAGCAGACAAACACACCTGAGAAACAGGGACACCTGAAGACACCCGGGCAGCAAGAGGTTGAGGAGAAAAACCTCAAATGGAATTGAAGGCTGAGTTAATCTTGAGCCGGTCAGGATCGAACTACCAACAGTGGGCAGTCAGCCTGCAGTATACTGCTTTCTAACTACTGCACCACCACAATTCTTACTAGATACCAGACTGGACTAGTATTGGCAAGAAAATGCTTATGCGCAGATGGGATGCCTTCATAACATCCCACAACGTCACTGTTTCCATCAAGAAAGCACAAGCTTTCTTTCTCCAGGGACTTACAAAGCCAGCGATCCGAGACCACCCGAATGAAGTACTGCGGAGGAAGAGGCTCAAAAACTGGCACGAAGAAGGTGATGAGGTGCTCGTCTTGAGCATACTTGGCCTTCAGAAGGAAATACTCATGATGGAGGATCACCTCACTGTCCACATCTTCCACCAAAATCCAGAAGGCTTCAGAAGAACCATGGACCTGTCTCCCCCAAAAAAGAGGAGAGATGGGATCGTAATCAAGGAAGGAAAGAAGGAGTCACCAAACCAAGATTGAAGGGAGTTTCTCCACCATGAAGGGCCTCATCTACAGGTGACCCTCAGATCCCAACTCCTCAATATTACTGCAAATTGTTCCTCCAGATTCCATGATTGTATGTGTTTACCTTTTCATCCCACTGGAAATCAGGAGTAATGGTTAGCTCCACTTTCAAAGTAGACCTGGTGATGGGCTGCAAGTGGACAGACAGCTCCAACTTGGGGAACAAGTGGACGTACTTGTGGATCGTCTTCCCCATCTTGGGCATCCGAATGAGCTCTCCTGCAGAAGGACAGTATTGGTGAAGAGGAAGAGAAGTTTGATCTTCTCAGGAACATGAGAACCAGGGGTCAAGGTTCCGACGGACAGACCCAACGTAGCAAGCACTATCGAGATGATCCGATCTCTTAATGCAAAACTTTATTGTGTACATCATTTCAGCGCAGAATGAAAGCAAAACCAGCTCTGGCTAATTCCCACGCAATTCAATGTAACTAAAATATAGAATCTTCTCTCCCTCCAATTAGTGTAGGTCACACTGTCCAATTAAGCGTCAAAATATTGTTGTGAGAAGAGGCCTGGAAGGTCTGGCAAACACCTGCTGAAGTGATCTTGGTTCTCACAGGCTGAGTGCTTGATGGTTACAATCCACATTCCAATTCTCCCGTCCCTCCCCCATAATTTGTTGAGAAATAGTAAAAGTGAAAGCCCTACGCTTCAAATCTTGACACCAGGGCTGTTATTCCCTGTGGCTGGGTTCACACATCATGGTAAGCTTTTTGCGTGGTGCAGATTAAACATGCAGTCACTGGGTTTATAAATCATGGTTTATGGCTTACAATGTCAATGTGACCTCAGGCATTTTTAGTTTACTCAACAACTCATTTTTCAATGTGAGGTCAAATCTTTGTGTGTCAGAACCAAATTGCCATGATTTAGCCTTTTAAATACTTTTGGCCTGGAAAATTGAGTCTTCATTTTCATCATCAAACACCAATTTGTATTCGTGTAGTCAAATGGCCTTTAGGAGTTTACTGTTTTAACTTACTTAATTTACTTAGAAATATCCAATTAATTACAATTTCTATTTATTGCAACAATCTACATAACACATAGTCACTTCTGTTGGGTCCTCACTAGTCTACGTTTTGGTTTCTTCAAATCCAGCCATAATCTGAACATTTCATTCAGGATAAAAAAGGATCAAAGATGTGCATTCAACTAGGTAGTGTTACAAAACTGAGCAATACACACACTGCAAAGGGATGCAGTCCCTTTGTTGGCCTACAGATGGAGCCTTCCCCAATTTACATCACTCCCCTCTCTAAGAGATACCGCTGTCCCGGTCACTGACCTATTTCGTTGTGATTCAGGTCATAGAGTCGCTCAAATGGGAAGTTTTTCTTCTCAATTTTCTTCACCACCTCTTCAGGCAGTTTCCTGAACTGTCGGAGGGGGCACATGGACTGCCACCTGTACGAACAAGAAGGTTGCCACTCAGGATCCAGCACAATAGTTTTATTTCAATGGTTAGCATCTCCAAAGGTAAAGGTTCCCCTCGCACATATGTGCTAGTCGTTCCTGACTCTAGGAGGGGGTGCTCATCTCCGTTTAAAAGCTGAAGAGCCAGCGCTGTCCAAAGACGTCTCTGTGGTCATGTGGCCGGCATGACTCAATGCTGAAGGCGCTGGGACAAGGAGCGGGAGCTCACTCCGTTACATGGCGCTAGGGATTCGAACTGCCGAACTGCTGACTTTTCTGATCGACAAGCTCAGCGTCTTAGGAAGGTAAGAGAGTTCCGTGTGCCTTTGGCGTTGAGTCATGCTGCCCACATGACCACGGAGACATTTTTGGACAGCACTGACTCTTTGGCTTTGAAACAGAGATGAGCACCGCCCTCTAGAGTCGGGAGCAACTAGCACCTATGTGCGAGGGGAACTTTTACCTTAATATACATTGAACAGGTTGGTCCTTCGCTATCTGAAGCCTTAAGACCCATTTCATACAATCCACTAATATTTATATGGAACTAAACTGAGATTTATTTCTGAACAAGCCATGCAGAGAAACAAAATTGTATGACAGGCAGATGGGGTTATCAGATAGAAGCTACAAGAAATATGAAAAATTAAGAGAAGCTGTCTTACATTCGCTTGTCAATCATCTTGCAAAGGTTGAGGGTTTTGTCGGTGAGCTGTGCCCAGCCACGGTTAAGGACAATCTCAAAGATGGCACGCATGAGCCGTCCGGCAGACTAAGAATTCAAAACAGACTGTCAATTTCAACACACAACTGGTACCTAGAGAGAGAGGGAAATACTCTACATGCCATCCCAGAGGGCTTTTAATTTCCTGACAAACCAAAGAACCATCGCCTCCTTAATCCTAAACTGTCAGGATTTGAAGCTCCCATTCCATCCTTCAGATGACCAGACTTTGGTGGCATCCCTCCTCCCTTAACACCCTCGACCGTACAACTTTGGACAATCAAGAGATGGATCGGACAAAGTGGATTCTTGTCCACCAAGGGCGTTATGGTTTTTAATATTTCATGAAATAGGAAAAAAAACAAATGTTTTAAATAAGGGAATTTAAGAGTAGGAGACAGGAGGAGAAAAAGAAAGCTGAAGAAAGATAGAACATTAAAGAGAACAAGAGATGAGTTAAGAGAAAATGGTTAGGAAAAGGAGGAAAGTAAAAAAAGAGAGATTTTGGTAGAAAATGAAATATGATGATACTGTTGATATATAGCTAAATAAGATAATATTCTTAAGTGTGGATAACCAATTAAATAAAATGCTGATTATATTAAAATGGATTTGATGATATATGCTGCATATAGAAGCTAGAAATAACAAATGAAAAATGAACTGATAAAGTTGGTATACTTTTTTCTGAAAGGGTAAAAATGATTGTGTTTATTTGTTAAGAAAAATTTAAACTTAAGATGGACATAGGGTAAGAAAATGTGGGGCTGAAATTAGAAATGATAATGTGATGTAAAATTAATTATGTATAAAAGAGTTTTTAATTTTTTTAACAAAAAATAAAAAAAACTTTACACACACAAAAAGAAAAAAACCAAATCTTCAGGTTTCACAAGGATCTGACAACATTGGGATGGACTTCTCCAACATTAGGACAGCCACACCCAACTACAGAGGCATCAAATTACCTCGGAACTGCGGCTCACCTGAGTGACGTAGACCATGTCCGCCATTAGGGCAAAACCTTCGAGTTTCAGCTGAGAGATAAAAGCTTGGAGGAGCACGTTGATCTAGGAGAGAAAGCCAACTTAGCACCTTCCAAAGAAAATTTCCTTCTGCCCCTTAGGAGGGAGCAGGTACTGTTTTTAAAGAGAATGTTCTTTTTTTTAATCAAGATTTTTATTTTTTATAAATGTATCAAATCAATGTGTGAACAGTGTGACATCTGGGTGTCACATATTCTAATACAAATAAAACTAACAAGGTTCATCATAATTATTACATTCAACAACTTATATATTTCTAGTAAATGATACGCATTTGTCATACATATCTTGTTGCAATCTATCATTGTTCAGTTACCGTATTTTTCGGAGTATAAGACGCACCATGATTTTAAAGAGGTAATTTTTTTTAAAAAAAGTTTTTTTCACTCTGCAGACCTCCCAAAAATGGCCCATTTTTCACAAAAATGGGCCCGTATTTTTGTCAAAAAAAGGGGCACACATAGCCTTTAGGAGGCTTCCAGAGTGCTCCTGGGGGCCATTTTTCCCTCATTTTTGCCCTCCCCAGCCCCCAGGAGCACTCTGGAAGCCTCCTAAAGGCTATACATGGCCATTTTTGCAAAGGGGGTGGGGTTTCAGGGGGCCAAAAATGCTGTATTCAGTGTATAAGATGCACCCAGATTTTCACCCTCTTTTTTGAGGGAAAAAGGTGTGTCTTATACTCCGAAAAATACGGTATTTCTATCACATATTCTAGCTTTTAATCATATCATCCTTTATTAAAACTTTTCATTTCTTTTCATTTCTAACTTCTAATCATGTCAGAGAGAGAGAGAGAGAGAGAGAGAGAGAGAGAGAAGCAAATCAAATCATCATAAAAGCAAATAAGTCATGTGATGATTTCTTTTCTTTTATAAAGAGAATGTTCTTAATTTTGGACTCCAGCCTTGCGAAAGACCGCAGCAATCAAACAATCATATTAGAACATATTGCTTATTCATCTGAATCTCCCATTCAGCCTTCTAAGAACTTGACATGGTTAGAGTATGGTTAGAGTAAAAACAGGCACGCACTGTAAAAATTAAACAAATCCAGACTTTCCTGGACTTGGAAGAACTTACCTTGGCACTTGGCTCCTCAATGCTCTCTTTCACTGGAATCGGGACCCTCTCAAGCAGCTTTTGAAGTTCCAGTTTCTCTTCCTGCAAAGATGAGGAGGAAATTTTTTTAAACATGAATCACCTCTGCTATGCAAGAGCGGATAGACCGCGAACAAGCAAAAAAGATTGTAATTTTTATTAGGATTCCATCAACTGGACTCATTGCATAAAAATAAAGAATGTTGAGTTCAGAATTCAGTTCTGAGGACCAGAATGGAACTTTTTTGATCCACGTCTGATTAAGGTTTCTTCATTTCAGCAATAGTATTTGGCTGCAATTTGCGAATCAGTTGGCTAAGTTGATGGGCGAGTTACTGCAAATCATCCATAAATCTACCCGCATTAAGTCAATCGATTTCCAAAGCTAAAAAGGCAGTAACAAAGGGCTACACTGGAAAGCAAACAATTGTGGCTAGGTTCTATTTTTAAAAAATGAAAGGACTGTGAGCTTCTGTGAAAAGTGAGGGATAGCTAACATGCCAGATATTTAGAAATGAGCACCTTTATTTTTATGAAGTTGAGCTGAGCAACAATAGAATTACCTCTTGTGCTAATATTCAAAAAATGATTTTAATCCCTGAAAGATGAAAAACAAGCAGAGAAACTAAGATACTAATTATTGTGGCTGCCAGCAGCCAGCAGAGTTGGCAGCAGATTCGGACAGTGAGGAGGTTGGGGAGGAACCTGGGCCAGTCCTGGAGGCTGGGGAAGGCTCTGATGAGGGCTCTGTGTCGGAGGCAGAGAGGGGGCCAGGGCCGGATGCCTTCAGAGCCAGACATCAGTGAGGAACAGCTGGAGCCTGTTCCCAGTGTGCTCATGCGCAGCCAAAGAGAACAGCTAAACAACAGGTGTCGGCTTGGGAGTAAGGCCATAGATGGACGATGAATGGCCCCTCCCAGAGGAAATAAAAGAGGAGAGAAAAGGGAGTGGAGTTTGCAGGAGACAATTAGTTCTCTTAATTGGTTCCCGACTCTCCGAGACTCCTTGTCAAGTTTTGCAGACTCGGCCTGGCAGCTCTCCAAGCCAGAGAAGGTCTCTGACTGTAAATCCTCCCTTGAAAGACTTTGCTGGAGCAGAATTCACAGCAAATTATTAAAAGGGTTTTTTGTTGGGACAAGGAGTTGGCTTCAGGCTCTCGGAAAGCCTCGGTCAGAACACTAATATTCCCCCCCTTTCACTGATAAAAGCAAGGATCTGGAGAAAGCTTTTAAGCGATGCAAAAAAAAAAAACCCTGCAGGCGTTGTCAATTTTGATTGTCCCGATGTTAGTCAAATGATAAAGATACCAGATGGACAGGAAGGAAATGCGTCTCCAACTTTCCTACCTCTCTCACGGTGATGTTCTTGAACTCGGAGGACAGGGAGAAGACGCGGAAGAGTTCAATCTCACTCAAGGTGGGCTTGAGCAACTGATTGTAGGTTTGTATGGTCTCGTTGGTGATGTAATAGTGGCTGGCGATGCGGCCCAGCTCAGTCACCTGCAGAGGGAGAAGAAAGATTGGGGAAAGATCAGCTAACATGGGCAGAAGGAAGAATCAACTGTAGGCAGAGCTACTATGTGTTGTATGGTGGTTGTTCTAAAGCCACTTAAGTTAGTGGTAATCAGACAAAGGGGTTTATGGCTTCGCAACCCAACAAGGCAGACACGGCTTCAGAAGATAACTAGAACTGCAGAAAAAACAATGGCTACCAACCTGCCTTCCATTGGGGACCTGTAACACGGCACGAGTCAAAAAGAGGGCTGGGAAAATGTCTACAGACCCCTCACATAAATTGTTTCAACTTCAACCCTCAAAATGATACTTAAGCCACTCAAGATCAAACTCCTTGCTGTGGGTAGAGACAGCCTGCAATACTGCCTTCTAACCACTATGTCATCAGAGCTCTTCACCAATCACCAACACAAGGGATTATTTATGGCCAGACCATTAACAGACGCTGATGGAATTTGCTCTGGCAAAGTAATCTGAACATCTCTGTACTGACCTGGAAATTCCCCGTCTTCTTATCGTATTTGACTAAATTGTTTTTGTCCAGCATCAGGGCTGCTGTGTGCACCAAGTCCAGTCGGCGTTGGTCCAGCAACGGGTCTCCTTTCATGTCGTCATGGGAGATGCCGTAGAGATTTGGCGATCTCAGCATCCGGATGTAGAGATAAGTGTAGCCAAGCCAGTTCACTGCATCCTGCAACAGCACAAATAGGAAGCAAAGGTAAAGGTTCCCCTTGCAAGTATGTACTAGTCGTTCCTGACTCTAGCGGGCGGTGCTCATCTCCGTTTCAAAGCCGAAGAGCCAGCGCTGTCCGAAGACATCTCCATGGTCATGTGGCCGGCATGACTCAATGCCAAAGGCGCATGGAACGTTGTTCCCTTACCACCAAAGGTGGTTCCTATTTTTCTACTTGCATTTTTTACCTGCTTTCGAACTGCTAGGTTGGCAGAAGCTGGGACAAGTAATGGGGGAGAACAGAACAGAACAGAACAAAATAGAATTCTTTATTGGCCAAGTGTTATTGGCCAAGGAATTTGTCTTTGGTGCATATGCTCTCAGTGTATACAAGAGAATAAAATACATCAAGAATAAAAAGATCCTGTATATTACTGAGTGACTGGAATGGTGTCATGGATACCAAGAAAGACAAGAAGGCTCTCCGCCAAAATACCCAAAAGCGAGCGAAATTACCTAAGTCCTTTTTTGATATGATAGAGGACTTTGAATTGAGAGATATCCGGCGAGAAAGGAATGCAGAAGAATATGATTTTACCTTTTTCTCTGATAGACATTAATCCTTTTCTAGGATCGATTTTATACTAACAACCAATGATTTGCTTTCTAGGGTAAAGAGGACGAAGATATGTTCCAGAGCCTTATCAGATCATAATCCAGTCTGGATGGAGTTGGGGGTGGGGATGCGAGTAAGAAGGTCTTGGAGACTGAATGAAAACTTATTTAGATATGAGAAAAACATTAATGAATGTAAAAAGTTGCTAAAAGAATATTTTGTTTTTAATATGAACAAGGGTACATCTATGGAAATGGAATGGGATGCAAGTAAAGCTTACATGAGAGGAGTTCTGATAAATATGAATAGACTACATAGACGCAAACAAGGGGGAAAGGAGAAGTGAATTTGAGAATGAAATTAGGAAGAGAGAGCAGGAGCTAATCTTAAACCCAGGAGATAAAAAGATTAAAGAAACAATCACATTATTAAAAGAGCAATTTAACATGTTAATGTCAGATCAGGTGGCTACCAATTTGCTATACGCAAAACACAACACTTTCTGCAATGCAAACAAATCCGGTAGATGGTTAGCATATTTGATTAGGAAAAAACAGAAGTTTTGTAACATATCGAAATTACATTTTAAAGGAAAGGAAGTGTATCAACAGGAAGAGATTCAAAAGGTTTTTCGTGAATTTTTTATAGGATTGTATAAGAATGATAAAATTCAAAGCTTAGATATAGATAGATACTTGGATAAAGAAAAAATACCCATAGTTAAAGATGAGCAGAGGGAAAGACTGAATCAATCAATAACCTCGGGGGAAATCCTACAGGCAATTAAACAGCTAAAAGCAGGGAAAGCACCGGGTACAGATGGCTTGACAGCGGTTTATTACAAAAATTTGCAGTTAGAAATGGTAGAATTGCTTAAGGAATTATTTAATAAGATCCAAGTGGAAGGGAAGGTACCCCCTTGGAAGACAGCCTTCATATCTCTGATCCCCAAAGAAGATCAAGACCCTACTCATCCAAAAAATTATAGACCCATATCATTACTTAATATAGATTATAAAATCTTTTCTAAAATACTAACGAATAGGTTAATGTTGGTTATTCAACAATTGATTCATAATGATCAAACAGGTTTTATTCAAGGGAGACATATGAGAACTAACGTAAGATTAATTCTTAACACATTAGAATACCTGGGGAAGAACAATCAAATCCCTGCGGTGCTTATATTTTTAGATGCTGAAAAAGCCTTTGATCGAGTGAATTGGCAATTCCTGCTGAAAACATTGCAAAAAATGCAGATAGGAGACCACCTTTTACAATCTATCAAAGCAATAAATCAGGAACAAACAGCCCAAATCATAGTTAATGGAAGCTTAGCAGATTCATTTAAAATCGAGAGAGGTACAAGGCAGGGGTGTCCCTTGTCCCCACTATTGTTTATTATAATTTTAGAATTATTGTTGAGAATATACGGGGTTCAGGGGACCTACAGGGAATCAGGATTAGGCAGCAAGAATACAGAGTACGGGCCTTTGCGGATGACTTGGTTATAACATTAACACAACCACAGGAATCTGGTAAGGTCTTAATGAATATGATTAATCAATATGGTCAAGTGTCAGGATTTAAAATAAATTTAGGAAAAACAAAGATATTAGCTATAAATATGAATACTAAACAAAGGGAAGAACTAGAAGGAACGACAAGATGTGAAATAGTTAAAAAGGTCAAATACTTAGGAGTTCATATTTCAACTTCAAACGGGAAGTTATATAAGCACAATTATGAACCACTGTGGTATAGTATACAGACAGAAATGAAAAAATGGGAGAAATTAGTTATCTCTGTTGGGAAGAATAGCAGCAGTGAAAATGAATATTTTACCTAAATTTTTATTTCTTTTTCAAACGCTACCAATACTTAAAAATGATGCAAATTTGTTAGAATGGCAGAAGGGTATTAATAAATTAGTATGGGTAGGTAAGAAGCCGAGAGTAAAACTTAAAATAATGCAGGATGTGCGTGAAAGAGGAGGTTTGAAATTACCCAATTTAAAACTATGGTATATTATGATGCAGCAGTTTTATCTATAATTAGTGATTGGATCAATTTAACAGATGATAGAATACTCAATATTGAAGGGTATGATTTGGTACATGGTTGGCATGCTTATTTGCTATATAACAAAAAGGTGGATAAGAATTTTAAAAGTCATATTTTAAGGAATGCCTTACTACGGGTTTGGAAAAAATATCAATATAAACTAAATGGTAAGTTACCTATGTGGGCTATCCCTAAACATGCAATAGAAAATATGAACATAGTACAAAAACAGGATATAATTACTTATAGGCAGCTTCTTACTGTAGAAAGAGGTGTACCACAACTGAAATCTTTGGTTGTATTAAAAAAGGAAAAGGTAATTCAAACATGGTTTCAGTACAGGCAGTTACAGGCCAGATGGAAAAAAGATAAAAAAACTGGCTTTATGCAAGTCGAGGATAATTTACTTAAACAAATTAGAGACCAAAGTTCAATGCATATAAAAAGGTTATATAATGTAATAATAGAAATTGACTCTGAAATAGAGCTAGTTAAAGATTGTATGATTAAATGGGCTCAAAATGTGAAGAACCAATAATGTTGGATACATGGGAGAAGATATGGGTGAGAAATGTAAAATTCACACAGGCCCAAAACTTGAGAAAAAATTTTTATAAGATGTTTTACAGATGGCATCTAGATCCCCAAAAATGGCTTCTATGTATTTGAATTTACAATCTAAATGCTGGAGATGTGATTGTATGGACGCTACATATTTTCATATATGGTGGACTTGCAAAAAGGTTAAGGCATTCTGGATAAAAATATGGCGGATTATGCAAAATGTTCTCAAAAAAAGGATAAAGTTTACCCCCCAGCTATTTTTGTTAGGTATAATTACTGACTGTATAGCAGAGGAGATTAACTTGATTTTGCACTTGATAACTGCAGCTAGATTGTTGGTGGCGCAATACTGGAAGAAAGAAGATTTGCCTACTATCCAAGAATGGACATTGAAAGTCACAAACTTAGCAGAGATGGCTAAAATATCTGCATATCTTAAGGACTATTCAAATGAGAGATATAAACGAGACTGGAAAAAATGGATTGACTATATTCAAAATAAATATGGGTCTAGGAAATTTCAGACAGCTTACGATTAAAATCAGAAATGATACAAATTGTTTATAGTTAGCCTAGCAAGGAGCTAAGCTCAATTCAAAGACGTTATTAATTTTCTACTTTCTCTTTAAGTATATTTTAAACTGGTTTTGTTAAAGATTTATACCTTGTATTGCTTCTGGGAAGTCAGGGGGACGGTTGGGGGGGTTGAGGGGAGGGAGCAGAGTTTACTAAGTTGGAGGAGGGGTGTTGGATTTTAAGGTATTATGATTGTACATGTATACTGCTATTTTTTCTTTTTTATGTATATTGAAATGGAATTATAAATACCATCAAAAAAAAAAGAATAAAAAGATACAACACTTAGTTATGGTCATAAGGTACAAATAACCAATCTGGAAACAATCTCAATATAAATCGTAAGGATATAAGCAACAAAGTTATAGTCCATTAATCATAAGTGGGAGGAGATGGGTGATAGGAACGCTGTTCCCTTCCCACCAAAGGTGGTTCCTATTTTTCTACTTGCATTTTTTACACCAAGCATCAAGAGGTTTACCACTTGATGCTTGGTGTAGTATTCATCTTGGTGTCAAATCTCTGCTTAACTGGGTGGTGAGAGACCTTTAAATTTCTAGGTTCTATCATATCTCAAGACCTAAAATGGACCCCTAACATCAAAAATGTCATCAAAAAAGCACAACAAAGAATGTTCTTTCTGCCCCAACTCAGGAAGCTCAAACTGTGCAAGGAGTTGCTGATTCAGTTCTACAGAGGAATGATTGAGTCTGTCATCTGCACCTCTGTAGCTGTCGGGTATGGCTCTGCAACCCAACAAGACAGACACAAGAATTCAACCGATATTTAAAACTGCAGAAAAAACAATGGCTACCAACTTGCCTTCCATTGAGGACCTGTACACTGCACAAGTCAAAAAGAGAGCTGTGAAAATATTTACAGATCCCTTACATCCTGGACATAGTTTCAACTCCTACCCTCAAAACGATGCTATAGAGCACCGCACACCAGAATAACTAGACACAAGGACAGTTTTTCCCCGAACGCCATCACTCTGCTAAACAAATAATTCCCTCACCACTGTCAAACTATTTACTAAATCTGCACTACTATTAATCTTCTAATAATTCCTATCACCCATCTCCTCCTATTTATGACTGTATGACTATAACTTTGTTGCTTGTATCTTTAGATTTATATTGATTGTTTTCTTAGCATGATTTGATTGCTTATCGGTACCCTATGACTATCATTAAGGGTTATAACTTATGATTCTTGATGAATGTATTTTATTCTCCTTATGTACACTGAGAGCATCTGCACCAAGACAAATTCCTTGTGTATCCCAATCACACTAGGCCAATAAAGAATTCTATTCTATTTTTTAGCTTTTGGATTGTTTGATGAGCAACATCTACCTACATCTTTTGTAGGTAGATGTTGCTTATCTCTATGCGTCTGTTGATGTCACGTTGTGTAACTGTTACTAAACTCCGCCATAACCATTTATTTATATATTAAAACTGTATTCTGCTGTACTTTATTCCATGCAGAATAGTTTACAAAATGGCACACAAGTGCACCACCTCCCCGTGTTATTCCACATCTTTAAGGTCAGAAGTCTGCCAACGTCGGAGTATTTCTGAATGAACCGGATAGGGGCACCCCATCCTCACCTTGGCATTCTGGACGTTCCCCAGCACAATCTCTGCATTTAGCATATCAGGGAGCCTGGCCACCATCTGGCTCTCGATGGGAAGCTGCTGGTTGAGAAGAGAGAGGTAGTACTGCAGCTCGCCATGGGACGTGATCAGGATGCCCTCGCCCTTTGTGTCATACTGAGGTCTTCCGGCACGACCCAACATCTAAACAAAACACATCACATGTCTTGAGATACAAGGTATAGGTGTCATGCCCCCGTTGGAGCCTGAATCTGTGGGGGAATATGAACGGAACTGGAGCAGACAGAGATCGAGGGGGCGACTTCGGAGGAAAATGGGGAAAGGCAGAGCCGGTCAGGGTCATTTAGAATTAGGGTAGCTTGTACACAGGATTAGAGAGGAAGAGGGGCAGGATGAACACGAGAGACAGAGCTCAGGAGAGGAGCAAGGACCGCCCCCTCCTAATCCAAGAGCATGGAGAGTAGAGAGAAGGTGAGAACAGAGCAGACTGAGCAGGCTACTCGGGAGGAGAGCACCCCGCCCATTTTCACAAGGCACACTTGGGGGGAGAGATTTTAAGAACATGTTGTGGGGAGGGCCATTTGTCGGGAACAAATGCTGAGTTTTTGAATGTTGAGGGCTGACATTTGAACCTTCTAAGAGTCCTTGCATTCTTTCTGCCTTTCTGACCTAATTACCTAGATCCTTTGCTTCCTGAACTCTCTGATTTGCCCTGCTGGATTTATTGCTGTGCAGCCTTAGGGTACACAGCACAGGGCTGGACTAACTACAGCCAGAGCCAGCTTGAGGAATGTGTGGGGGTTTGTCCTCACTTTGGTCTGGGACTGGCCAGAAATGTGGGAGCGTTCAGGGAAATTTGGAGTAATAAAGGGGTGGTCTGAATTGCCAGCTGTATGCATTATCTCTGTGCCGTGTCCCAGGGCATCACAACAGGGCTTCAAGCATGCCAGATAAATTTCTTGTGGTGAGAAAGAAGGATGGTCTCAACTGGGGAGGGGGATTCTACCTGCAAGATGTCCAGGGCACCCAGCTCAGTCCAGCGCCCTTTCTCAGGACTGTAAATCTGTGTCCCTTTGATGATGACCGTGTGAGCAGGGAGGTTGACACCCCAAGCCAAGGTTGCTGTGGAGACCAGAACCTGTAAAGAGAAGAGATGGCCAAGAGATGAAAAAGATTACCGTATTTTTGGACTATAAGACGCACCATGATTTTGAAGAGGTAATTTTTTTTAAAAAGTTTTTGCACTCTGTAGGCCTCCCAAACTCTCTGCATGCCTCATTTGTTGCAAGGGGGGGGGGGCATGCAGAGGCTTTGGGAGATTTGTAGAGTGAGAGTAGGCGGGGCTTGGCAGCGTGAAGACGGACTTTCAGACGGACTGCTCCTGAATGTCCATCTAAATCGGATCATCTGGACCGTTCTTCTTGGACCTAAGCTGTCCCGAAGAGACAGTGAAAGGTAGCGGGAGAGCCAGTGATCCCAGAGACACCCGCAAAGTCTCTGGTGACCCGGGAAAAGCCCCCTTTACCAGCGATCCCGAATCAGCCAAAGGCTATTGAAGCTGCTGACAGCCCTAAATACAAGCGCTGGAGAGAAGCATGTCGTGTTGGTGAGAGTTTTTAAACCTTTTTTCTATGGCAAAGAGAACACCCTAAATTTGGAAATCCAATTTAAAATAAGGCTGACTAGTGAGGAAAGCGGCGAATATAGGTTTGCCAATTGAAGGTCTTTTTTTCGTTTCCCTTTTTATCTCTGGAAGCCGGGTTGGACTTTTTTTTGGTAATGTGGATTGGCTTTCTGTGTTTTTCTTTTTCTCTCTGATACTTTTAATTTTGGACCTTGTGGGGACACTGAATTTACACCTAAAATGTTTTGAAAATTTCTTCTTTTTTCTTAGCCCGCTCTTTGGTAATCTCTGCTATTTTCTAAGAAAAAGTTTTAACGGAAGTTTTAAGTATCGAGAGCTGATACAAGCTAACGCAAGCTAACACTGCCATCTAGTGGACTTGAAACATTGTTACCAGAGGCTTCCCTTGTAAACCATTTGATAGATTAAAACTGAAAGAGCAAGCTTTGTTTACTCAGCTGGAGTCTTTTAGTATCTGGAAACCTACTTTTAGACTAAATAATAAGCAGCAAGGGAAGCTAAGAATGACCTTGGAAAGACTTTTATCTTAGATGGAAAAAAGAAGACTGAATCTATTTGTTCTAGCTTGGTGGCAGTTTTTATACTACTATTATATTATCTTGCTGGGGAGATACTTTTTTTATTCCCCTTGACTTTTTGACTCCCCCCTCCCTTTTTTGTGGCTTGAAGTATCTTTGTTTTTTGCTTTTTATTTTATTTTTTATTTTTCTCATTTTTTTTTCTCATTTCTCATTTTATTGAGATTTATAGACCGCCCTTTTCCCTGAGGGGACTCAGGGCGGTTTACAATCAAAGGGGAGGGGGTGCACGGTCAGAGACAAACAATATGTGAGCAAAAAAGAAAAATAATAAAAGCACAACTTGCATTCAACAGTCAACACTCGGGCGGGTAAATTGGGAACCTATCCCCAGACCTGCTGGGAGAGCCAGGTCTTGAGGGCTGTGCGGAAAGTCTGGATGGTGGTGAGGGTGCGGATCTCAACGGGGAGGTCGTTCCACAGGGTCGGAGCTGCAACAGAAAAGGCTCTCCTCCGTGTAGTCGCCAGTCGACATTGACTGGCAGATGGAGTGCGGAGGAGGCCCAGTCTGTGCGATCTAATCGGTCGAAGGGATGTGATCGGCAGAAGGCATTTTTTTCCTTTTGAAGATATTTGGACATCAATGGATGTCTTGCTTTAAACTTTGAGCAAATTGGACAGAAGAGTTTTTTTCTTTTCCTCTCCCTCTTCTCTTTTTTACTTCTTTACCTTTCTTCTTAAGTGAGATTCTCACTCCTTCCTCCCCCCTCTTTTTCTTTCGCCCTTCTCTTATTTTATTTATAATCCTCTCATCTTTATAAATTGTTGTCTAAACCTTTGTGATATTAACTGCACTAGAATATAAAGGGGGAAAAAACTTAGAATATGAGTAGAAAAGTAACTCCTGTTGGTTCTACAGTGACAACCCCTGCCTCCTCACCTGCGGGAGGTCAGAGATCAATACAGTCAATGCTGCAGCAAGAAAAGGAGAAAGGAGTAAACTTAGAGGCAATCATGCAAGCGATACAGAAATTGCAAGCAGGAGTAGATAGCAAGGATGAAAAGCTAGATACCATTGTAAAGAAGTCTGAGAATATAGAAAAAAGAAGAGAGACAATAGAACAACAAAATCAAAGCATAGTACAAAAAGTTGACAAAATGGAAGGAAAAATGGAAAATATGCACAACTGGATGATGAAATATGAAGACAGGATTCAAAAAATTGAAGGAAAAATTCAAGAAGGAGAGAAGAAAGCTGAGAAGTCAGCGACGTGGAAAGGGAGACCAGTGGAATATTAAGATGGGAGATGGATAGGTCTGAATTTTTCTTAAGATTTCAAAATATAGAAGAAGAAAGAGGAGAGAATCTAGCACAGATAATATCTGAGATATTGACAAATGTAGTGGAGATATCCCAAGAGAAGATGATGGATGGCATAGATGAAGCATTCTGAGTAGATACAAGATATGCAATGAGAAATGCTCTTCCAAGGGAGATTTGTAGAGTGCTCCGGGGGGGGGGGGGGGGGGGGGCAAAAACGGACCATTTTTTCACTTGTTTTTGCCATCTCCATCCCCCCAGGAGCACTTTGCAAGCCTCCCAAACCCTCTGCACGTCCATTTTTGCAAAGGGGGCGGGGTTTCAGTTGGCCAAAAATGCTGTATTCAGTGTATGACTGGCTGGCTGGGGAATTCTGGGAGTTGGAGTCCACCAGGATTAAAGTTGCCAAGGTTGGAGACCCCTGTTTTAGGAAATACAACAACAGGGAATTTGTTATTCCAGGAAGTGGAATGCCGTACCTGAATGTGTTTATCTGCAAACAAATCTTCCACCAACGTTCGATCCACTCTAGTCATGCCTGCGTGGTGAATGGCAAATCCATAGGGGAGCAGGTCTTTAAGTTCCAAATTCTGTGTACGGGAGGAAACAGCAATGTTTGTTAGAAGGCAAAGAAGAAAATTCTCCCCAATTCATTGCCAACGGTAGCAGCATTTGGAAAAAGCCAAGAAGATTTGCTAGGTGCCCACCCACCACCCGTTCAAGGACTCATGATGGCTTGCTTTGCGTGCCAGTCCAAGGGATCGGCTGACTTTGGATACTAAGAAATAAGTACAATTTTCTGTTGAAAGTCTAAAAAAAGAGCAGAAGTTGCATCTTTTAGAAACATTAGCTCTATCTCCTTGTCCTTGACCTTTTGTAATATAGGTAGTCCTCGACTTACGACCATAAGGGAGCCCAGGATTTCTATTGCTGAAGACAGTTGTTAAGTGAGTTTTGCCCCATTTTACGAGCTTCTTGCCACAGTGGTTAAGTAAATCACTGTGATTGTTAAGTTAGTGACCTGGTTGTTAAGTAAATCCTGCCTGTAACTTTGTTGCTTGTATGCTTACAATTTATATTGATATTGTTTCCTGATTGCTTATTTGTACCCTACATTGTACCCGACTATCATTAAATGTTGTAGCTTATGATTCTTGACGAATATATCTTGTCTTTTTAAGTACACAGAGAGCATCTGCATGAAAGACAAATTCCTTGTGTGTCCAATCACATTTGGCCAATAAAGAATTCTATTCTGTTCTGTTTTGTTTTGTTCTGTTCAGTTCCGTTCTATTCTATTCTAATCCTATTCTAATCTAATCTAATTCTAGTCTATAGAATATATCGTGTCTTTTTATGTACACTGAGAGCATATACACCAAAGACAAATTCCTTGTGTGTCCAATCACATTTGGCCAATAAAGAATTCTACTCTATTCTATTCCATTCTTCCCCACTGAAGAGCAGTTCCAAGGTCACATTGGAATGCAGGACCAACCAATCCATAAAGACAGGGACAATTTATATTTAGATAACACCTAATCACAGATAATGCATTTAGTCAAATGTGCTTTTGGCAAACCTATGGCCTGGAAAGTCTTTCTTTTCTAACTGATCAAACCAGGGGATACGTGTAATTTGCCTTCGTTTGGACTTATTACTTTACTTGGGTGTTTTGTCCAAAGCCTCTTTTTTTTCCCCCAATCGGCATGAAAAAGTGCTGGAAAATAAGCACCTTGCACTGCTCGGCTTCTGTCCTCAGGACCTCCGTGGAAGCAGAGCCCTCTCGCAGGAAGAGGCCCAGCGTGTCTTTCTCCAGGCACATATCTCGGATGGCTCGCGCTGTCTTCCCCGTCTCCTTTCGGGAGTGGACGAACACAAGCACCTGGTTTCAAAATATCAGAAACAAAACTGTTAAAATCGGAGTTGGCCATAGCAGCACTGAGTTTCCGTGAAGAACCCTAGAGAGAGGGATGAAGACGAACGAGGCACCGAGAACAAGTAAAAGAGAAAATCCGCACCAAAGAATCAGAGGTGTTTCTCACAATGTGTCCATCTGGTTTTGCAATCCCTTTGCTATTTTTTTAACATTTTTTTATTAGATTACAGAATAAAATACAAAGATAAAAAACAAAAAACATGAAAGCGAATAATAGGCCACTGTGGGGAGGGGAAGGGGAAAGTGAGGAGAAGAAAGAAAGAAAAAAACACTTCTGACTTCTGTTGCAGTAGAATGAAGCATTAACATCAAACCTCAATTTTTTACTTTTCCAAATATAAACTAGCCATTTCTATAGCAACAAATCGATCTGATCAGTAAAGCTCCAAATCAAAGTTTCATTTTTTCCAAACTCGAGCAAAGTCCAGAAACGGTTTCCATGCAGCAACAAAAGTATTTACTGTATTTTTCGGAGTATTAAGAAGCACCTTTTTCCCTCAAAAAAGAGGCTAAAAATCTGGGTGCGTCTTATACACTGAATACACATTTTCTTTGCCTCCAGAAACCCCACCCCTTCACCAAAATGGCCGTGCAGAGCCTTTAGGAGGCTTTCAGAGTGCTCCTGGAGGCTGGGGAGGGCAGAAAAACGGCCCATTTTTTGCTCAATTCTGCCCCCACCCCACCCCCATGAGCACTCTATAAGCCTCCTAAAGGCTATTCATACCTTTTTTTTTAAAAAAAAAGAAATAGGCCCATTTTTGCAAAAAACGAGCCATTTTTCGGAGGTGCAGAATGCAAAAACTTTTTTAATTTGCCTCTTCAAAATCTTGGTACGTCTTATACTCCGAAAAATACAGTATATTATTTTCTTCAATCAAAATGGTCAATTTACCTTCATTATCAACAAGATTAAATCCATGTGAAAACGAAAGAAAGTCGAACCCATCCTACCTGGTTCTTCCCAGCATGCTCCATGATCTTCTCATAGACAATTTCATTCATAATCTGAAAGCGCTTGATGGCTTTTTTCTCTGTAATTCCCACGTAAGTCTGCTCCAGGGGAACCGGGCGAAAGCTATAAGGAGATGGGCAGAATTACGAGAGCTCAAGATGACAACAGTTGGCCTTGAAAATCGTAAATCAGAGGTGTAAATATCTGTTTATATCCAAGATGTACTTTGACAAAAACAGGGCAACCAATATTATATTTTTCTACCTTTATCTCAGGAATTACTGTCTTCTACATCATAAAAAAGTCACTGGTGGTTAAGGCACCAGGTGAGAAACCAGAAGATGGTAAGTTCTAGTCCCGCCTTAGCCATGGAAACCAGTTAGGTGACTTTGGGCCTTAGGTCCCTCACTCTCAGCCCAAACCACCTCACGGGGTAGTGGTTGTGGGGTAAATAGGGGGAGGAAAGTGTGTTGAATATGTTCACAGCCTTGAGTCATTTGCAAAACTAATAAAGGGGGATATAGATAGATAGATGGATGGATGGATGAGGGAGGGGTAGATAGATATTTTCTTAAAAGTTTAAGTCTTCACATTAAATGACAGCGTTTAGTTGCTGTTCCCCTCCAAGTGGCAGCCTCTATTGGCCTCTATTATTGATTGCATAGTTTTTGTGTGCCAGGCTACGCAGAATCATCTGAAATTGGGCAGTTTAGGGTTCTGCTAGACACACAGATGTCACACATTGCATGTTCAGTACATGCAGTGACATGACTGCCACCTTCCATCAAATACCTGTTGTCAAAGTAGAACAGTCCTTTGGTGGGTTCCACCCTCAGGAAGGTAGCCACATCCTCGTAGTTCGGAAGGGTGGCACTCAGTCCAACCAGCCGTACGTCCTCCTGGGTCATCTCGATGTTGCGGATAGTTCTGGCCACCAAGGCTTCCAGAACTGGCCCCCGGTCGTCATGGAGAAGGTGAATTTCATCCTGCCCATAGGAGAAAGGGTGACTTCCATGCATAGCAAACCAAGGGAAGTACAGGTGCCAAGAGCCATAGTGGTGGCACTGTGGTTAGAGGGTGGTATTGCAGACTAACTCTGCCCACAGCCAGCAATTTGATCCTGACTGGCTCAAGGTTGACTCAGCCTTCCATCCTTCCAAGGTGGGTCAAATGAGGACCCAGATTGTTGGGGGCAAGAGGCTGACTCTGTACATTGCTCAGAGAGGGCTTTAAAAACACTGTGAAGCAATATATATCTGAGGTATTCTTTCCCTTCCCTCTCTCCCTCCTTCCTTCCCTCCCTCCCAGTGGTTAAAATGCATTGCAGGCTAATTCTGCCCAAGGGCAGCAGTTTGATCCTCCTTCCAAGGTTGGTCAGAGGAACCAGATTGTTGGGGCTAACATGCTGACCCCTCTGAAGCCGTATATAAGTCTAAGTGCTATTACTACCTTCCTTCCTTCCCTCCCTCCCTCTCAGTAGTTAAAATGCAGTAATGCAGGCTAACTCTGCCCACAACCAGGAGTTCAATCCTCCTTCCATCCTTCCAAGGTGGATCAATTGAGGACCCAGGTGGTTGGGGACAAGAGGGTGACCTTGTAAATTGCTTAGAGAGGGCTGGAAGACACTGTGAAGCGGTATATAACTCTAAGGGCTACTGCTATTCCAATGGACCACATTGCCACAGGTGAAGGATGCCTGAATCCTGTCTGGTCCCAACAAGAAGCTTCAGTCAACTCACCAAGATAATGAGGCGCACCAACTGGGTATAGGTGCGCTCCCCTCCTTTGCGAGTGATGATGTCCCATTTCTCTGGGGTGCAGACGATGATCTGAGTAGCGTTGATTTCTTCTTTGCACAACTGGTGGTCACCAGTCAGCTCCGCCACCGTAATCCCATAAGTGGCCAAGCGCTACAAGGAGGAAGGGAACGGGCACTCAATAATGAATGACCCACAATTTTTGAAACATGCCACGTTCATTTCAAAATCAGATTAAAGCTGCACCACCCAGAGACCACAATAACGTTTACCTCCTTAGTCTGCTCCTGCAGCTATTTTGGCTTTAGCTACCGTATTTTTCGGAGTATAAGATGCACCTCGCTTTTGGGGAGGAAAACAAGGGAGGGGGAGGAATCTGCCTCTGCCTTCCAGCAATTTGCCTCCTTGCAACAAACAGCAAACAGTAGAGACGATATACACTGTTGTAGTGTTACACTTTGGGCTATACTTGTACAATGCGGCTGAAATTGATGTGGCAGTATATGTTATTCTCTGCTATTTAAAAGAAGGTACAATAGCACTGGGCCTCTTCAGATCAAGCATTTATTTTTAAAAGCTTTTTTTTTTACGTTCTAGAACAATAATAAAGCAGTCTTTAAAAAATAAGTCTAATAATTTGAACATTCTACAGGCATTTATAGTTATTGACTTACCTCCTTGCAGCAAATAGCCTGATTAGCACAAGGGGAAAAAAAATCTGCCTCTGCCTCCCAGCAATTTGCCTCCTGCAGCCAACAGCTAGTTTCACTTTCAATTTCAGTAGGGGCCTCCCAATCATTCATCAGCTGTTTCAGGCTGCAGTGATTCCATAGCCCATTGCAGCCTCCACAAGCCCAATTTTCCCTTTTTGCTGCAAGATGATAAATTGCCAGAAGGCCAAAGGGTGGATGGGGCTACATTCAATGTATAAGACGCCCCCAAATTTTCACCGTGGGGGGGGGGGCGGGAAGGTGTGTCTTATACTCCGAAAAATACAGTAAGTGATGAACGAGGGATTTTGAGTGTTGACTTTTATGCTTTTATACTGGCTTTGAAGCATTTTTGGGGACATTTTAGACCATCTTAAGCCCATTAGGATTTGGGCAAACCATCAATATCATAAAATAATGAGTGCAGTGGCCTAGAGGGGGAGCTCTTGCCTCAGAATCAGGAGGCTGTGAGTTCGATCCTAGGTAGAGGCAGACATTTCTCCCTCTGGGCATGTTGAGAATGTATCTGCTGAATATAACTCTGCATTGGTGACAGGAAGGGCATCCAGCCAGTAAACATTCAGCTCCATTCATCTGCCCCCACCTCACCCCGCAAAGGATTACGGGGTCATTAAACGCTGAACATCGATATCATAAAATAATGAAGTAAATATAAAATATAGCTGGTCCTCGCTTTAGCAACCACTGCTTCAGCAAATAAATGTGCAGCAATGTGTCAGGCCTACAGCCATCATTTCTTATGGATCTCAGGCCTGCCGCACTTTCTATTATCCTACTGTGCATTTTCTATTGTGGGAAAATGGGAGAGGGAATTGTACGGAGTTAGATGATATGTAGCCATAACAACATTCTTTGTAGAAAGGCAAGGTCATCCTTTGTCTTTGTACCTCTGCACCTGACCAGAACAGGTTGGGTGGAACTGCCAGCATGGCAGTGAGAGATTGGAACATGTGATGGACTTGTGGGTGTGGGGGCAAGGTCTTGAACTTTCAACTGGGTGGGGAAAACCGGGAAGCTTTCAGATTCGGGTTTTCCCAGATGTGCCAACATGGCTCCCTTCATCAATTGGAACTTTGAGCAATCCTTCGCCTTGGACTCTGATTTACTTTTGGATGCCATTTGGAACCCTGACACAATGATGGGCAATTGGTACCAGCTCTCGTACTTAAAAGGGTCACAACATCCCCACAGTCATCTGACTGCCAATTTCAACTTCCTTTACCAGCCTTCTACAAGCAAAGTCGATGCAAAAGTTGGCAACAGGTTGCAAAGGGTGAAAGGAATGGGACAGTTGGCCAGGCCAACTCACTGTGAGACAACTGGCAATGGCCAACACACCACTGGACAACCTAACAATTCAATTTAATTTTCAAAGTAAAAATTAATTTTTGCCATTTCATTCAGTCCTTCCTTTTGCTTCCTTTAATGATTCTATTCCACCATTTCTTTGACATTAGTGTAACTATTGCCACACAGTCTATTGACCCGTGGCGAGTTGGTCATCCTATGCAGGATTGTCAATTGCCAACATGGTATTTCAAAGCCTGACACCTTTTCCATAAGGTCATTTATCTGTCTTCCTAAGTCTGGACATTTAGTGAAACCATTTGGCTTTCCCCTGGGAATTGATGCCAAAGTTGTTGGGCAGATGTTGTGCAGGGGCCATTGGGGGGCAACAGCGCATTGGATGGCTGTTAAGACTTAGCACAACTGGTAGGCCTCCCACGGTCCCAGCTGTGCTCCACTCGTGTGCATGTTTTCCACGAACTCAGAATCAACTTCTTACCTTTCCAAAGCTGCCCACCATCTCCTGCACCAGGGACCTCATAGGTGCGATGTAGATAATTTTGAAGTCATCAATGTTGATCGTCCCGTCCAGATTGATGTGCTTTCCGATCTCCCGCAGCATGCACATCAAAGCCACGTTGGTCTTCCCGGCACCCTGGATTATGAGAGAAAGTCAGAGAGCAGCAAATCCTCATTCCCTCTGTGACACCCCCCTCTAAAACCCCTGCCCCATAGAACACACAGACAACTTTCCAAGGAGAAGACAGGAGATTCAGGATTCTTTTATTGATTGATTAGCCCTTGGGCCATATCAAAGTGCAAAGTTCCGGAAACAAATTATTAACTAAAATTTGATAAAAGCAACTTAAAATGGAATTGACCGTTCACTTACCTGAACGGTCCTTTTATGTGCGCTGCGAGGGGAATCCAAGCATGGGTTAACTTTGTCCATTAGACTAGAAACTGAGATATGCAAATTGATGGCCACGCCTCCTCTGACTGGACTGGTTCAGTTTTGTGCAAAGTTTCAGCAGATTCGAGAGATGCAAAAGGAAGTCTAGAAATCAAGGCAAGTCAGGATGTAATCGGAGAAAGGTAGGTCCAGGGGCAGAACAGCCGAAGCCAAGGGCGGGTTTGGATTTCCCTCGCAGCAAACATAGAAGGACTGTTCAGGTAAGTCAATGGTCATTCTCCTATGCGCTGTTTGGAGAATCCAAGCATGAGACATGCCAAAGCAATAGACTTCAGGGGCGGGAGCGAGGCTGGTCTGGTGCCGTAGCCGAAGAAGCTACCCTTTGCAGCATGCACTGTCCAAACGATGCCTCAGCCGAGGCATAAACGTCCACCTTGTATTGACGGATAAAGGGTGACGGCGATGACCAGGTCGCTGCCCTGCAGATGTCCTCTTCCGAGGCTTGCATTGCCCAGGCTGCCATCATGACAGCACTTCTGGTGGAAGGGGGAGTGATGCGACTGGGAACCAGTCGGGACTGACAGTCGTAGGCGAGGGCAATACACGCCTTCAGCCAGCAGCCGATAGCATGAGATGATGCCTTCTGGCTCATGGTGGCTGGTTGGAAAGAGACGAACAGGGCCTCCATCCTTCTGAACAATGCCGTGCGTCACACGTAGCGGCAAAGTGAACGACAGACATCAAGGTGATGCCAAAGCCATTCCCGGAGGTGAGATGGATATGGGCAGAAATCCGGGAGAGTGATCTCTTATGACCTGTGGAACCACGAGTTGACTTTTGGAAGAAAGGTTGGGTCCAAACGTAAGATGACTCTGTTCGGATGAAAGATGCATAGGTCATCCTGGACGGAGAGCGCTGCCAACTCAGACACATATCTGGCCAATGTGATGGCTACTAAAAAGATAGTCTTTAAGAGTCAGTAATCTGAGGGAGATGGTCCGAATAGGTTCGAATGGAGCAGCAGTGAGGGCCTTGAGCACCAGGGAGAGGTCCCAGTGGGGTAGCAATGAATGATGGGTGGACTAAGGTTCGCCGCTCCCTTCAGGAAGGCCCGTACCCCTGGGTGTTGTGATAGGGGGTGGCCCCACCACCAATCACGGTAGACAGAGCCGCAATTTGACGGCAGAGGGTGTTAGGTGTTAGCCCTTTGTCCATGCCCATCTGTAGGAAGTCTAATATCTGCAGTATAGTTGCCTCGGTTGGGTCCGCACCTGTTGCTCGACACCATCTGCAGAAGGTGCGCCAGGTAGCCTCGTAGATGCGGGTTGTTGACGGGCGGCAAGCTGCCTGGATCGTGAAGATGACTTTGTCAGAGAAATGCTGTTGACTCAGGATCGCTCGCTCACATGCCACACGGCTAACTGTAATAGCTGTGGATTCAGATGGATGAGGGCTCCTTGTGAGAGGGATATCCGGTCATCCGGAATTTTCCATGGACGTGAGATTGACAGATGGATGAGGTCGGCATACCAGGGACGTCGGGCCACATCGGTGCGACCAGTAGTACCTCTGCCCGTTCAGCTAGAACCTTCTGGATGACCAGCAGTAGAATTGGTAGGGGCGGGAAGGTATAAAGGAGGCCCTCTGGCCAAGGGCTTCGGAGAGCGTCGGTGCCTTCCACTCCTGGCACCTGGAACCTGGTGTAGAATCGCGGCAAGTGTGTGTTGTCAGGTTGAGCGAACAGGTCCACCTGTGGTTGCCCGAAGCGGCGGGAAAGCTCTTGGAACAGTGCTGGGTGTAACCACCACTCCACCTGATCCACCATGCCCATCTTAACCAATCCGCTTGGACGTTTGCAGTGCCCGATATATGTTCCGCTCGGACTGACAAGATGGTTCTCCACCCAGTAGTGCAGACATTCTGCTTCCATCATCAGAGATTTGGATCGCATGCCCCCCTGGCGATTGACATGCACCTGAGGCCACGTTGTCAGTGAGTATCAGCACATGATTGGAGGTCATCAGATCTCAAAACTCACGGAGGGCTAGGCGGATAGCACTTAGCTCCAGCCAATTGATGCTGTTCCTCAGCTCCCGGGTGGTCCAACGACCTTGAGCCACTCAATCCAGGGCGTGGGCTCCCCACCTGAATTGGCTCGCAACTGTTGTAACTATGATCCACTCCGGTTCCTTGAACAGGCATCCCTTGAGGATGCGGGCCGACATCCACCAAGGGACACTTGGTCGATAAGTGAGTCCTGGTCTGAGAGTGACTGGTATGAGCCCTTTGAAAGGGGAGGAGAAACCACTGAAGTGGTTGTGCATGGAACCTCGCCCAAGGGACAATGCAAGATATCATCTTCCCTAGAAGTTGGGACAACACAGCGAGGGAAGGTGACCTCTGATTGAGCACTTGCCTCACCAGGAACCGCAGGCTCTGTTGCAGAGAGATAGGTGCAGGTGGCTCTTTGGGAAGTTCAGTAGAAAGCCGTGATCTTGCAAGGGGTCGATCATCAGCTGTAGATCACGATAAGCCTGGTCCCGGAAAGACAATAAGACCATGTTGTTGTCTAGATAACAATTGACTCTTACTGAAACTGACCTCAGCGAGGCTGCGATCACTTGGTGGCAATTTGGTGAAGGTTCGCGGGGCCAATGATAGGCCGAATGGCAGGGTGCGGTACTGGAAATGACGCCCTGCAAAGTGGAAGCACAGGAACCTTCGATGGGCTGGATGTATCGGCACGTGTAGGTATGCCTCCTTGATGTTGATGGAAGTGAGGAGATCACCTTGGCGAATGCACGCTAGAATGCTTTTGAGCGGTTGCATTTTGAATTTTTGGTACTTTAGATAGAAGTTGAGCCATTTCAAGTCTAGGATGGCCCGCCATCCTCCCGAGCTCTAGGGAACTAGGAAGAGTATGGAGTAAAATCCTAGACCCTCCTGCCCTCATAGCACCTGTTCTATGGCATTGATGGAAATGAGGTCCTGAACCTGGGAACCGGTCTGAAGAGCCCAGGCATCCGAGGTTGTGGCTTCCCATTCATGGGCGAAGGTAGTCAAGCGCCCACCAATAGGGCCAACCTTGAGCGAGTCACCGGTACCTACGAAAGGACTGGTTGTTGGCGCCACCAAAAGGCCGCCGGGCCTGGGTCTGCTGTTGGTGCTGGTGCCTATCTCTGTCCCTAGTATTGGCTCTGTCCTGAAACTTGTCTTGAGACTGAGAAAAGGATCTATTAGATAAAGGGGTATAGGGAAGGGGGGGAGTACCCCGACTCCCCAACACAAAAGGGCTGCCTTCGAGGATACAGCTGTTGCCTCCTAGTGGTCAAAGGGAGCACCTTTCGCTTATCCCTTGTCTCAATCAGTATAAGGTCTAGTGCCGCTCCAAAGAGGGAACCGCCCTTGAAGAGGGTAGAAGCAAGGCGCCATTTAGAGCGTATGTCCACCTGCCAGTGGCATAGCCATAAGAGGCGACGAGACGCTATATTGGATGCCACAGCTCGGGATGTGAACTTGGCCGCATTGAGCGTGGCATCAGAGGATAATTCTAAGGCTGCCACCAGTTTGACGACATTCTGATGAAGTCGCAAATCCTCTGGAGCTAACCTCTCCTGTAGCTGTGTTAACCAGACTAAAGAAGTTCTATTGCAGAACGAGGCCACCGTAGCGGCACACAATGCCCAGGCAGCCGCCTGGTGTGTTTTACGAATAACTAGCTCTGCCTTGCAGTCCTCACCCTTCAAACCCTCTGAGATTTCGGATGGAATGAGAGCTGGGGAAGCCAAGGCCGCTATCGGAGGATCGACAGTGGGAAACTGCAAGATGGCATCTAATTCCGGTGTGGAAGTGTAAAGCTTCCTGTCACCATTGCTAAGAGGCGAGATCGTGGTGGGCTGGGACCATTGTTTTTGGATCACGTCCAAAAACAATTTGGCCAATGGAATAGCCTCCTGCTCTTGTACTTGTTCGGCGAACATGTGTTCCGTGGGGTCAAGACCCACTTCGGTGCTGGCCTGGGTGGTTGCTCCCCCCAAATTGGAGATGGCCTTGGCCTTATAAAGTAGGGATTTAAATAGGGCCGGTCTGAAGAGGCCCGAGAAGGGATCAGATCTTCATCATCCGATAACTCTAGATCCAAAATTTCACCTTCCTCCCCCAAAACAGATCCCTCGCTGTAGATGGAAGGCAGGGGAGAAGGGGGATCAGCCTGAGAGGTGGCTCCACCTTTGGCAGAAATCAAGTTCCTAGAGCGCTGACTTCTACGCTGTAATTCTGCATCCACTCCCCTAGATATGGCAGTGGCAATCATGTCCCTGAACCCAGGGGAGAGGTCAAATTCTGAATTGTCCTCCGGTCTGCTGCCAGATGCAGTAGGGGTAAAGGTGGCTGGGGCCCCTGATCGGGAAGGAGCCGGGCCTAGGCTGGACTCAGAAGGATCAGATGAGCCCTGAAAGCCTGAGTCAGGTCCTTCAGTGGTTAAGTCCTGAGGGATAGGGAGGTCTGGGGACCAGCCCTGAATCCCAGTTAAGCTGGAGGTAGAAAGCCCCTCAGGCAGCAAGATGGGAGGTGGCCTGGGGGTTGAGGGATTCTTAGACACATTCTTAGTTTTACTGGCGCGCTTAGTGGCCCTGGCAGGAGCCACTGAAGTGGCACGGTATCTGTGGCTGGCAGCCCTGGTGGTGGTTCTACCCACTCTGGCTGAGGCCCCAGTGGCATCGGAGGACAACTGAGGGGAGGTGGAAGTCCCAGCGCTGCCCCTGGTAGTAGAACGATCCACCATGCTAAACTAGGTTGAAAGTGCTCAAGCTCACGTTCAATGATAGACCAAATGCCAATCGCAATTGAAGCAGGAGGCCGCAAGAGATCAAGCGTGTGCTCCGGTAGAATGGTGACGAACCGACCTCCGTGGAGCAAGAAAGCTGGTGATTTTACATCACTGTGGCGGGAAAATGAAACCACGCCCAGCCTATTTTTTCGGCGTGAAATGGACTCCAAAATGGCCACCACAACTAACAGCGATGGCGGGAAATTCAAATTTGCCAGGAAAAATGGCCGCCGTCAGAATGGAGAAAGCCAGCCTTTTAATTTAACAGCAACCGCAGCAGCGGCTTTCAGAGGCACTCGATGGCCGAGGTGAAGATAGCGAACCCAGCTATATGATGACAGGGCATCCAGATTCCACGTGTCACAAGGCAAACCTCGGGAAAACGGCAGACAGCGGGTAGAGTGGCCGGCGTGGGGCGGCGAACCAATCCCCAACCGCGGCAAGACAAATGAAGACAGCGAACCGACCTTCCAACAAATATCGGCGAAGCGACTCTACTTCCAAGGAAAAAGGTTCCCTGGACCCAAAGCCTCCAGGAATGCTAACATCCAATTGCTACCTTAAACAAAAGGAAACGAACCTATATGCAGAGTTATCTGATGCATCATGGAAAGAGCTCAAGCTGTTACACAAACAGAGTTCTAAGGGAATCCAAGCTGAATAATAATAATGATTAATTTTGTCTAATAACCTAGAGAGAAATGATTTTGCGTCTCTTTAGGCTGGACTGAGTTAAAAAAACTGAACCAGTCCAGTCAGAGGAGGCGTGGCCAACAATTTGCATAACTCAGTCTCTAGGCTAATGGACAAAGTTAACCCATGCTTGGATTCCCCAAGCAGCACACAGGAGAATGGAATAAAATACAATTTAAAATGCAGTTGGAATAAAATACAATCTAAAATGAAATTGGAATAGAATACAATAATTTAAGTTATAGATAAAATTAGCTGAATACCCGTGCTCCGCTACAAAACTATGTGATCGGGTTTGATAAATCAACACAGCTTGAAAAGTTATGAGTAGTTATGATTGGCCTCTCCTCTCTCCTTCTCTCCCTCAGGCTGGCTCCATTGATCCTCTCCTATCCCCTTCTCTCCCTCAGGCTTACCCCACAGAGGCCTCTCCTCTACTCTCCCCCTTCTGTCCCTTTAATGTGGGGAGGGGGAGTAGAACGTCTAAATTCCCAGTTCACAGGCCGGATAAGTCACGTGCTGGCCACCCCCATGTGGCAGTTGGAACAGAGTTCATTTCAGGTGGGGAGGGGGAGTAGAAAGTCTCATTCCTTAGCACCAGAGTATGTTAATAATAATATAAGAAATACTAATGATCTGACGGTCATTTTGAAAAATCCTTTCTTAGCAAACATCGAGAAGCCAAGAGGAATATATGTACCAAATTTCAAGTTTGTAGGCTTTATAGTTCTGGAGATTTTGTGATGATGCGTGAGTGATATTTATATATATAGATATGATAAAATTATATTTGGGTGTCATGAGAAATCAAGAGAGCAGCCTTTGCCATCCCAAGGTGTTCTGGGCTACAACTCTCACCAGAACTACCCTGGGTGGGTTTGAGAGCGTGATTTTAACTCATCAGAGAGTGGGAAAAACTCAGATAGGGGAAAAGAAAGTTGACACTTGCCGTGGGTGCACACAGTAGCAGATTCATGTCTGTCTCGAGCGCAGCGCGATAGAGTTTGCTCTGAATCCTGTTCAGGGTTTTGAACCCTTCAAATCCAGCCTGAGCATATTTTGGGAGCTTCTCCACAGGAACAAGTTGCTGAGGAAGATGACAAAGGAAGAACAGATGTGACCATGATGCCAAAACAGAGGCCAGCGTTCCTAGTAATGCACCCATTGAAAGCAGAATTCTGAGGCAGGTAGAATTCCTCAAAGAACAGGTTTATTAGATACATCATGTCGGCACAGCCAGTGAAAACCGACTCTGAAAGTTCCCACGGTTTTCACCAAATTAAAAAAATAAAAAGTTGCCCCTCCCCCAATGTCACCAGTCACATTGTCCAATGAAGGTGCTGGCAGGTTGCTTGGTCATTTCTCCCGTCCTCTCCCACCCACCTGTTAATATTGTTAGCAAGACCCCACCTAGAGTACAGTACCCAGTTTTGGTCACCACACTCTAAAAAAAAAAGATGTTGAGTGCAGAGAAGAACAATCAGGATGATGAGAGGACTGGAGGCTAAAAATATACGATGAACAGTTGCTGGACCTGGGCCTGGCTAGTCTAGTGAAGAGAAGGACCAGGAGAGACAGGAGAGCATCTTCCAATATTTGAGGAGCTGCCAAAGAGGGGGGAGGGGGGGTCAAGCTATTTTCTAAAGCACCTGAAGGAGCAATGGATGGAAACTGAACAAGGAGAGATTCAACCTGGAAATAAGAAGGAATTTCCTGACAGAACAATCCACCTATGGAACAGAAGTTGCCTTTGGAAGTTGTGGGAGCTTCATCCCTGGAAGCTTTCAAGAAGAGACTGGGCTGCCATCTGTCAGAAATGGTGTAGGGGTCCTGCTTGGGCAGGGGGTTGGATTAGATGACCTACAAGATCCCTTCCAACTCTGTTTATCTGTATCTACTATGGCCTTGGTCCCCACAGGAAAAAATATTCTTTTGACGGATCAGTTATTCTATCTACTTCTCCAGCCCTCCCTCCCCTTCTCAGGGCTTGTGGCAACTTTGAGGCAGCAAAAGATGGCTCCAGCCAGGTCTGTTTTGGAGTTGACAACAGAGGCCCCAGCAGGGAAATGCAAGGGCGGCTCACCTCTTCCGATCCGAAGGGCTTGGGCTTAAGAGCAGGGACATGGACTTCCTCGTAGCCTTTCCGCTGTTTGCGGAACGAGCCATCGGGCAGTTGGCACCGCTTGTTGGCCATGAAGTGGCTTCCTTGGGCAAACACCAGGTCTTCCAGGTCCAACACTTGCCGAGGGGCCAGGGCCTGGGATTAAAGAAGACCACCGGGGTCAAATGTCACTGGGACAGAAGGCTTTAGATATAGGGAGAGAAAATGAAGGCATCAAGCCGGCCTGACCCCCAGACCACTTCATCCACCAAATTACCTCGCCTCCTTGGTCCAGATCCATGGTTTCTAAGTCGGTGTCCATGCGGGACTGACGGACACGCTCCCGGCGACAGCGCTCTTCCTGAAAGAGGAAGGCAAAGCTGACAACTTGGTTTAAATCTTAATTCCAATGACAAATGGCAGGCAGATATTTATTTTTTTAAAACTAGCTGATAACTTGGCACTGCCTGGGTATTTATTTATCCCAACCCTTCTTCCATGAATGTCACCGCAATTTCCAATGTTGGATTTTCCCCCTTAGCAGAGGGAGCCCCCTTGTGGAGTACTGTGAAGCTGTTACCATGGCAATTCTACTGCACTGTACAGAAGCCATTTTACAGCAGTACAGTAGAAGCCATTTTTAAGGCACGACATGATGTATCTTAACAGAACACACACCATGAGGGGTTTTGGGGTGTCTTACCCCCACAGTATTCGTTTCCAGAGGGTAAGTAACCTGTGTATCAAGTTTGGTTGACCTTCTGATCGACAAGCTCAGAATCTTAGTTGCTGAGCCACATCATACCTAATTTACATTTATAGAGTGCTATAAAGCACGAAGGGGTGGTACATAAGCCTGAATGCTACTGTTATTGTCGCTTGTTTTAGTAGTGCTCAAATTGTGCACATTACTTAATGTAGCAATGCTACGCATACTAAAAATAAGCCATACAGCACAGCTGTGTTGCACAAAGTCAATCCTGGTTCTGGATTTAAGCTGCTTTGGTGCAATCATCCTTTTAATAAGGTTCCTCTCTTTATCCCTGCTATCACATTCTTACCCGGATCAAATCTTCCTTCTCCGTTTCATGCAGCTGATACAGGAACTTTGACAACTCGGGGTCCGATTCCATCTTACCCATAATCCTCTCCTTCTCGGCTTCACTCTGAGCACTTGCCAGGAGACTGCAGTAGAGGACTAGCAAGAAAGCAAAACCTCAGTTAAAGGTCTCTGGAGATTCTCCGTCCTCCAGGTCATGGTTGTCCCAAAGGTGCTTATTTTTCTGCAAGAGGCAACTAGACTTTCTGGTTTTTCTTTTGAAGACATTTCGCTCCTCCTCCAAGAAGCTTCCTCAGCTCTTCAAGATAGGAGAAGAAACCCATCAGGACGATTCAGAAGCCCGCCTGCATTTAAAGGCAAAGGCTGCTCTTTTGAAGACAACAAAGTCCTCATTTTGGACAGAGAGGACTGCTGGTTTGAAAGAGGGATCAAAGAGGCCATTTATATCAAAATTGAAAAGCCCTCTCTCGACATCATCTATCTCCAGACTGTAATACAGATCCTTTCAGCACTTCCAAGAAGGCTCCACATCCGCTTGCACCACTCAGGTAACTCTGAGGAAACAGATAAACCTCCAGGTGGCCTCAATGACCCTCTCAAAGGATGCAAATGACCAGCTATCTGCAAGGAGAATCAATCCTTCATTCCCCACCATCCTGTCAGAGCTGAAGAAGCTTTTTGGATGAGAAGAGAAACAACCTCAAAAGAAAAAAACAAGGAAGTCGTTGCCTCTTGAAAAAAAAGCACCTTTGGGACAAAATATCAGTTGCACGTGAAACAAACACAGGAAGAGCAAAAACAAGGACATAAATATAAAATTCTCCCAAGGGAAATACTCAGCATGTAAGGTAGTATTGCAGGTAGTCCTGAATTTATAACCAGTCAGTAAGCAACCATTCAGAGTTACAACAGACCTATGGGGGCGGGGGACTTATTGGCCTGGATTTCAACAGCTGGGGAGGGGGGGGGCTGTGGAACAGCTTGCCTTCAGAAGTTATGGGTAGTTTTTAAGAATAGACTGGACACCCAGTTGTCTGAAACTGTATAGGGTCTCCTGCTTGAGCAGGGGGTTGGACTAGAAGACCACCAAGGCCCCTCTATTCTGATTGTTTATCAGAAGCCAGAAAGAGCAAAAATAGATTCTTGAAATCCAAGCTGGGTGGAAATAAGCAAAGCTGAGCTCTCCTCGGCTGTGTATCTCAAAGGGCCTTTTGTGACAAGAAGCCAATTCTTGAGAGTCCCAGAAAGCAACGTTCCACATCCCAGCAACATATACTTACTCATCATTCTGTGCTGTCTCAGCACTTTAATGAAGTCAAACGTGTTAAATCCCAGGAGGAGAACCAGTTGATTCTCACATTCTCGGTCATCGCTGGCCGTCTGGGGAAGTAAGTGAGGAAAAACGGATAGGCCTTGAAACTATTTGAAACCATTTCATCTTATATGGAGAATTCAAATGGTAGAAGGGCAGACAGAGCCACGGAGCAGTCAGGAAAAAAAACACAGGGTGCTGCTTTTGACTGACAGGTGCCGCTCCTGACTGGAAGGTACCCTTCAGGAGTTTGAGGCATATTTTACCAGCCCTCTTTAGACGTACCATTAGCTGCATTTTGGTCTTCTGAATTGCAAACACAATGATTTATGGGGCTTCCCTATCTAAACAAAAGTCTACTGAACTGATAGAAAAGAATATTTGTAGCTCAGGATTAAAATGAGGAGTCCTTGAGAGGGACAAGATGTTTCAAAGCAGGGGTCTCCAACCTTGGCCACTTTAAGACTTGTGGACTTCCAGAGTTCCTCAGCCAACAGATTTCCTTCCTTCCTTTTTTCCTATCCTCTCTTGCTTTCCTCCTTCCTTCCTTCCTTCCTTTCTTCTTTCTCCCTTCCTTTCCTGCTGCCCTCTCGTTTTCCTCCTTCCTTCCTGTCTCCCTCTCCTCCTGCCCTCTCTTGCTTTCCTCCTTCCTTCCTTCTTTCTCCCTTCCTGCCCTCCCTTGCTTTCCTCCTCCCTCCCTCTAATTTTTAGAGCAAAGCTGACTGAGGAATTCTGGGAGTTGAAGTCCACAAGTATTAAACTTGCCAAAGTTGGAGGTGCCTGTTCCAGAGGATTGGAGTCACGGCAGGAGCCCCAAGTATTAAGCCAACACCCCCCCACCCACCCAAAAAACCCTAGCAGGATCAGGATCAGAGCACCAGGGTCAAGCAAGCAGCCCACCTTCAAGATTTCCAGCACTTCGTCTGCCTTTTTTTGGGACACGATGGCGTCGTCATAGAAACGGCTCAGCTGGCGTTGCAGCCAAAAGGCGTCAATGTCCCTGGGGTGCAGATCTTTCTTCTTGGAGCACATCAGCTCACCGGAAGCCACCAGCTGGGGAGAAACAGCAGGACTCGCACCCTGAGCTTTGCTAAGAACACCCCAAGGCCCAAAGGCAACACTAGGAATACACAAACTCTCTCATTCTTCCGGAAATTAGAAAGCGCTAGAGCAGTGGTACTCAACTTGTGGATCGGGACCCCTTTTAGAGGTCAAACGACCCTTTCACAGGGGTTGCCTAAGACCATCGGAAAACACATATTTTTTTAAAAAAATACGGAAAACATAAAATAATTTTATGGTTGGGGGTCACCACAACATAAGGAACTGTATTAAAGGATCGCGGCATTAGGAAGGTTGAGACCCACTGCGCTAGAGGGAATCCTCAACTTACAGCCTTTCTTTAGTGACTTTGAAGTTAGTAAAGATAAAGGTTCCCGTCGCACATACTTGCTAGTCGTTCCCAACTCTACGGGATGGTGCTCATCTCCGTTTCAAAGCCAAAAAGCCAGCGCTGTCCGAAGACATCTCCGTGGTCATGTGGCCGGCATGACTCAATGCCAAAGGCGCACGGAACGCTGTGTCCTTCCCACCAAAGGTGGATCCTATTTTTCTACTTGCATTTTTTACATGCTTTCGAACTGCTAGGTTGGCAGAAGCTGGGACAAGTAACAGGAGCTCACTCCATTATGCGGCGCTAGGGATTCAAACCACTGCGTTCCCCCCAAACACTGAAATGGCTTCCAAATGACATGCTCATTTCATTCATTCATTCATACTTTGAGGAAACTCCAGGCCTCAGTTTTGATTGCCTTGGGTCTGTTACTTGGAACGCTGACATTTAGTCTCCAATTTAATCAAACTAATTTTTTATTTTTTATCCCAAAGGCTTTGCTTTCCCAGGGACTCACGTTAGCCGAGAGGGTACAGCGAACGACGGCTTCATCGCCTTCCAGGTCTTCATCAGATGCTTCATCCCGGACTTCGCCGTACACATCCTCATCGCCTTCCTGTTGGTTCACAACGACTTTTACTTAACAGCCCCTCCAAGAACAAGGCCTCTTCCTCCCAGGGATATGACAAGCCTTGGAGAGGCCACCGATGAACAGGGGCCTCGCTCAGGCAGCAGAAAAGAACACAATCGCAACAGGCCATCTAGGGTTTACAGAACGCTGAATTCTAGCCTAGAATAGACTAGGTTTCCTGTCAATCTGCAAAATGACTTCAGCTGAAGCCATTCTTGCTCATGGCTGGGGAGAAGAGGGATGGGGAAACTCAGGAAGGTGGTGCCTCAGCTGCTGGTCATAGCATCTATCAGCCAGCATGTCAAGGGGCATCTGGGAGAGCAGAGCCAGAAATTACGGCTGAACTGATTGGCCCATGT
This sequence comes from Thamnophis sirtalis, assembly GCF_051295495.1. Taxonomy (NCBI): domain Eukaryota; kingdom Metazoa; phylum Chordata; class Lepidosauria; order Squamata; family Natricidae; genus Thamnophis; species Thamnophis sirtalis. The sequence continues at coordinate 72,314,501 of NW_028261382.1, forward strand.
GACCTGAGAGACACAGAGAGGTAAGGAAATTTTATTCTTTTAACTATCCCCAAGCACGGGAACTTTTTAGAGTTTTCTAAGTGCCGAGATGATGTACTCAATAAAGGGTTTCTTGAACCTGAACCAAATATCACAGTCCTGACTTCCCTGGGTTCATTACTCGGAACAATGACATTTCCTGAACAAAAAGTCCAGGAAGCACTCATCCCTGGCACCCTCAATTTGTCTCTCTAATAAAAGGGGATGTGGGAATTATGCTGGCTGGTAAGTCAATCAATCGCCAGAAAATGCAAGTGGTACACAAAGCAGCATTCCACAGCACAGAAGCCTCCATGCTCACCTCTTCATCGGACTCAAACTGTACATTCACTCCGTAGGTCTCATCGATGTTGTCATCTGCAAGAGAGACCAAAAAAGGCTTCAGTGAGGAGAAGCGGGTAGAGACAGTTCTCCACTTAGAGCCATTTATACAATACCATACAGTACAATAGCAGAGTTGGAAGGGACATTGGAGGTCTTCTAGTAAAAAACCCCTGCTTAGGCAGGAAACCCTACACCACTTCAGACAAATGGTTATCCAACATCTTCTTTAAAAACGTCCAGTGTTGGAGCATTCACAACTTCGCAAGTTGTTCCACTGATTCATTGTTCTGTCAGAAAATTTCTCCTCAGTTCTAGGTTGCTTCTCTCCTTGATTAGTTTCCACCCATTGCTTCTTGTTCTATCCTCAGGTGCTTTGGAGAATAGCTTGACTCCCTCTTCTTTGTGGCAACCTCTGAGATATTGGAAGACTGCTATCATATCTCCCCTAGTCCTTCTTTTCATTAAACTAGACATACCCACTTCCTGCAACTGTTCTTCCTATGTTTTAGTCTCCAGTCCCCTAATCATCTTTGTTGCTCTTCTCTGCACTCTTTCTAGAGTCTCCACATCTTTTCTACAACATGGTGACCAAAACTGGATGCAGGATTCCAAGTGTGGCCTTACCAAGGCATATAAAGTGGCATTAACACTTCATTTGTTTAATGACCACTCAAAGTTACGACATTGAAAAAAGCAACTTATTTTTTCACTCTTGCAACTGCTGCAGCATTCCCGTAGTTTTGATCACAAATGTAGACACTTGGCGACTGACTCATATTTATGACCTTTGCAATGTCCCTGGGGTAACTTTTGTGACCTTCTGACGAGCAACAGGGAAGCCCGATTCACTTAACATCCATGTGACTAACTTAACAACTGGAAGTCCTCCAAGAATTTTCTAAAATGGCCAAAATTAGTGAGGTGTCACCCACTTGGGTAAGAGAAAATTGTTAAGCTACATGTCATTTCAAATTAATAGATAAGCCAGTTTTCAACTTTATGAAAAAGGAGGCAAAACTTCTATCCACCTTCTCCATGACTCAACCTTACCTCATAGAAAACTGCTATAGGTTGTCCTCAACTTACAGCAATTTGTTTAGGGACCATTTGAAGTTACAACAGGAATGAAAAAAGGGACTTATGGCTGTTTTTGATGCTTATGGCCGTTGCAAAATCCCCATGGTTCTGTGATCAAAATTCAAACACTTGGCAAACTGACTCATATTTATGACAGTCATGTTCAGGGGATTATGTGACTCCACCTCCCCACTGCAACCTTCTGAGGAAGCCAGATTTACTGATTTAAGTTAATAAATGCAGGGATTCATTTAATAAAAGTGATAAAAGTGGGGGAAACTCATTTAACAACTGTCTCACTTAGCAACAGAAATTGTGGTCGTAATCTCGTTTCTAAACTAAAACAAAAAACCTTAAATTATGTTGATTCTCAGCATGGTTACTCCATGTATTACTCCTCTTAGTTGCCATTTATGCATTTTGTCCAGATTGGGATCCACATGGAAAGGCTTCCCAGTGTGAAACTCATCCTTCTTTCCCCAACTGGAGTTTCTACAAAGCTCCCTATTATCCCAATGGAACATTGAAGGTTGCTAGAAGTTTCCTATTATGAAAGTTAGCAAGCCAACAACTACAATAGATCAACCTTTTTTTAAAAAAAAATTCAAATATTATAGGTCTCATGATGAAATCATCAAATCTTCTTAGCTTTAATCATCTTGGAAGCTTTGGGCATTTGTGACAAGAAACACCACCCATCCCTGACACTCCGCAGCAAACCAAATTTGTCCATGCAACCTCTCACCCCCACATCCTGTTTGATCAAATCAAGAAAACCACAAGAAAATCAGATTGTGCTGTAAGATGGACCTTCCTCTGCCCAAATTCAGAGCAAAAGCTAAAAGGAACAGAGGCCGTAGATTATACCCATATTCTGGATCTCCTTGTCCCCGCCGTAATCTGTGATCTTCTTGCCCAGATTAACCAGGACGTGGTAACGGGTGTCATCTGTCTGGCCCAGCAAGAGGTCAATCTCTTTTCGCCGTTCCTTGTCTCGTAGCTTCTCATTTTTCAGGACAGCTAGCACTTCATCGGCAGCTCCGCAGAGAATGTCTCGAGGCTGCAAAAAGCAAAAAAATAAAAATAAATGATACCATTCCTTCTATGCGCAATTTCAGGGATGAAAACTTGAGAAAATTTACCCTGCATCATAGGACTCATTGGTGGCACTGCATGTGCCCGTATTTGCTCCAACACAAGGGCATATACCATGTTTTTCAAAGTATAAGACGCTCCGAAGCATAAGATGCACCTAGCTTTTGCAAGGGGGGGGGGGGAATCTGCCTCTGCCTTCCAGCAATTTGCCTCCTTACAGCAAACAGCCAGTTTCAATTTCAGCACAGTCTGATTAGCACAAGCAGCAGGGATTGCCATATGCTCCATTTGCAGCCTCCACATCCTGTTTTCAGCCTCGGCACGCCTCGTTTTCCAACCATTCTGGGCATCAGGGATCAGAATGGGTGGAAAATGGGGAGCGTGGAGGCCAAATACGGGGTGCACAGAGGCACAAAATGGGATGCGAAGGCTGAAAATGGGCCACATGGAGGCAGCTATAGGCATGAAACAGCTGATGGCCAGGAGGCCATCCTCACTGTTATGTGGCGTGAGGGATTCGAACCACCAAACTGCCGACCTTTCTGATCGATAAGCTCAGCATTTTTGCCACTGAGTTGCCTTGTCCCACTGTCTGAATTAGGGAGGCCTAAACATGTTTTGGAAAGCCATAAGCATTTATAGAAACACAACATAATTGGAAGCAATTTTTTGATAATACTTCAGCTACACCCCTGAAAGTCAGTTCAAACATCAGGAATCATATCTAAGTGTGCCTATTGAAAAAGGACTGGATTAAGTTAGCCATAAAAGGATAAAAATAATGAGGTACCAGCTTGTTTTAATACAGCATGAGAATATTTAACAACTCAATACCAGAAAAAAGTAGATCTTCCAAACACTGCAGTAGTTTTCAAATGACACGTTCATTTCACTCAGCTGACAGAAACGGTTCCACCACAAAATCGCGGAGGACAAAATCGCGCTCGACGAAAGCGCGCATTTGACGTCATCACAGCGCGACGAAAACATCGCGCTGTGATCGAAAAATGTAAAAATAAAGCTAAAACCTTACCCTAACCCCCCCAAACCTAACCCTAAACCTAACTCTAAACCTAACCCTTAACCTAACCCTAAATCTAACCCTAAACCTAACCGTTAACGTAACCCTTAACCTAACGCTAACCCTTAACCTAACGCTAAACCTAACGCTAACGCTCTAAACCTAACCCTAACCCTTAACCTAACCCTAACCCTAACCCTTACCTTTATGTGAATCGGCTTGGTTTAATTTTAATTTTATTTCAATTTTTAATTTTTTTCGTCGCGCTGTGATGACGTCACATGCGCGCTTTCGTCGAGCGCGATTTTGTCCTCCGCGCTTTTGACGGGTCACGGACAGAAACAGCAAAAAATAAAAGTTGACCATCCTAAAGTGTTAATGTATCTCTATTTTATTTATTTCTTAAACTCTATTGACCGCTGGATTCCAGTGGACTCTACAGAAATGATAGAGAGCTTCATAAGCTGATCCGATTGTGTTTCCACACAAGAGCTCAATTGTGGTCTCCTATAGTTTTTTCACAAAAATTGCAAATGCTTGGCGCAAAGTAGGATAATTGTGAAAGCTCACTTAGGACAAATTTGTCACCTGTTTTTCACTCACCTGATCCCCCAGAGCTGCCTGAATGAAGCTCAGTAAAACTTCATAGGTTTCACGAGTCTCCTTCGTTTTGGGCTTATATATAATTCCTACCATCTCATCAATACCCTCGGAAAGCAGCGTGTAGCCTTTCATCTTTTTTATATCATGCCTGTCTTCATCGCGTTTGCGCCGCCTAGAAAAACCAGGAGGAAGATTAGCTAGCAGTCAGAAAAGACACAAGAAAATCTATCTAATGGACAGTCAGGAAAACTCTTTCTGAGGATTTATATTATACACAAAGGCGCATTTTCTCTCTGTCCCAATCAAAATTATTCTGATGTGAACAGTATTTTAATTGCTCTGTATTCAGCCCAGGATCCTCCTTTAAAACTGTCCAGTTATTAGGAGAGGCAGGGGGAGAAGGAAAGGGAAAGCAGAGGAGGAAGGAAGGAAGTAGTGAAGGGAGAAAAGAAAGGAAAGGTAAGGTGGTGATAATACAAAATATGATAGTTAATACAAAAAAAAATGATGGTAAGTAAAGCAACCCAGAATGTATATTTTAACCTTTTATATAGAAAAACCAATGTGTAAAAGTGATACATATAAATCAGAATAATAACTATGTGAATGTATACCTGTCATCGTATGTAAGAGATAAAAAAATAAAAAACTTTTTTTAAAAACTGCCCAGTAACTAGAAATTTATCTCTTTAAACATCCATCCTTCCCCCCCGACACCCCCATCCTCTCCTTTGGTAACAATATTATGCTGAGTTATTGAGAAGTTGAAAAACTTTTCCTCACTTTTGAAGCACAATAAAAACCTTCTTTTTCTATGTACAGAGAAACATTCTCATTAGCTCATATTTAGCTGTTTGCAATTTTCTCTGCCCCAAGCCTCAACTTCTATCAATTCATACTGCCTAATCAGAATTGTTTCTTCAGCATCTTCATTGTCAACCTCTTAACTGAATCTTGAAGAGTGAGGTTTTAGTGCGAGTTTTCCAGACTCTCTCAGAAAATGACCTGGAAACATTTAATATTCTGATCAACTGAACATGCAGTGCTGGCACATCAGAGTACAACAGTATCATAAGCAGAAGATGCAATGAACATGTCAGATCCATCCCACTCTGGAATTCAGTCAACTAAGTATATCAATGAATCCTCCAAGGGAAGATTGAAGGCAAACAAGTGTTCTGACTAAAGCTTCCCAAGAGCCTGAAGCCAACTCCTGGTACCAACAAAAAAACCCTTTTTATTAATTGACTGTGAATTCTGCTCATTCACATCCAGCAGTCTTTCGAGAGAGGATTTAGTCACAGACTTTCTCTGGCTTGGAGAGCTGCCAGGCCAAGATCTGCAAAACCTGGCAAGAACTATCAGAGTCACGAACCAATGAAATGAACTAATGGTCTCCTGTGAACACCACTCCCCTTTCGCTCTTTTATTACCTTTGGGAGGGACCATTCATCGTCTACCTGTGGCCTTCCTCCCAAGTTGACCCCTGTTGTTTAGCTGTTCCCTTTGTCTGGCAATTCTGTGCATGCGCACATTAGGAACAGGCTCCAGCTGTTCATCTGCATCACTAAGGTCTGACTCTGAAAGTAGCTGATCACTGACAGAGGGTTCTGGCCCCCGCTCTGCCTCCAACACAGAGCTCTCATCAGAGCTTTCCCCAGACTCCAGGAGTGGCCAATCTTCCTCCCTAACCTCCTCACTGGCTGAATCTGCTGCCAGCTCCACAACACAACAACGCGGTCCAGGCAGAAGAAGAATATCATGGCTTCAAAATCTAAGGGACCGGATTGGACAAAACTTTTTTCTGCTGCTATTGATGAAAATAGGATCGCCAACATGATCATCAATGTCTGATGACAGATATAACACAAGAAGAAGTATGATATTAATAGGCAACCAACCCATCATTGCTTACTTTGCTCTTCTTTCTTCCTGCATCTGGGGTTTGGTCCTTTGGGCCTTATCACCCATGCGGGTGCCCTCCAGCTTCCCAACCAATGATAAGACCTCTCCAGTGGGCTCATCGCGTCTGGTCCGGTCAATCAGAGACCGATCAGCTTGAAGCACAAGATTAGAGTTCTGAAGGAATTGACGCACAGACAGAAAAAAGGGAAAGAGAGAGAGATCAGCAACACAGTAAAGGCTCTACAGTCATTTATTTCAAGCATTTCTTTCTTAACATTTGCAGTCAGGCAGCACCTAAGCCAATCCCATTACAATGGAAGGCGCATTTTCTACTATTACCTGAAATTAATTAATTGCTGCAGAATCACAAGTATAAATGTGAGTCGAGGATCCTAATGTAAATCATGTAACTATGGTGGAAATGTTGCAAGGGTCGTCAGCGTGAAAAACGGTCTTAAGCCCTTTTTTCAATATACCGTCATAACTTTGGTCACTTAATGGTTTGGTTTATTGAATTTATATGCCGTCCTTCTACCAAGGACTCAGAGCGGCGTACAACATTAAAAAAACACATATTACAAAAGTTAAAAAGAATTAAATAGAATATCCCAAACAAACCTTCAGATTAACAATAACATTTTTTTAAAAATTCGATTAAAATTAACAATGATCAATAATTTATTTTGTTTTATTCAGGCCAGGCTGGCTTGCTGGAAAAGCCAACTTTTTAGGGCGCGTCGGAAGGATCAGAGGTCGGGGATTATACGAAGCTCCGGGGACAGCTCATTCCACAGAGAAGGCTCTCCCCCTGGGGGTCGCTAGCCGACACTGTCTGGCCGACGGCACCCTGAGGAGGCCAACTCTGTGGGATCGCACTGGACGGTGGGAGGCTACCGGTGGCAGTAGGCAGTAGGTCACTTAATGATCTATTGTATGTACGTACACTGAGAGCTTCTGTACCCGAGAAAAATTCCTTGTGTGTCTTATCACACCTGGTTAAATAAAGAATTCTGTTCTGTTCTATGCCCTATCCTATTCTCTTTTTTCAATTCAATTCTCTATTCTCTTTTTTCTATTCTATTCTCTGCCCTTTTCTATTCTATTCTCTTTTTTCTATTCTATTCTATTTTTTTCTATTCTATTCAATTCTCTTTTTTCTACTCTATTCTTTTTCCTATTCCCTTTTTTCTATTCTATTCCCTTTCTCTATTCTATTCTATATTCCATTTTTATTTATTTAATTCTCTATTCTCTTTTTTCTAATGTATTCTCTATTCTATTTTTTCTATTCAATTCTTTTTTCTACTCTATTCTTTTTTCTATTCACTTTTTTCTATTCTATTCTATTCTCTTTTCTATTCTATTCTATAGTCTATTTTTATTGTATTCAATTCTCTATTTTCTAATCTATTCTCTATTCTATTCTACTCTATTCCATTCCATTCATTTTCTCCATTTTATTCTATCCTCTCTTCTCAACGAGTGGCCGCCTGTAAAGCCTACAGGACCTCCCTCTCCCCCGCCCTCCGCCCCAGCGCCCCCCTTCTCTGGCTCCCCATTTGCAGGCTGCTTGCAGAAATCACCCCTAAGGTCGCCTCAGGATCCAGAGAAGAGGAGCGGCCAGGTCACCCTTCCCGGTGCCTGGAGCCACCTCCGGCCTTCCCTTCCCAGGGCTGGACTCAGCCGGCTACCCCTCGACTCCCCGTCTCCCTGGCGGGGCTTTAGGAGGAGGCAGGCCCCCGAAAGCGGGCCTCCCACTCCGGCCCCTCACTCACCGCCTTGTACTCGTATTGCAGGCTCCGGGCGGTCACGTCCGCCATGGCGGCGGCGGATTATTCCTCCTCCGCCCCGGCTCCGTTGGGCCTTCTCCCGCCGCTCCGGGTCTCTCTCTTTCTCTCTCTCTCTCTCTCTCTCTTCCCAAGCAACGCTTCCCTCGCGCACAGGCGGAAAGAGGGGAAAAAAAAACACCACACGTTTCGGAGTTTCCGGTTCCGGGTCAGCTCCGGAAGTTCTTCCCTCTCTTTCAAGGCTCTTTTCTGGACGGACGGGCGTAGGGAGGGGGAGCGTGACGTACGGCGACGTGCCTAGAGGGGACGCCCTTTGGCAAGCGCGCTAGACGAACGGGTTCTTTTCGACAGATTTGAGTTCCGCTTCGCCCCTCTTGAAAGGGACGGCGGGGGTAGCGATGATTAAAAAGAATAACAGAACGGGAAGAGACCCATGGCGATCTTCTAGTCTGACACCCCTCCCCCCCCCTTACACACACACACACACACACACACACACACACACACCATGCCGGACAAATTATTCTGCAACCGTAGAGTAGAGGAGAACAGAACAGAATATATATTGGAATATAGAATAGAATAAATATAGGAATCTAGAATAGAATATAGGAATCTAGAATAAAATAAATATTGGGATATAGAATAGAATAGGCAGGAGCAGGAGCCAAAAGAGAAGAGAAAATAGAATAGAATAAATATAGGAATTTAGAATAGAATAGAATGAATATTGGAATATAGAATAGAATAGAATAGGCAGGAGCAGGAGCCAGAAGAGAAGAGAAAAGAGAATACAATATAATAAATATTAGAATATAGAATAGAATAAATATAGGAATTTAGAATAGAATAGAAAAGAGAATAGATATTGGAATATAGAATAGAATAAATACTGGAATATAGAACAGAACAGAATCGGGGTACTGGTATCTTGGCAAGGAAAAAGATATAAGGTAGAGAATATAGAAGCAGCGCAGGAATTCTATGGAAAATACTGCACAGGGGAAGAAGAACAAGGAAGTACAGAGGACCTAGAACAGCGACGGCGAACCTTTTTTGGCTCGCGTGCCATAAGTGGGGAGAGCGCAGAGGGATCGTGTGCGGGTGTGCCGCACCCATAATACAATGTGCGACACACCCCAGTGTGCATGCGCGCACTACAGGCGCTTCCCCCCCATTTTTGCATGCTTTTTTCGCCCTCCCCAGGCTTCAGAGGCTTTATAGGAGCCTGGGGAGGACGAAAACAGCCTCCCCTGCCCCCCCCAGACGCCCTCTGGAGGCTTCAGGGACCTTCAGGAGGCTTTCTTGAAGCCTCCAGAGCAGTCAAAATGACCCTCCGAGCAAACCAGAAGTCCGTTCCTGAACTTCCGGTTTGCCCTTAGGGCTGTTTTTTTTTTTTTTTTTTTTGCTCCGGAGGCTTCACAGAAGCTCATGAAGTCTCCAGAGGGCCTCCGGAGGGGGAGGCTCTTTTCATCCTCCCCAGGCTCCTATAATGCCTCTGGAGCCTAGGGAGGGCGAAAAATGGCTTTAAAAAAGTGTGAACTCAGCTGGCCAGCGTGTGCATGCGCACTGGCCATCTGGCATGCGTGCCATAGGTTCGCCATCACTGACCTAGAAAGTAGAAGTCAAGAGGAAGAAACATCAGAAGACAAGGAAAGAATCAGGAAAGAAGAACAGAGGCAAGAAAGAGGGAGCAGAAAAGGAAGGCACAAGAGGGAAAAGTCAGATACAAACCAGAAGTAACAAAAAACACCCCATCTAAAGATGGACCAGATGGAAAATCCTGAATTGGCTATCACTGACAGAAAGGATGACTCATCCAAATTTTATAGATTTGAACAAAATGCTGAGACTTAATTGACAGACAGGGAAATTTAAAAACAATTGAAGAATTGGCAAAAGAGAACATGAAAGTTGACTGGCTAGGTTACCTCCAAATCAAAACTAAATACAATAATGATACTAAATTATACGACATCAAAACAGAACCACACGAATTGGATAAAATAATTCATAGCTCGGATAGAAAGATGATAAGGAGAATATATACATTTCTCCTGAAGTATAAAATGGAAGAGGAAATTGTGAAAGAACAAATGATAAAATGGGCACGGAACTTTGGCTATAATATTGAATTGGATAAATGGGAAAAATTGGGGGGAACAAACTTAAAAATGACACTATCAGTTGCATACAAGGAAAACCAGTACAAAATGTTTTACAGATGGCACCTGGAACCAACAAGGTTAGCTAAAATCTTAACAAATACCTCCCCAAAATGTTGGAAATGCGCATCAGTACACGGAACATATTACCATTTATGGTGGACCTATGAGGAGGCTAAAAATTTTTGGAAAAGGATCAAAAATTGGCTGGAGACAATAACGGGTTAAAATAGAATGGAAATCTGAAGTTTTTTTATTAAGAATAATGTCTGCAAAATACAAAAAAGAAATCCAGTATTTAATACTACATATAATTATGGCGGCAAGGATTACCATGGCCCAGAAATGGAAAAACAAATTAACTCCAAGCGAAGATGAAATAATAAGAAAGGTTATGGATTGTGCTGAAATGGACAAACTAACTAAAGAAATCCAGGGAAAAGAAGAATCAGAATTCTACCAGATGTGATAAATGGTATAGGTGGATGGAGGAAAGAAACAAGAATCAATGAAGGAATATAACAAAACTCAAAAATAATAGTTATGAGTAAAATAAAAGGGTTAAGAATGGTGAAATCCAAATGAAATACAATAGACGGGGAAATAATATAAGGTGAGTGGTATCGATTGATAATTGCTGTTAGAAAGAACAGGAAGCTCCTGTTCGTATTGTATTGTGTAAATGTGTACTTCTAAGTTTTGTGTGTGTATATTTTACATGTTTGTTAATAAAAGAAAAAAGAATAGAACAGAATAGAATAAATATAGGAATTTAGAATAGAATAAATATAGGAATTTAGAATAGAATAGAATAAATATTGGAATAGAATAGAATAGAATAGAATAGAAATTCTTTATTAGCCAAGTGTGACACAAGAAATTTGAATAATGATGAAGTGCCTGCCATGGTGCTCTGGAGGCAAGTCATTCCACTTAGAATGGAATAGACTAGAGCTGGAAGGGACCTTTGAGATCTTTTAGTCCAGCCCCCCTCTCCCCCCAGGAGACCCTACACCATTTCAGATAGGTGGCAGTCCAGTCTCTTCTCGAAAGTCTCCAATAATGGAGTATTTATACAACCAATTTCGTTGTATTTAAGTACAATGACAATAAAGATTATACTTATACTTATCCCTCGACTTCTGGTGGCAAGCAGTTTCCCTGGTTAATTGTTCTGAATCCAATAAACTGGACAGTTATTTAGAACCAAGAATCCGGAGCAGCTTTTAAATTGTCCCAATTATTCACATCCACTTTCTTAAAAAAGGTATTTGACATAATAATGGCTGTAGAGCTGCAGAATGCTTTTGGAAGAAACGTCTTGGATTGAGGTCTCGTTGTGGCCTTCATTGGCTTCGATCGTCTAATGAAGGATCATCATAAGAAAGAAGTTTCCATTTTCCTTGAGTTTTTACCAGCTTAGATCCTGTTAACCAAAAAAATCTTTCTATACCGGCTCCCCATCAGTTCGCATGGAGGGATGCTTTCTGGAGGGTACCACACGATCAGTCAGGTGGTGACCCAAATTTGCCATGTTGTGATCTGATAGAGCATATTCCTAATAGCTGTCCTCCACTTACCGAATCCTGTCACTGCACCATTACGCTGGACCTGTTTATCTATACCTCTATTGACTAATTGACTAGTCCCACTGTTGTTTTTGTTTTGGTTCTTATAGGTTTAATTATTCATTTTAATGACTAGCTTTTCATTCACTTTCACTGAACTTTCAGTCACAACTGGCCAATAAAGTTATTCTGTTCTGTTCTGCCTTATTCTATTCTTAAGGTGACCAGATTTTCAGATTGGTAAAGAGGGACACCTTTGACTGGGGGGGGGGGGGGGCTTGATTAAAAAATTTATACGGAGCAACAAAAATTTTCATATAACGCAAAAATAGTACTGTAATATTTTTTTATTTCAACATAACTACAATTTACAAATATAAATTGTAACTGTTGCCAAACATCAAAATTTTGATCACGTGACCATGAGGATGCTGCAACAGTCGCTAAGTGTGAAAATGGTTGCTAAGTGTGAAAAATGGTCATCAGTCACTTTTTTCAATGCCATTGTAACTTTGGTCACTAAGCCTATTATACCACCTTTCTTGCCACAGTTCTTAAGTGAATAACTGCAGCTGATAAGTTAGTAACATAAGTGAATCTGGTTTCCCCATTTGACTTTGTCAAAAGATGATTATATGACCCCAGGACACTGAAACCATCATAAATACGAATCTGTTGCCAAACATCAAAATTTTGATCGCGTGACCATGAGGATGCTGCAACTGTCGCTAAGTGTGAAAATGGTCGCTAAGTGTGAAAATGGTCATCAGTCACTTTTTTCAATGCCATTGTAACTTTGGTCACTAAGCCCATTATACCACCTTTCTTGCCACAGTTCTTAAGTGAATAACTGCAGCTGGTATTTTGTATAGAAACTTTTTTTAAATAGCCTAAGACAATTTAAAAAAAGAATCCACACAGAATAAATTGAAGTAAAACATTTCAAACTTTTCTTTCCATGCACAATATATTTCAAAGTATTGTGCATAGAATTTTTAAACATGGTTTCACTTCAATTTATTTTGGATAGAATCTTTTTTAAATAGTCTAAGACAATTTAAAAAAAGAATCCACACAGAATTTTAAAAAATCCTATGCACAATAAATAAAATATTATTTTAAAATACATTAAAAAAAATAAAAGAAAAAAACCGAGCTCACTTACCAGCAGGCTTGCACTCCAAGTCAACCCAGAATGATGTAGATGTTAATACAAAGAACTGAGCAAATTGAAATGGTGAAATTAGTCTGGGAAATATTTTTCAAAGAAACTTTGCCACCATTTTTTTCACCCGAGCCGACCTCCAACCTCCGTGCCCCTCCCCTCCGGAAAATCCAGGAAGTAACACTCGTGACCTCTCTAGCCAAGTATTTCCTGCAGCTCTATGGTACTTGGTCATTTTTTCTATAAAATGAGGTAAAAGGGGCGCGGGGGGATCCGTTATGTTGCTTTAATGTTTTAATATCTTCAATGAAAGTACTGAGACAGAGAGAGGGATTAGACAGGGTGTCTTTTGTCTTGCTCCGGTTAGGATTTCTTAAGCAAATCCACTGGGCTTTCAACATGAAGCCAGAAAATCGGGACTTTTTAAAAACGCCCTGGGACACGGGACAAATTGTTAGAAATTGTGACTGTCCCGCTGAAATCGGGACATCTGGTCACCTTATCTATTCTGTTCTGTCTTCTGTTCTCTTCTGCCTTATTCTATTCTGTTCTGCCTTATTCTATTCTGTTCTTCCTTCTGTTCTGTTCTGCCTTATTCTATTCTATTTCATTCTGTTCTGTTCTGCCTTGTTCTATTCCATTCTGTCTTCTGTTCTGATCTGCCTTATTATATTCTGTTCTGTTTTCTGTTCTGCCTTATTCTATTCTGTTCTGCCTTTTATTCTGTTCGGCCTTATTCTATTCTGTTCTGTTCTGTTCTGCCTTCTATTCTGTTCTGCCTTATTCTATTCTGCCTTCTGTTCTGCTTTATTCTATTCTATTTCATTCTGTTCTGTTCTGCCTTATTCTATTCTATTTCATTCTGTTCCGTTCTGCCTTCTATTCTGTTCTGCCTTCTGTTCTGCCTTATTCTATTCTATTTCATTCTGTCTCTTCTGCCTTATTCTATTCTATTCTGCCTTCTGTTCTGCCTTATTCTATTCTATTTCATTCTGTTCTGTTCTGCCTTATTCTATTCTATTTCATTCTGTTCCGTTCTGCCTTCTATTCTGTTCTGCCTTCTGTTCTGTTCTGCCTTATTCTATTCTGCCTTCTGTTCTGCCTTATTCTATTCTATTTCATTCTGTCTCTTCTGCCTTATTCTATTCTATTCTGCCTTCTGTTCTGCCTTATTCTATTCTATTTCATTCTGTCTCTTCTGCCTTATTCTATTCTATTCTATTCTATTCTATTCTGCCTTCTGTTCTGCCTTATTCTATTCTATTTCATTATGTTTTGTTCTGCCTTATTCTATTCTATTCTGTTTTGCCTTCTGTTCTGTTCCGTCTTATTCTATTCTATTTCATTCTGTTTTGTTCTGTATTCTATTCTATTCTGCCTTCTGTTCTCTTCTGCTTTATTTTATACTATTCTCATTTGAAAAAAAAATAAAAAGAAAAACCCGAAAAAGCAGAGTGCAAATACTGTAAATAGAAAATAAGGATCTGAATCTCTTGAGAAAACCCATTTAATGATCTGAAAAGTGTGTACATTGTTTGAGGGGGCCGCGGCCTGACTCTGCAAGCCACATGTGCTCTTGCTCAAATGCTGTGTTTGATTCTCCCAGTTGGGCAATATCGAGCACGGAGAAGATTGCAATCTTGATGAAAGAAAAGTTCTTTGAGGACATGTCACACTGGACCGAGGAGGGCAACATCTGTTTATATGTGTTCCATGGGTCCCATCACTTCCTTTGTAATGGGACTAAAATACACTCCTAGCATTCTGTCAAGAGACTCTATTCCAGGAGGCTGATGGCTTGTTTATGCCAGAGATATTTTTAGATGTAACCAAAAGGCCTCAATTCACCAGGAGCTGGTATGAACCAGAAGAACCAAGAGGCCCTTTGCTTCACTCTAACATGCCCCCCTTACAAAAAAAAAAGGCCATTGATCTCAAAAACCTATAACCAATGGTTGATTCCTACCAGTTCAGACTGGTTCGGCCGAACCAATAGTAGCTTGGCAGCCTGGATCGCTGGAATTGGCAGCAACCCAGGCCTGCCACCACCACCCCGAACCGGTTCTCCCGACAATGGCGTAGGTCCCACCCTCTTGTTTTTTGCTTCTCCGCATGCACAGATCAATTTTAGTTGTACTGCGCATGCACGCAGCACATCCCTGAGCAAAATGGCAGTAGTCTCTGCTGGAACCCACCAATGCCTATAAACAAGACTGTACCCAAAGTCTTATCCTCGGAAAAGTCAAATTCTCCTTTGTCTTCCTTCCCCATCAATTTGTTCAGCTACAGAAGGGATGAATCAGCATACAGGGAAGAAGTCCAGAAGATATCTGCACAGTGCTCAAGAAACAACTTACATCTAAATACTAGTAAGACAAAGGAGATGGTGCTAGATTTCCGGAAGCGCAAAGAGGAACCTACCCCACTGTATATCAAGGGGGGCTGTGTGGAGAGGATTTCCTCTTTTAAATTCTTGGGAGTGCTTATTAGTCAAGATCTCACCTGGAAAAGCAACACGTCTCTGGTGATTGGAAAGGCCCAACAGAGACTTCATTCAGTGGTGTGATTCAGCGGTTCGCACTGCTTTGGGCGAACCGGTTTTTAAGTTTCTGAGCAGTTTGGTAAATTGGTTGTTGAAAGAAATCATTAGGGCAGAGAACCGGTTGCTAAATTATTTGAATCCCACCCCGACTTCATTTTCTTAGAGTCCTGTGAAAAAAATCAGGTGGAACAATGGCCGATGACCTCTTTCTATCGGTCCACCATAGAAAGTGTTCTCACATACTGCAGGATAGTAGGTAGGCTGGTTTAACTGCTGCAGACAGGAAGTCACTACAGAGAGGGATCAATTCGGCACAAGAAACCATTGGTTGCTCTCTAACACCACTGGGTGACATCGCCGGATCTCGCTGCTTTAGCAGAGTAAGGAAGAAACTCAGAGAAGATTCACGTCCTGGTCAGTGTCTCTTCGCACTTCTGCCATCGGGCAAAAGATATCGAAAGATAGCCAGCCGAGCAAATAGGTTTAAAAATAGTTTCTATCCTTGGACTGTCAGACTCTTAAACACAACCACTATCACTCCACGCACATATGGAAACGTATGACTAGTTTTTCTTTTTCTTTCTTTTCCTAATTACTTGCATAGGATTATTCTTTATGCTATTTATGTTGTTTGTATTTTTTGTCATGGATTGCACCAGTGAGGCTAAAGCCAATTTTGTTGTATACATGATGTACAATGACATTAAAGGCTATACTGTACTTTAAGGAGTCTTCAAACTTCAAGACGTCAACTCCTGCTGGCTGGGGAATTCTGGGAGTCCACAAGTCTTGAAGTTTTCAAATCTGGAGACCCCTGGGCTACATAGATCTCTCTGCAAGGCTTAGTTGTCTTGGCAAACATATCTCCATATGGTCAGTCTATCTTTGAGGGCATTTAAAGGTGAGATACAATGAGCAGGAATGATCACTCCTAATGCTCCTCCTCTGGACCAATTTCCCGAGGCCAAATCTTGTAATTCTCAATGTTTTTCTTCCCCAGAGACACACAGTAAAAATTGCTGTTTGGCCTCCTCTCATCAAAGGGACTGCTGGTGAGGAGATTCCATTCAAAAATAAAACGTCCCCATCTCCCCCTGCTGATTCACCGTGGGAAATTCCAAATGTCTGCAAGCACATTTATTTATTTATTTATTTATTTATTTATTTATTTATTTATTTATTTATTTAAAAACTCTTGTCTGTGACCCACTGACATTTCTAAATGTCTCTGGTTAGTTACAATAAAAGTGGGTCTGTATAATGAAAGAGATAGATGATAGATAGATAGATAGATAGATAGATAGATAGATAGATAGATAGATAGATAGATAGATAGATAGATAGATAGATGATAGATAGATAGATGATAGATAGATAGATAGATAGATAGATAGATAGATAGATAGATAGATAGATAGATAGATAGATGATAGATAGATATGGATAATTGATAGATGATAGATAAGATAGGTAGGTAAGTAGTAGATAGGTAAGTAGATGGATGGATGGATAGATGGATGGATATAGAGATTGAGATTGATGATACATAAAATAGATAATATGATAGATGATAGATAAGATATAGGTAGGTAGGTAGGTAGGTAGGTAGGAAGATGGGTAGATGATTGATGGATGGATGGATATAGAGATAGAGATAGATGATATATACAATAGACAGATGATGGATGGATAGATAGAGAGTGTGTGAGAGAGAGAGATGGATAGATATAATGAAATAGATAGCTAGATGGACAGATAGAGATGAGAGAGGGAGAGAGAGAGAGAGAGAGATATCCTAAAATAGCAGTAAACCTTTCAGGAAAATAACTAACTATGGGCTTATAGTTGGAAAAGGAGAGCTACTTTCAGCTTCCGTGGAAGTCAAGGCTGCCTTCTACGATGGTGAATTCCACTCTCGGGCGACACGCTGAGTGAAGAAGTATCTTCTTTTATTAGTTCTAAATTTACCAACTGCACTTCCAGATGGATAAGGCAAAAAGGACACGATTAAAGGTCTCCATATAGTTTTCAAGGACGTTCTTAATTTGGAAGGGCAGCAGAATGAGTAGTAGAGAGGCCCGTTAGATGTGATGGGGGGGGCGGGCTTGGCCTAAGATATCTAGAGGGCACCTGGAGGGGAAGGATGGATTATGGGGATTAAAAAAAGAGAGTTTCCATCTGACACATTCATCCGTAGAGAAGGAGGACCTTCTGAAAACCATCTGCCGAAAAGAAGAGGAAGGAGAAAATCGGTTGCAACGCTCTGGCTGGTTTTTAAGTTATTGGCAATAGATTTGCAAAAAAACCAACACAGTTTTTCTGATGACTCCTGAGCTGATAAATTACAGGTAGTCCTTGACGTTACAACAGTTTGTTTAGTGTTGGTTCAAAGTTACGACGGCCCTAAAAAAACTGTGACATGATCAGTTTTGACATTTATGATTTGGACCGTCTCAGGATAAACAAGAAATCGGGTGGGAATTCAGCGAGTTTGGACCGGTTTCAGCGAATCGGGGGCTAATTTTATATCTGGTTTGACAAAATGGTACTCGCAAGGACTGGCTGGCCCCGCCCACCCTGCCCCTCCCCTCCCAGGAGTCTCCACGCAACTCGTTTTGGATGCCCAGCTAAGTGCAGGGCCTGTAGGGAGGCTCTGAGAGGGCAAAAAACAGGCTTCCCTAAAGTGCCTCTGGAGCCCGGGAGAAGGCCGTTTTTGCCCTCCCGGAACCTCAAGGAAAGCAAAAATGCCCCCCACCCCCACTCCATGGTGCAGGAGGCCAAGAAGGCCACGCCCACCATGGCCACGCCCACCCAGCAACCAGGCAGAGAACCAGTTGCTAAAATTTTTGAATCCCACCCCCTGAACAGGATTGTTAAGTTTTCTGACCTGGAGGAGCCCATAGAGCAGCCAAGGGAAAGGGGAAGATTTCTCCGCCCCATCGACATTGGAGCTGCGGGATTGATGGCGTAGGATGCCCAAAGGCTCAGAAAGGGAGAGTCAACAACAGAATAACAGAGTTGGAAGGGACCGTGGAGGTCTTCTAGTCCAGCCCCCTGCTGAAGCAGGAGATCCTATACCATTTCAGACAAGTGGCTGTCCAGTCTCTTCTTAAAAACCTCCAGTGATAGAGCACCCACAACTTCTGAAGGCCAGCTGCTCCACTGGTTGAGGAAAGTTTCTCCTTAATCCCAAGTTGCTTCTCTCCTTGAGTAGTTTCCATCCCTTGTTTCTTGTCTTGCCGTCTGGTGGCTTTGGAAATGGGTTGACCTCCCCCCTCTTCCTTGTGGCAGCCCCTCAACTATTGGAACACTGCTATCATGTCACCCTGACTCCTTCTTGTCACTAGACTAAACATCCCAATTCCTGCAACTGTTCTTCATAGATTTTAGCCTCCAGGCTCCTAGAAAAAGGGAGAAGGGAGCTCATTGTAAAGCTGAATTACAAGGTCTAATACCAGTGCTATTGTTGTTTTTCTTCCTCCTTCCTTCCTTCCTTCCTTCCTTCCTTCCTTCCTTCCTTCCTTCCTTCACAATAGCAACAGGATTTAGATTCATATACCACTTCAAAGTGCTTTGCAGCCCTGACTCTTTACAGAGTCAGCCTCTTGCCCCCAACAATCTGGGTCCTCATTTGACTGACCTTGGAAGGATGGAAGGCTGAGTCAACCTTGAGCCTGGTGAGATTCTAACTGCCGAATTGCAGCTAGCAGTCAGCTGAAGTAGCCTGCAGTACTGCACTCTAACCACTGCACCACCTCAGTTCCTTCCTTCCTTCCTTCCTTCCTTCCTTCCTTCTTTCCTTCCTTCTGTCAACTTGTAAAGCTTGACTCTTTCCTTTCTTCCAGCCATAGTGGCACAATGGTTAGAATGCACTATTGCAGGCTGACTCTACCCACAGCCAGGAGTTTGATCGTAACTGACTAAAGGCTGACTCATCCTTCCATCCTTCTGAGGTGGGTAAAATGAGGACCCAAATTGTTGGGAGCAAGAGGCTGACTCCGTAAACTGCTTAGAGAGGGCTGGAAAGCCCTGTGAAGCGGTATATAAATTTAAGTGCTATTGCTATTCCTTCCTTCCTCCCTCCCTCCCTCCCTTCCTGCCATGATGGCACAGTGGTTAGAATGCAGTATTGCAGTCTGACTCTGCCCACAGCCAGGAGTTCGATCCTGAACGACTCAAGGTTGACTCAGCCTTCCATCCTTCCGAGGTGAGTCAAATGAGGACCCAGATTGTTGGGGGCAAGAGGCTGACTCCGTAAACTGCTTAGAGACGGCTGGAAAGCACTGTGAAGCAGTATATAAGTCTAGGTCCTGTTGCTATCTCTACCTGCCTAGTGGTATAGGCGGGTGAACCAGGACAAAACGAGAGCATGGAAGTTTCTAGTTCCTGTTCATAGCCCTGACCTAGAGGGGAAACGGAAGTTAACAGTAGTGTAGAGATGAAAGAAGACAAATGGAGCGCCAATTAGCTGCCTCCATAGTGCCTCTTCCTCAACTCTGCCTTCCTGTATGTGGTGCTTACTACCTGAGTTGAACTTAGACACATTATGGCTATACTGGCTGGGGATGAGAGGAATTGTAATCCAAAACCCCTGGGGTGGACCAAGTTGAAGAAGACTGCCTTAATAGAGAGGAGGGTTGGCGTTTTTTCTCCCCTCCTCCTTTTCTTTTTGAGAGCTTCGGCTTTGATGAGTAAAAACAGATGGGTTCCCCCCCCCCCTCTGTCTTCTCCAAATATCTGACCCTGCCATCTTTCCAGGATCATTATTATTAATTAATTAATTCCAACCATCTCGAGTATCTGACCCTGAGCAGGTTCAGATGAAATTAGACGATGGTGGTTGGCTGCTTATGGCACATCAACTAAAGTACGATCCGTGCTCAGAAAATTCTGGAAGCCGAGATGGTCATCAGAAAGGAGACAACCAAAAGACAACGCTAATCTTTCCCTATCCAGGACTTGAAGAAGCTTTTAAAATTATTTTATGGAGGCCGGATTCTTAGATTCACAGGGTTGGAAGGGATCTTGTAGGTCATCTAATCCAAACCTCCCCTCCCCCCGCCCAAGCAGGAGACCCCTACAGCATTTCTGACAGATGGCAGCCCAGTCTCTTCTTGAAAGCCCCCAGGGATGAAGCTCCCACAATTTCTGAAGGCAACTTCTGTTCCATGGGTTGATTGTTCTCCCTGTTAGGAAGTTTCTCCTTAATTCCAGATTGCTTCATTCCTTGATTAGCACATAGAAGTGCATAGGATAACAGAGTTGTAAGGGATCTTGTAGATCATCTTGTCCACCCCCTCCACTCAAGCAGGAGACCCTGCACAATTTCTGACCAATGGCAGTCCAGTCTCTTCTTGAAAGCTTTCAGGGATGAGGCTCCCACAACTTCCAAAAGCAACTTCTGTTCCATGGGTGAATTGTTCTCACTGTCAGAAAATTACTGATTGACCTCAATTCATCCATGCTGAGTTAAAGTCCGCACACCTTCCAGTGGCCGAGGTTGCAAAACACAGATTTATATTTAACTAATTCATCAGAAGACAAGTCAATCACTCATGACATTTTCCCGAAAGTGGTCATCCTTCCAATAGAAATGTTATGCGGATTCTCTGGTCAGGGTGTGGACATCCCTTCAGTGGTTCTTATGGCTGTGGGTCAGTGGTGACATTCAAATTTTTTGACTACCGGTTCTGTGGGCATGGCTTGGTGGGTGTGGCTTAGTGGGCGTGGCAGGGGAAGGATACTGCAAAATCTCCATTCCCACCCCACTCTGGGGCCAGCCAAAGGTGGTATTTGCCGGTTCTCCAAACTACTCAAAATTTCTGCTACCGATTCTCCGAAGTACTCAAAATTTCTGCTACCGGTTCTCCAGAACCTGCTGGATTTCACCCCTGCTTTGGGTAATATATTTACACTTAATGGGATGCAATTCTGATCATCTCTCAACCTGCAACCCAACGTCACACCGGCCTGTCCAGAGGATACTGGCTGGAGCTAGGGCTGACATTTTGGGGAGCGCCGTAACCAAGAGCGGATTGTGGCTGTTTTGCTCTGAGTCTCAATCCCGCCAGGCCTGAGGTGCAGGGGTCCCTGTACATGTAGGGCGAAGGTGCGACGGGCCCGTACATGGAACCTGAGTGCCCTGGAGCACTTGCCAGACTGTTGAAATTTTCCAGAGACGGAACTCCAGGCAGAGAAGGTCCGGCGGCTGTGGGGAACACGTTCTGGGGCGCAAAAGAGTTGAGGTTGATGGAGTTGAAGAGCTGGAAGCCTTTGCCATGGATAGGGCTGCTGTGTAGCCCCTTGGGAGTCCAGGTGTTATATGCATAGCTGGGGTAAAGGTCTTCATAAGGGTTCCCAGTCAACCCATTCAGCTGCGACCCAAAGGCTCCTTTGCAAACTTCCGTCTGTTGGTGACGTTCCTTTTTCCGCCACTTGGCGCGTCGGTTCTTGAACCAAACCTTGAAAGAAAAGAGACGGGGGAGGAGAGAACAGAAAACAAGTACTCCATTATGCAAGGCTGAGGAAGGATTCTAAAAATATCGTATTTTTCGGAGTATAAGATGCAGTGGAGTATAAGATGCACCAAGATATTGAAGAGGTAAATTTAGAAAAAAGGGTTTTGCACTTTTTGTGAAAAAAGGGGCATACAGAGCGTTTGAGAGGCCTGCAAAGTACTCCTACGGGCTGGGAGGGCAAAAACAAGCCAAAAATGGCCCGTTTTTGACTCCTTTTTGCCTTCCCCAGCCCCCAAAATCACTTTGCAGGCCTCCCAAAACCTCTGCACATCCGTTTTTACGAATGCGGCTGGGTTTTAGGAGGCCAAAAATGCTGTATTTAGTATATAAGATGCACCCAGATTTTCACCTTCTTTTTTGGAGGGAAAAGGTGTGTCTTATATTTTGAAAAATATAGTCCTCCATTATGCAAGGCTGAGGAACGATTCCAAAACTTGTTGTATGGAACCGTCACCATGTGATGGTCACCCAGAGATTGCCCTTGTCCTCTTTTAGAAGAGAAGAAGAACGATCCAAGGAAGACTATTGAGAGCTACTGGCCTGGGTAGCAGGGAAACTGCAGAGAGCATTCTTAAAAGACCAGCTCCTGTGGTCAAAAGTGGAGGAAGGTTGTTCATTTATGAGCTTCCAACATCCATGTTGGGAAGCAGTGGGAAGCTATGAGGCGTGGTGGCATAGTGGTTAGAGGGCAGGACTGCAGGCTGCTTTTGTTGACTGCTGGCTGACTGCAATTTGGCAGTTTGAATCCCGCCAGGCCACAGGTGGTATCTAGCAGGTTCTGACCAGTTCTGGAGAACTGGTAGCGGAAATTTTGAGTAGTTGGGGGAACCGGAAAATACCACCTCTGGCTGGCCCCGCCCCCATCTATTCTCTCCCTCCCGAGTCCCAGCTGATCGGAAGGGAATGGGGACATTGCAGTATCCTTCTCCTGCCACGCCCACCAAGCCATGCCCACAGAACTGGTAGTAAAAAAAATTGAATCCTACCACTGCCCCAGGCTCAAGGTTGACTCAGCCTTCCATTCTTCTGAGGTGGGTAAAATGAGGAACCATATTGCTGGGTGCAAGAAGCTGACTCTTAGAGAGGGCTAGAAAAGTGGTATGTGAGTCTAAGTGTTATTGCCATTCCTCCTTCCTCCCTCCTTACCGCTCCCTTCCGCATTATTTATATATATATATATATATATATATATATATATATATATATATATATGTGTGTGTGTGTGTGTGTGTGTGTGTGTGTGTGTGTGTGTGCGCGCGCGCGCGCGCGCGCACCAGTGGTGGGTTTCAAAAATTGTTCGAACCTACTCTGTGGGTGTGGCCTCCTTTGTGGGAGTGGCTTCCTGTCCATGTGACCAGATGGGAGTGGCTTGCCGCCCATGTGACCGGATATGAAGATGGCGACGACACTTGTCAGAACCACATTAAATTACCTCACACACAGCACTGGTATGCATAAGAATATGATGTAAACTTATTTTTTAAAAGGCATCTTTGGTTTGCGTTAAAACAACTTCAACACACACAATGTTCTGATTGCACCACAAACACAGTAGTCATCCTTACCTTTCACAGAGGCCCTGAGTTTTATAAATATGAGCATGATAGTGTAGAATAATCATATCAAAGGACCAGTGGTGGGTTTCAAAAATTTTTGGAACCTCTTCTGTAAGTGTGGCCTGCTTTCCGGGTCCACTGGTGGAACCTCTTCTAACCGGTTCGGTAGATTTGACGAACCGGTTCTACCGAATAGGTGCGAACTGGTAGGAACCCACCTCTGGTACGTACGCACACACATGTACATGTACATATACATATACACACATACAGACAGACACAGGCACGCACACACACACACACACACACACACTCTTTCCCCCAAAACAAGACAGGGTCTTATTTTCTTTTACCCATAAAATATGGCATGGGCCTTATTATTAGGGAAGGGCTTATTGTTTTTGGGTTGCTAGGCGGCTGCTCTCTTGCGAGCGGGCTCCCAAAGAGCCGGGCACAGCCTCAGGGGTGAACGGCTGTGTTACGCTGTCGCAGCAGTGCAACATAGCAGCCGTGAAGCGACCATTCTCATGAGCAGCCACCCGGCAAACCCCATTTCCAGCCAGGCATAGCACCATTCACTGACCTAGGGGTATCGCCAAGCCACCCTCTGCTAGGCTCCCACGGCTTGGTGCCTTCGAAATGTCAGTGAATGGTGCTCTGCACGGATGGAGAGGGGGGGTTGCACGAGCGGCTGTTCCGCTCCTGCTCGTGCGCCTCCCAGCCTCACGGTGCCCTGGCCCAGCTCTCCCTGCAGAGCCAGGGCACCTCCGCTGCCACCATCGCCGCCGCCACCCAGCATGGCTTTTTGGGCGGCTTCCAAAACAAAGTCTTCCAGCAGTGGCCACAGACTCCCAGAGCGTACAACCATAGAGTGTACACCCAGAGCAGCCACTAGAGGAATAGTTGGTTTGGAAGCCGCTGAAAAAGCCATGCTGAGATGCAGCTGCCCAGCACCCCCCCCCCTCTCCAGCTGGGCAGAGAGCCACTTACCAACCTAGAGGTATCCCGAAGGCACCAAGCAACATGAGCACCTTTGTCCCCCTGGTTTCCCGTGGCTTGGCATCTTCAGGATACCGCTAGGTTGATGAGCAGCACTCTGCCTGGCTGGAGGGGGGGGGGGTTGTCCAGGAGGCTTATGTTCCGGGGAGGGCTTATGTTTTGGCTCACCCAAAAATATATATAATTATACGCATATAGTTATTTATTTTTTAAGGAGGTGCGAGAATATATCAGAAGTGTTCTAGGGGTGCAGCGAGGTATAGAAAAAGTTGGGAACCCCTGTCCTAGTGCTCACATTCTAGAGACAGACGTTCCCTGAGGATGGGCTCCGGCAAGAGTCTTGGAAGAATTAACCTCTGATCCTGGAGATTGATTAAGACTGGATCCCGCAACACTATCCTTGGGGACGTACATTTACTGACATTTGCAAGATAGATCTATGAATGCTTTCAGTTTGTCCCATTCTCCACGCTTTCCTAGAGGAATGCGTGAACAATCGTAGGGCATGTGTTTGCTTGTTTTTGAAAGAAAAGAAAACCAGAAAAGTGTTGCAGCAAACCACAAATCGGACATATCGTCCCATCATTTTGTGGTGATTTATGCAAGGTTTCCTCCCCATCTTTCTCCCTCTGCTGTCCTCCAGATGCACTGTCACTCAATTTCCCCCATCCCCAATTTCCAACAAGAATATAGTCTCCACACAACTGGGAATGGAATGTGTTTGGAAAAGCAGAGGAGGAAAAGAGGAGGTGAAGCGTGAGAAAGTTTTACGCCTAGTAAATGTCTATTTAGATTCTCCATCCTCCAGGTCGTAGTTGTCCCAAAGGGTGCTTTTTTCAAGAGGCAACCTGGGCTTTCTGTTTTTCTTTGAAGACATTTTGCTTGTCCTCCAAGAAGCTTCTTCATCTCTATGCCTAGCTAAAAGTCCATGGAGATTCTCAGTCATCCAAGTCATGATTTAATGACCAGCTGTTTGCAAGGAATATAAATCCTTCCATTCCCAACCGTCCAGACAGAGCTGAAGAAGCTTCTTGGAAGAGAAGCGAAACTTCTTCAAAGAAAAACCCAGAAAATCCAGTGGCCTCTTGAAAAAAAGCATCTTTGGGATTTTCAATCCTACTCGGTAGACCAGATCGAGAAATCAACATGGTAAGATATCCCAAAGGTGCTTTTTCCAAGAGGCCACTGGACTTCCTTGTTTTTCTTTGAAGATGTTTCGCTTCTCAACCAAAAAGCTTCTTCAGCTCTGACTGGATGGTGGGGAATGGAAGGATTGATAGTCTTTGCTGGTCCTTTCCATTGGCAACTTTAAGACTTGCGGACTTCAACTTCCAGAATTTCTCACCCAGTCATGCCAGCTGAGGAATTCTGGGAGTTGAAGTCCGCAGGTCTAAAAGCTGCCAAGTGTGGTGGAGACTGCTACTCTAAATCAAAAGACTCAAGAAAAGTAATTCAACTTTAATTACACAATGTCGAAGATGAGCTGGAGAATTGCTTTGATGGGCTTTCAAGATTCTGCTACATGGTCCTAATAATGGCCCTAAAGATCTCGCCTTCCTTTTGTGAGTTTGTCAACTTTACAAGGGTTTACAATTCCTGAAGAAGTTGGGGTATAATAAAATAAAGAGTTGGAAGGGACCTTGGAGGTCTTCTAGTCCAACTCCCTGCTCAGGCAGGAATCCTATACCATTTCAAAAAAAAGTGGTTGTCCAATCTCTTCTTAAAAACATCCAGTGTTGGAGCATTCACAACTTTGGAGGCAACTTGTTCCACAGATTAATTGTTCTAACCATCAGGAAATTTCTCCTTAATTCTAGGTTGCTTTTCTCCTTGACTAGTTTCCACCCATTTCTTCTTCTCTGACTTCAGGTGTTTTGGAGAATAGCTTGACTCCCTCCTCTTTGTGTCAGCCCCTCAAATATTGGAGGATTGCTGTCACATCATCCCTGTTTCTCCTTAGCTCTAGGTTGATTCTCTCCTTGATTAGTTTCCATCCATTGTCCCAAATGTGCTTTTTTCAAGAGGAAACTGGACTTTCTGGTTTTTCTTTGAAGAAACTTCTTGGATGGGAAGCGAAATGTCTTCAAAGAAAAACCAGAAAGTCCATCTGTCTCTTGAAAAAGGCACCTTTGAGACAACCACGATCTGGATGACAGAGAATCTCTATAGGCACTTCCACCTATTGCTTCTTGTTCTATCCTCAGGGGCTTTGGAGAATAGCTTGACTCCCTCTTCTTTGTGGCAACCCCTAAGATATTGGAAGACTGCTATCATGTCTCCCCTAGTCCTTCTTTTCATCAAACTAGACATACCCAGTTCCTGCAACCGTTCTTCATATGTTTTAGCCTCCAGTCCCCTAATCATCTTTGTTGCTCTTTTCTGCACTCTTCTTTAAATTGTGATGATCAAACATCAATGCTTTATACCAAGTGTGGTCTTACCAAGGGAAAGATTTCCCTTGCACATATGTGCTTGTCATTCCTGACCCTAGGGGGTGGTGCTCATCTCCGTTTCAAAGCCGAAGAGCCAGCGCTGTCCGAAGACGTCTCCGTGGTCATGTGGCCGGCATGACTAAACACCGATGGCGCACGGAACGTTGTTCCCTTCCCACCAAAGGTGGTCCCTATTTTTCTACTTGCATTTTTTACGTGCTTTCAAACTGCTAGGTTGGCAAAAGCTGGGACGAGTCACGGGAGCTCACTCCGTTACGCGGCGCTAGGGATTCGAACCGCCAAACTGCCAATCTTTCTGATCAATCTATAATACCAAGGCATTATAAAGTGATGTTAACCCTTCAAAGAAGGGTAGGCCAAGAATCTTTGATCTTGCCAAGGATTGGCATGCAGGCAACTCTCTTCTTCCATAATCCATCATTGGTGTGGCTGAACTAATGGGAGGAACCGTTTCCCTTCTCCCCCCCCCTCCCATCACTTCTCTCTACAGTGACCCTCACCCTTATCCTTGGCTCGGTCAGATTGGTCCAGCCTGCGATCTCTTCCCTTGTGCTCATGTCCGGGTAGCGGTTCCGCTGAAACGTAGCCTCCAGTTCCTGCAGCTGCTGGCTGGTGAAATGGGTCCGATGCCTACGAGGCTTCTTTTGACCCGTGTTGGCTTCCTCTTCACCGCTGGAATCAGAAGATTTTCCCCGAGAGGTCCCACCATTTTCTCCTGGAGAGAAAGAGGAAAGAAGGATTTATTTCCCCCCTGACATACAATTATAGATATAGCTTCACACAGTTCTTCTTCTTCTTTACATTTGTCATTCTTATGGAATTTATTATTCCATATAAAGGTTATAATATACAGTTTGGGTTGCGTTGTTTACCATCCCTTCCACTTTATTTTCTCCCTCCCTCTCTTCTCTACTTTCTTTCTTCCTTCTTTCCTTCTCCTTTCTTTTTTCCCTTACCCCTCCCCTACTCCTCTCTTCCTCTTCCCCTTCCTACTCTCTCTCCTTCTCTTTCCCTCCCTTCCACCCTCCTCTTCTTTCCCTTACTTCTTCCCTTACTTCTCCCCTACTCCAACTCTTCATCTTTCCCTTCCTACACTCTCTCCTTCGCTTCCCCTCCCTTCCACCCTCCTCTCCTACCTCTTTCTTCCCTCCTCTTCTTCCCCTACCTTCTTCTCTTACCTCTCCCCTACTTCCCCTTCCTACACTCTCTCCTTCTCTTCTCCTCCCTTCCGCCCCCTCTCCTTACCTCTTTCTTCCTTCCCTCCTCTTCTTCCCCTTCCTTCTTCCCTTACCTCTCCCCTACTCCTACTCTTCCCCTACCCCTTCCTACACTCTCTCCTTCTCTTCCCCTCCCTTCTGCCCCCTCTCCTTACATCTTTCTTCCTTCCCTCCTCTTCTTCCCCTTCCTTCCTCCCTTACCTTCCCCCTACTCCTACTCTTCCCCTACCCCTTCCTACACTCTCTCCTTCTCTTCCTCTCCCTTCCGCCCCCTCTCCTTACCTCTTTCTTCCTTCCCTCCTCTTCCTCTCTCAATAAGCTCACATTTCCGAACCGGTAGCAAAGGTAAGTAGATTCCACCCCTGGATGGAACCCAATTTGGTTGTGGTCAGAAGCATTTGTGACATATAGTAAACAGAACTCTGAGGCAAGCAGTTTCCTCAAAGAACAAGTTTATCGGATATATCCTATTGGCACAAGTTGGTGAAAACTGACTCTGAATGTTCCTGCGGTTTTCACCTAATTAAAAGTAAAAGTTTTCCCTCTTTCCCCAAACAATCAGTCACGTGCTCCAATCACTGTGCTCTCCGGTTGCTTGGAAACTTTACTTCTCTTCAGCCAGCTGTGGGAATGTCCTTGGTTCTCAGGGGAAAGTATTTTGTTTTGGCTACAGAACTCCAGCTATCTCTATTCCCCACTCCCTATCCCTCAGCTCCAATGTGGCAGCACTGAAGCTTGCAAGATGGCCTCAGTCAGGCCAGCTTCAGAGTTGAGTAATATCTTGGCCCAGGCCCTGGACAACAGAGCTTCCTTGATTTCTTTCAACAGTCACTAAGCCACCAATCGTAAGTCAAGGACTACTTGTACAGCACAACAATACAATCCCACACCGTTGCTGGGGGAATGAGAAGCAACCCCATGATGGCCTCTGTGTCGAGAAAAGCTCCTCTTGGTTCCCCTTCTCCCTAATTCTTTTCATCCCCGCCAGGCATTGCACTGATGATGTTTCCTAGTTTGGTAATGAAACATCTTCAAGAAAAGCACTAAGCTGACAGAACACCAACAGCCACCCTTCTCCTCCTCCTCCTCCTCCCTCCCCCTCCTCCTTTTCCTCTCTGCAAACCCCACTCCCTTCTAGCACTGATGGTGTTATCACGTTTGGTAATGAAACATTTGCTAGAAAACCACCAAGCTCAGAAAACTCCAAGGATTCCTCAATTCAACTCTGAGTTGCAAATATTCTCTTCTCTCAGATTTTAATTTTACTTTGTAACAATATCCTCATTTTCTTCCTCCCTCCGTTTTGGAGTCAGCTGTTTGGGATGTAAATTCGGGTTATCTTCTTTTGTTGTTGAGGTCGCTTTGTAGGATGCTGTGTGAAGTGTTTCAGCTGAACTACCAGCAAAGCTTCTTTAGAGACACATATCAGATGAAACACAATCTAAGGGCCACTGGAAGGGCGTTTTTTAACCGTTCTTTTCATCAGCAGAGAGCATGGCGGAAATATAGGCAGGTCACCAAAAAGACCAAGGCAGAATTGTTGGTTAGAATAGAATAACAGAGTTGAAAGGGACCTTGGAGGTCTCCTAGTCCAACCCCCTGCCAATCAGGAAGCCCTATACCGTTTCAGACAAATGGCTATCCAACATCTTCTTCCAGTGATGGAGCATTCACAACTTCTGGAGGCAAGTTGTTCCACTGATTAATTGTTTCTCCTTAGTTCTATATTATTGTTCTATATTATTTTAAAACAGACCAAAATAGCAAAACAATAGCAAAATAGCAGGGATAACCCTATACTGCATGGAATGTAAATACAATATAATATTTTCCCCAAATTGCATAATATTTTGCATAGGCCTTTTCTTCTGCTAAATCCCCAAAATTATCAAAATGGGGCTCAAGAACAGCAAGGAGCCCTGGGGTGTGACTGTCTTTCCCTTTAAATAAAAAATATTCTGGAGGTTTTGCAGACACAGAAGGAAGATAGTCGGACCGGCATTAAAGATCTCCAGGAATTATGACATTTGGCAAAAATGCCCAAATCTTGCAATTAATATTTGAGCGTTCGCCCCTTTCTTATTGGGACGGAAGTCTACCACAGGCCTTATAACACACTGAATGGATGGTGACCTCCCCTTCCTTTTCTTCCATAGAAACATTTCCTGATCCTGGTTGCTCAAAATTACACACATTGGAACCTCATCTTACTCTTGTGGGTGAAGGAAAACATTTCCCCTTCCACTTGTATTTTAAAACAATGTTAATTTTTTGGTGGCAGAAAATTAATGGGATCCAGGAATGATGGGATCAAGGAACGGGCGACACTTAGGATATAGAATAACAGACTTGGAAGGGACTTTGGAGGTCTTCTAGTCCAACCCACCGCTTAGGCAGGAAACCCTACACCACTTCAGGCAAATGGTTGTCCAACCTCTTCTTAAAAACTTCCAGTGTTGGAGCATTCACAACTTCTGGAAGCAACTTCTGTTCCACTGGTTTTCCACAGGTGTGCCAATATGTCCATCTTACAAGTATATTCAAGTTAATTGTTCTAACTTTCAGGAAATTTCTCCTCAGTTCTAGGTTGCTTCTCTCCTTGATTAGTTTCTGCCCATTGTTTCATCGTTCTGCCCTCAGGTGCCTTGGAGAATAGCTTGACTCCCTCTTCTTTGTGGCAGCCCCTGAGATATTGGAAGACTGCTATTATGTCATCCCTAGTCCTTCTTTTCATCAAACTAGACATACCCAGTTCCTGCAACTGTTCTTGGTACCTTTTAGCCTCCAGTCCCCTAATCCTCTTTGTTGCTCTTCTTTGCACTCTTTCTAGAGACTCCACATCTTTTTTACATTGTGGCAACCAAAACTGAATGCAGGATTCCAAGTGTGTCCTTACCGCTTGTTTGACCCAAGGCAACACTGGGACAGTCAGCATTGCCCCTACACCATGGAAGACGGACCATTTCCCAGTGAGTCTTGGACTCTTCAGTCCGATTGAACTTCCCATGAATACTGGATACCATTTATCCATCTGAAGAGAGGTTGCACTTCCTCAAAAGTAGCCCCCTCCCCCGTCAATGGTTTGCAAGATTCCCAAACCAACCTGAATTTCCCCCCCCAAAACGCCATGCCTTACCACTACTTTCTATGCCAGATGTTCCCGAGAGAGTTTGTGGTCGTATCCCCTTCGCATTTCCATCCGAGGTGTCCAACAACGTTGACATAGTTCCCAAAAACGCAAAAGCCAAAGCCTTCTATTCCTTCCAGTTTGGAGTAGAGGAGCAGAAGGAGGTTGCTTTGCGCCCCACAGGTTGCAAAGGATTTTCCCGGTGGAAAGTCCTGGGGTGGACAAATGGGAAAAGGCTCAAGAGGGAGGGAAAATATATATGGCAGCAATCTTGAAGAAGATCTACAAAAGAAGAAATGATCCAAGTTAGGAAACCCTTCCTCGGGAGATTTTAGATGTTCTTCAGTTCTAAAGTC
This sequence comes from Thamnophis sirtalis, assembly GCF_051295495.1. NCBI lineage: Eukaryota > Metazoa > Chordata > Lepidosauria > Squamata > Natricidae > Thamnophis > Thamnophis sirtalis. The sequence goes on from NW_028261382.1 coordinate 72,346,018, forward strand.
CCCAGCAAGGAGGTCCTCTCCACACAACCATTTCTCAAGAGATCCACTTTCCTCCACCAGATCTACATCAACATCTGGCTGCAGGGTATTCCTCTTGTCAACGTCCTAGGGGGCTCTTTTGCTCTGTAGGATGTCTCTTCCCCTTTCCCCTCTCTATCCCATCTCCTTCCCCTCGCATGTTTTATTATTCTCTTTCCCAGGGGCGATGGGTTTTTTTGGTTTGGCAGGAGGAAGGAGGGGTGTGGATATGTGTGTGTGTATGTGTGTGTCAAATATCAGAGACAGCTGAGTGCAAGCTAACCAGGTGCCAATCAGCTATGGTCTTCCCAAGCAGTCTGAGGAAGCTGGCTTGAAGTGGGGATGGATGGAAGGATGGCAGCTGAGAGGCCACGGTTTGGTTCAGCCTGCGCCGGAGACAAGGCTAAAAAATGCATATTTCAGCACCAGCTGCTTCGGGATGGGGGTGGAGGACGGGGGGGGGGGTTACATTTCCTAAGAGTCAAGAGCCCTTCCTGCAAGGTCAGATGCAAAAGTCCCTCAGAACCTAAGATGGTTATGTAAATAAAAGAACTGGGTTTGCTGGAAATGCCATCCCAAAAATTACACCGGATCGAAGAGGGGAATATGTAAATATAACCAAAGAGGGAATGGAGAGGTAGGGGGGAAGGTAGGAAGAGGAGAGGAGAAAGGAGAGAGAGAAAGAAGAAAGAAAAAAGGAGAGGAAGAAATGGAGAAAGGAGTAGAGAGAAAGGTAGGAAGAGGAGTGTCAGGCCTGCAGTTATATTCCTTTTTTGTGGATCTTTGGCTTGCCACACTCTCTTTTATTTCACTGTGCTGTTTCATTAATGTAGTAGTTGGGAGGGGGGAATAGAAAGGAGTAGAATGGTGAAATGTGGTGTTGTCATTCCTTTCTAGAGATCAAGATCATCTTTTGTCTCCGCACTTCTGCATCTGACCGGGACTAGATAGGCGGAAATGCCAGCGTGGCTGAAGAAGATTGGACCATGTGATGGATTTATAAGTATGGGGATAAGATCATGAACTTCCAACTGGGTGAAATTCCAGGAAGTTTTAGATTTGGGATTTTCCACAGATGTGCCAATATGTCCGTCTTATTAAATTGGAACTTTAAGGATAGCTCTGCCTTGGACTCTGATTTAATTCTGCATGATATGTGGAATGCTGTCAGGCAAGGTGGGAAAATGTGAGATTACACCTAAAGGAGATAAATTTCATAAATGGCTACATGATGTCCCAAGGGTGCTTTTTCAAAAGGCAACTTGACTTCCTTTATTTTTCCTTGAAGACGGGCTGTTTCTCAAAACGTCTCCAAGGGAAAACCAAGGATGTCCTTCTGAAAAAGCACGGTTGAGGGTTTCACCACGACCTGGATGAGACTCCCCATAGACATTTGACTACATCATGGGTTACCACGGGATGCTCAATAAGCTTTCTTGGGTCGCGTTTGTCCAGGCTGAGCATTCCGGACTGCTGGCTGACGGATGGCCAGAGAGACTGGTGGGAGACGCCAGCGCTCTTGTTGGCTAATTAGGCATTGAAAGATGGGATGGGGTGGCTGCTTCAGAATCATCTCGAGGAGGTCAGGTTTCCATGTTTCCTTGTGGGGTGAAGGATTGAAGAAGCGAAGGCACGCTTCAGTTCTGTTTTCCCGTCTCCCAGGGTCTCAAGACAGGCTGCCAGCCACTCAGGAATCCTAATCTTCACTCCAGACAGCTGCAGGTTTCTGAGAACTTTCAACTCGCAGTCCGGGATGTCTAGTTCATGCCACTGGTTTTCTCGCAAACCTGAAATTCAGCTTTCTCCAATCTGTCTCTTCCATCCTGCCCCTTCAGACGTGATGGGTGTTGCATTCCCATACATCTGGAAGGCCCCCAATTAGGAAGGTGGCTACGCAGCAGTTGTGGGTTCCGGATCCTGGTGCAACCAGTACAGTGCAATGGGGCCCAGCATCCATCACATGACTGTGTGCAGCGCGCACATGCATACTTACCGCCTGTGACATTCCGTGATGCCTTCACAATGCTCCAGCTGCTCGGCGGAGCATTGTGCAGGCGCCATACACTCCATGCGCGTAAGCCCCGAAGAGCTCAAATACCAGTAAGGAGCGTGGGCAGATGGGTGGGCCCTCCGGAGCACCGTACTGGAATGGTACCCGGTGCTCCTGGGAGGCACCGGTACGCCCCTTCCGGGTTGCCCCGGTCTTAACCTACCACTACTACTCAGGGGGCTGCTTGGGAGAACCTCTAGCTAAGATTCGGTGCAGTTTAGAGAACCCCCAAATCCCACTCCTGGCTGGCCAATGCAGGTAAGTGCAGGGCGTGCACGGAGGCTCAGGGAGGGTGAAAAATAGGCATACCCCAAGAAATGTACTCCCCCCCCTTTATTATGTTCTGCGCATGCACAGAACTTTTTTGGTGTAAACACGCACGCGTGCATAAAACATTTCGTACTGAACCGGTAGTAATGCTGGTAGCAACCCACCCTGTTGCAGATGTTTCATTACCCAAACTAGGTACCATAATCAGTGCTAGAGGGAGAAGGTTTGGTGGAGATTGAGGAGGAGGAGGAAGAGGAGAACTATGGGATCCTTGCTACCAAGAGCCAAGGTGGCGCAGTGGTTAAATGCAGCACTGCAGGCTACTGCTAGATCAGCAGGTCAGCGGTTCAAATCTCACCGGCTCAGGGTTGACTCAGCCTTCCATCCTTCCGAGGTGGGTAAAATGAGGACCCAGATTGTTGGGGGCAATATGCTGACTCTCTGTAAACCGCTTAGAGAGGCCTGAAAGGCCTATGAAGCGGTATATAAGTCTACTGCTATTGCTATTGCTACTCTCTGAGCTTGTTTGTTTTCTTGCAGATGTTTCTTTACCCAAACTGGGGAACATCATTAGTGCCAGGACTGAGAAGAAGAACCAGCCCTGATGATGTCACCTAGTTTTCTTACGCCTGCAAGAAAACCACCAACCCCAGAGATCATCAAGGACCCCTCATGTCCACCCAGAGCTACCAATTTTCTCCTTGATTAATGTAAACGTATCTCAGCTGTTGGCACAGTGGCCAAGCCATCCGCCAAGCCATCGGCCCAGTAAAGAAGGAGGTGACGCATAGGTATATAAGTGACAAATCAGTTGTAATGTTGATACTCTAAATTTACATACCAGGTGTGCATTTAAAAAAAAACCTACCCTGATCTCCCAGGATAATAAGCCCTCTCTGAAAATATTGCAACACAGCAGCAGCCATGAGGTGACCACGCTCGCTGTCTCCTGCACCTCAAAATAATAAGACCTTCCCAAAAATAAGGCCAATTTCGCTTATTTGGGTGGGGGTCAAAAGAAAATAAGACCCTGTCTTATTTTGGGGGAAATACAGTATAGAAGTTTTCTTTCTCTTCCTTTTTGCTATCTCTTACACACACACACACACACACACACACACACACACACACACACACACACACACTTACACACACTTTCAGTTGTTTAATTTTAGCTTTTTAAGAGCAGGAGAGAGGCATACGTATCCCATGTTCCATGGGTCCTTCTGCTTTATTGGCCTGGTGCCACTTCCATGCATTGTTGTCTTTATCGCTCTGACTTTTACCCTCCATGAAATCTCCTCCTCCCCATCTTGCTCTAGACCGACCCCCCCCCACGCCCCCACCCCAATCCACCAACAGCTGTCCTGAGGCTACATTAGACAAGCTGGAATCCGGGGACAAATGGAAACAGCTGAGAAGTCGTCCCGCTGGGAAACATTTTACTCTTTGGCCAAAATGGCTCCAGCACTGAAATTCAAGGGGGTGAAACACCCCCCCCCCCATCCCTTACAAAGACATGTTTTAGAGGAATTTCTGCATACAGAACCAGCGAACCTATAATTGAACGTTGTTCAAAATGTTTAATTTTCCCATAAATCTCAGGCTGGCTCCTTCAGAGCTCCCAAAAACAGGTGGTGTGTGACCCATGGAAAGCTTTCTGGCCTTCCCCAGAACTCTCCATTTCTTCTCTGCCACAGGAAAGGAAAAGGGATGTTTAATTTTAATTTTTTTCTTAATATATAGATAATATCATTATTTGCCTGTCAAAGTTAATCAAATGTAACGTATTGTTTCCATCTATTATTCTGTTTTACTATTAACAACCTGTATCCTCAAATTTAATTTTGTATAGTAAGCATTCCATTTAATTAGTTATCCACAGGTAATAATTTTAATCTATATCCCTCACATCGTATTGCATATATACCATGGGCTCTGTTTACTACATTTCATTCTACTGTACTAGTAAATCCTTTTCTTTCTTTCCTCCTTTAGACCATTCTTTCCTAGCCTCTCAGAAACTTCATTTCTCTTATATTAAATTAAATTAAGCAGGGGAATATGGAATAAAAATAAGAGGACTGAAATGTAAAATGGAAATATGATGTAAAATGTACTATGCATAATAGAAGATAAAAGGGGAGGGGGGAAAACCAGGACAACCCTTTGTTTGTAAAAGAAGTTAAAATATGTAACAAAAAATAAAGAAAACTTTGAAAGAAAAGGAAAGGGATGAAATAATGAGCAAGTATGTAAAAAGGAAGGCAGGAAGACGATCGAACCAAGATTTGAGCTGAGGTTTGGGAGAAGGTTCCTGCATATTCCTTGGAGGACTAGCAAGCTAGTACTGAAGCCTATCACATCAGACAGGTAAAAAATCACAAAACTGTGCCTCACTTATTTTAACCATGTCATATGAAGGAATTGACTGGAGAAGGCAATTGTGTTGGGAAGAGTAGGGACATAGACATTGGACTAGGAGAGACATTATAGCAGTCTTCCAATATCTCAGGGGCTGCCCTAAAGAAGAGGGAGTCAAACTGTTCTTCTAACCCTTAGTATTCTAACCTCAAAGACATCTTTTGATTGCTGTACTCCATGTTATGCTTTCAGAAAGAACTCTTGCCTCAGTCCCTAGTGACTTGCCCTGGTATTCAGCCGGTTCTGACCAGTTCTGGAGAACCGGCAGATGCCACCTCTGGCTGGCCCCCATCTATTCTCTGCCTCCCAAGTCCCAGCTGATCGGGAGAGAATGGGGATTTTGCAGTATCCTTCCCCTGCCACGCCCACCAAGCCACACCTACCAAGCCATGCCATGTCAACCAAGCCACACCCACAGAACCACTAGTAAAGAATTTTGAATCCCACAACGGCTGTCCATGTATACCTTGCCCATATAAAGAATGGTTACAGGAATGGGTATGTTCAATCTAATGAAAAGAAGGACTAGAGCAGAAGCATGATAACAGTCTATTTGAGGAACTCCTACACAGACAAAGGGATCAAGCTGTTAGATATTAGTTTTAACTACAGTGGTTTCCACCAAGGTCCTCTGTTCCAGCGGGAACAGAGGTTTAATCCTATTGGTTGAGGGGCCTGACAGCTATGTCCCAAAGCACCAAAAGGCAAGATGAGAAACAATGGATGGAAGCTAACCAAGGAGAGAAATAACCTAGAACTAAGGAGAAATTTCCTAACAGCTAGAACAATTAATAGTGCAATGACTTCCCCTCAGAGGTTGTGGGTGCTTCATCACTGGAGGCTCTTATGAAGAGACCAGATGATCATTTATCTGAAATGGTATAGGATCTCCTGCTTGACCAGCAGGTTGGACTAGAAGACCTTCAAGGTCCCTTCCAACTCCTCTCCTCTACTCACAACAGAATCCCTTATATCACCAGGCTCAAAATTTCAGGCTTGAACAACCTAGAATTACACTGCCTATGGTCTGACCTGAGTGTAGTTCACAAAATTATCCGCTACAACGTCCTACCTGTCAATGACTACTTCAGCTTCAACCGCAATAATAAACGAGCACACAATCGATACAAACTCAAGGTAAACCGCTCCAAACTCGATTGCAGAAAATACGACTTCAGCAACAGAGTGGTCAACGACTGGAATGCTCTACCTGACTCCATTGTTACATTTTCAAACCCCCCATAGCTTCAATAGCAATAGCAATAGCAGTTAGACTTATATACCACTTCATAGGGCTTTCAGCCCTCTCTAAGCGGTTTACATAGTCAGCATATTGTCCCCAACAACAATCTGGGTCCTCATTTTACCCACCTCGGAAGGATGGAAGGCTGAGTCAACCCTGAGCTGGTGAGATTTGAACAGCCGAACTGCAGAACTAGCAGTCAGCTGAAGTAGCCTGCAGTACTGCACTCTAACCACTGCACCACCTCGGCTCTTCAACCTCAAACTGTCTGCTGTGGACCTCACCCCATTCCTAAGAGGTCTGTAAAAGGGGTGTGCATAAGCGCACCAGCTTGCCTTCCATTCCCTGTCCTACTGTCTCCATTTATTTGTACCCATTTCCTGTATTCTTATTCATGTTTATTCTTATTCCTCTTATCTTATACACGAGTGACAAACTAACTAACTAACTAACTAACTAAAATAAACTCTATTATTCTGTGTGGTCTGTGGAAAACCCAGCTAGATGCAGACCCAGGGTTTCCTTCCAATACCCCCAATGCCCTCATTTCTGCCACATCATGACTTCGTTTGAAGCCCTCGAGTGCCTGCATACCCCTTTTCTATGCCATTTTGGTTGCTCTTAACATGGGCTTAGTCCAGCTGTGGATTCTGCCCAAAGAGATGACAACGTGTTAGCGATGGCTTTAGAAAACAGATGGGACCCATTCACCCTTATGTGATAATCTTAGCCAGGAGAGTAGGAAATTGTGTCCCGGGGCTTTATTGATATCCTCGTCGCTCTCGGTAAGAAGAAAGGGGTTTACCCATGTTGACAGTCGGGCTTCAATTGACGGAGGGGGGGCAGAGGCCTGGATGAAGGGCCAGACTTTCATCTCTGATCTCTTGTCAACTTATATCGGATTTAGGGCGCTTAAATCAGGCTAGGGAGCACGAGGCTGCCAGTGGAGATTGGTTGCCTGGCAAAATGGACCATCCGTGAATAGAAACAACAATGAATGCTGAGGGCTATCCTGTTTCCCTGAAAATAAGACCTCCCAGATAATAAGCCCAATCAGGCTTTAGAGTGCATATGCTAAAATAAGCCCTTCCCCAAAAATATTGCAACACAGCAGCAGCCATGAGGTGACCACGCTGCCTCCTGCACCTCAAAAATAATAAGGCCTCCCTGAAAATAAGGCCAAGCACTTATTTAGGGGGTCAAAAGAAAATAAGACCCTGTCTTATTTTCGGGAAAACGTGGTACAGAAGAGGAAAGAGCAGTTCCTCTCACACCTTGTGAAGGAAGTTAGCCCCCACCCCTCTCCTAGAAGAATGAAATATTTTAGGAAATTTAAAAAGGCAGAATATTGTATTTCCCTGGATGAGAAAAGATGAAACAGGTTTTAAAAGATAACTAGCCAATAATCTGGCATTGCCGACTCTAGGGGACGGTGCTCATCTCCATTTCAAAGCCAAAGAGCCAGCGCTGTCCGAAGACGTCTCCGTGGTAATGTGGCCGGCATGACTCAATGCCGAAGGCGCACGGAATGCTGTTCCCTTCCCACCAAAGGTGGCTCCAATTTTTTTCTACGTGCTTTTGAAGTGCTAGTTGGCAGAAGCTGGGTCAAGGAGTGGGAGCTCACTCTGTTACGTGGCACTAGGGATTCGAACTGCCACCCTTCCTGATTGACAAGTTCAGTGTCTTAGCCACTGAGCCACCGCGTCCCTCACAGGAACCATTAGCCCTACTCAGGTGACCCTGAGGATACAGATAAGCCTCCAAGGATGCAAATGACCAGTTGTCTGAAAAGAATATAAATCCTTCCATTCTCCACCATCCAATCAGAGCCGAAGAAGCTTCTTGGAGGAAAAGTGTAACATCTTCAGGGGGAAAAAAAACAGGAAGTCCAGTTGCCTTCTGAAAAAGCACCTTTGGGACCAAGTAAAAAAGCTTACTCTTTTCTACATTGAATTTCATTTTGTGCCATCTGCATCTTGAGACTATCATCTGGGGCAGGGGGCAGCAACCCGTGACTCTGGAGCCGCCTGTGGCTCTTTCACCCCTCTGCTGCGGCTCCCTGGAACTCAACATATGCATCACAACCGCCAATATGTGACACCCGCCAGCATGTGATTTATTGAGTTTTTCAACCCCCGGTAGGCCAACCATGGATAAATCCAAGAACAGAAAAGTTTCAGAAGAAAACAGAATGTTTAATTCAACTACATTTGCTAGTTTTGTGGCCACAGGAAATAGTCAGGCACGGGAAGGGTTTTGTGGCTCCCGGTGTTTTCTTTTCTGTGGGAAATGGGTCGAAATGGCTCTTTGAGTGTTTAAGGTTGCTGACTCCTGATCTGGGGTGTTGGCTATTCCTGCCATCTTAGCATCATCAGAGAACATAGATTCTTCCTTGGGCAGGGTCAAAGAAGGAGAAAGATGCCCAAGAGCCCTGTGGGTTCCTGCCTGCCCCCTCTCCAACCTTCCCTGCCCTCAGCCTTCTCCTCCTTTGGTTGTGAAACTCAAAACACGAGAACCATTTTAATGGAGGACTATTTGAAGCTAGGCTGGGCTCCTGGACACTTTGACCTTTTGGACAAGCTAAATTTGTTCTTCTGCAAACAAATCACATTATTTATAGCTGCGATGACAGGCCGTTCAGGGCAGTGAGGGCCTGTGGTCCAGTGGGAAATGCGCACTCCATCCAACCCCTGAAAATGAGGGGCACCGATTGGACCCAAAGGTAATGAACTATGATTGACAGTAATCCCAGCTAAAGAGGCCGGGATTAGCTGGCTGTCATTACAACAGACCCTCGTAACTCAAACCAGCTGCTGTTCTGATTGATGGTGGGATTTGGAATTGCTGAATCCCCCCCCCCGCCCCGCTTGGCACAGCAGGGCACAGAGCATCAGCCAGGCATAAATAAACCTGCAAAGGTTATTTGACGGTTCTCAGTATCAGTGCCTCAAGGAGTCCTGCTACTACTACTCACACCTTCCTGGTATGCTTGGGTACCATACCCCCTAATCCCCTTCCCCATCATAAGGAAGCCAGTTGGAACAAAATGGCACCTGACTGGGATTCTTACTGTAGATAGTGCCAGGTTGAACAGATTGTGGTGTCAACCCTGAAGCTGACATAACTGAAGTCATTTTGAAGCTTCTGTATTGACACACTGGAGTGGAGGGATAGAGAGGAGGGAAGAGAAATAGCTGGGGTTTTGTAGCCAAAACAAAATACTTTCTCCTGGGAACCAAGGACATTCCCAAAGGTGGCCTGAGAGAGGAGCAAAGTTACCAAGCAACCAGATGACACCTTGATTGGACCATGTGACTGATCATTTGGAGAAAGGGGGAAACTTTTAATTAGGTGAAAACAGCTGGAACTTTCAGAGTCGGTTTTCCCCAGGTTGTGCCAATACAATATTTTCAGTATTCTTTGAGGAATCTACCTGCCTCGGAGTTGTGTTTGCTAGGGATATATTACTTAGAATCCTGACATGTGAGTTAGGGAATCATGGAACTGAAGCCAGAGGAAAGGGCTGAATATAGGAGGTCCCATCCTCTTTCAGCCCACAGTTTTGTGTGGAGTGCATCACGATGAGGCTAGGGCTGGGTCGTCCTTCCCAGGGAAGAGGCATAACCTCTCCAAAAACTCTGTGGTGTCCCCCTTCAGCGCATCGCAAGTGAACAGGAACAGCTGGGGCCATAGATTAAGCACTAAAGATTTGGGGCCATGTGATTTCAGAATAACAGAATGATAGAGTTGGAAGAGACCTTGAAGGTCTTCTGGTCCAACCCCCTGCTCAAGTAGGAGGTCCTAGTCCCGTGATGGCAAACCTATGGCATATGTGCCGAAAGTGGCACGCAGAGCCATCTCTCTGGGCACGCAAGCCATTGCTCTTCCGGGGTCTGGCGTGCACGCTTCCGTTTCAGCACTCGGTGCCAAAAAGGTTCACCAACACTGCCCTAGACTACTCCAGACAAATGGCTGTCCAATCTCTTCTTAAAAGCTCCCAGCGATGAAGCATCCACAACTTCTGGTGGCAAGCTGTTCCACTGGTTTATTGTTCTCATTGTGAGGAAGTTTCTCCTTAGTTCTAGGTTGCTTCTCTCCTTAGGACCTTCAGTCCACAGAAGATCCAGCAATGATGCGACGCTTCTTAGGCAGGAAGATGGACCAATGGGTCCCTACAAATGGAATAGATCCCTCTCTCTGTCCTTCTCCTCCTCTTCCCTTGAACTGCGGCACCAACAAGGCCTCCGTTAAGATGGCCGCCTTGGATTGTGTTGTCCACCCCCTGCTGCATAATCCTCTCATGACATCCCCATAATTGCCGTTTTATTCCACTGCAATGTGACACCTCATAACAAGACTTAGAGGACGACTCTGGGGTCAGAGAAAGACTGGGTGGAGAATTCAGGGGCACAGCCATGTGTTAAGTTAAATTTGGAGTCCTTCTGCAGACTTTAGTGGAGTTGCTGCGGATTTACACCACAGTCCGAGCAGGTGTCAACAGCCGGCCTGACTCTAGAGTCAAATGCCAATGGTGCTTCCTAACTGCCCAGGCCCCAATGGGTTTTCTGCTGCTTGCTAGGCTATCACTATGCTTTTTCTTTTTTTTTCCTTTCACTCTTTCTTTTCTTCCTTCCTTCCTTCTTTTTCTTCTTCCTTCTTTCTTTCATTCTTTCTTTCTCTCTCTCTCCCTTCCTCTCTCCCCCTTTTTTTTTCTTCCTTCATCCCACGGGTGGAATGCTACTGCTTCTGACAGGTTCGCTAGAACCGGTAGCAAAAAATGCTAAAGTTCGCCCGAACTGTTAGTTCAAAAATCTTTTAAAAGGTTCTGTGACACTGAGTTGTGCTGCACGAATGTCAGAAGCTGCCCCCCTCTTTTTAAAGCATTTTTTAACTACTGGTTCGGCCATGCCCACCCAGTCACATGATCCCCAAAGAACCGGTGGCAATAAAATTTAGATTTCACCCCTTCTTCATCCTGACCATAAACTAACTAGCAAATGGATCTCCATGTCTTCCAGTCTCAGGGAAGCTCTCTATCCCAGTAACATCTACAAATCAAGGTAGGGTTAAGATGAAACAACAGAATATAGTCCCAAAGCTTTTCCCTTCCTTCTTTCCTTCCTTTCTCTTCCTTCCTTCCTTTTTCTCTCCCCCTTCCTTTTTCTTCTTCCCTTCCTCCCCCTCTCACAAATCTACCGTGTTATACAAATGCACCCATCAAATATTATTCTACTCTAATAATGGGGAGGGGCAAAAGTTTAGGCTCTTTTACTCAACTGAAATTGTACAACATGCTAAACCAGGGCTCCTGCATCTGTGCTTCAAAAAGTTCAGAACACCACTAGATGGCAGCAGAGTGATACAGAAGGATCACTCTTTGGTACCATCCTGTGGTCAAACGCAATTTTGCAGCTTATTTGCTGGTCGCTTTCAGCCTCCTGCCTTCTAATGATTAAGATTCCTGATACAATGCCTTCCATTTCCATAAACGTTTCCTTCCCCTCTTGATACTATCAGAAAAGCTCTTTGTTTCTCCAGGTGTTTTCTTTTTCATAGGATTTAAATGGATTGCTGCCATTTTATTTTGATTTCTGACTATGATTTGGCTACACTATGGCAGAAGTAGTGGGGAAAAATCCTTTGGTTGTCATCCTGTGAGGCCTTTTCCTGTTTGGAATGAGAAATGGAGAGGGGGCATTTCCCCCCCAAATGGTTGTAAAAGGTTTAAACCACAGGCGAAATTGGCGATAACTTCTGAATTTCCTTTTCTTGCTGGGACCTGGCATAACATTCCGGGTGAACCTCCTGTCCAAAAGCAGGATTAAGAATGCCAGTGTCCTGAATCTTCAAATGGGAGCCTGAATTTGATCTCCTTTTATAGGCCAGCTGTGACTTCACAGTCAGTCAAGTAACAATGGGAAGGGGGTTATTAGTGCAGCAACTACCAGCCAATGGGGCTTCCCAAGGCTGCAGCAAACCTGGGATTGTGACGTAGGAAGTGATGTTCTGTGGTGCCAGGAAGGAGCAGGCAAGGTATGGAGCATCCCTGGTTTAAGATGCGCTGCCCCTTAAAAACCTGCGTGTCGCCAGAGGTAGGTTGGGATTGGGGGAAGGAAGTGGCCCCCAGCATGGCTGCTAAGTGGGGGTCATGGCTATATCGCGGCTGCCAATCCTAGAGCCAATTTCTGAGGGTTTTTTTTAACAACCCAAGACAAAGAATTTGTTGGTTCATTTCTTTATAAAAAACCGTAAGCCGCCCATCTGACCTTAATAACAACCCAAGAAACAGCATTATTGATTGATTGGTTTATAAAAATTTATAGGCTGCTCACCTTAACTCAAGGTCACTCTGGGCGCCTTAACAACTCCCATGCCTCACTCTTTCAGCAGTGGCCATCATATAGTGCAGTGTTGGTAAACTTTTTTGGCACCGAGTGCCGAAACGGGAGTGCATGCGCCAGAAACCTGAACAGCGGCTGCTCTTCTGATTTCTGGCACCCACATGTGCACTGGCCACCTGGTTTTCTGGTTTCTGTGCGCATATGTGAAGACCAGTTGCCCAGCACGTACCAGAAAGAAGAGCAGCCGCCCTTTGTGAATGTGCGTGCCCGGAAGATGATCTTCCAGTTTCCAGTGCATGCATGCACATCAGCCACCTAGTCTTCTGGTTTCTGGCGTGCATGAAGACTAGCTGGCCGGTGGGCATATGCGCATCAGAAGCCAGAAGATCATCTTCCCAGTGTGTGCATGCATACCGAGTGGCTGCTCTTCCAGTTTCTAGCTCTCCGGCACATGTGACTAGATGGCCGTTGCGCCAGAACCCAGAAGAGCAATGGCTCGCATGCCCAGCAATGGCTTTGTATGCCACTTCCGGCATGGGTGCCATAGGCTCGCCATCACGGATATAGTGGGAAGGATTATTATGGATCGGTTGCACTAGGTTTTCTCATTTGGCTTGACTCAAAAGACTCCAAAAAGCTTGCTGGAAAGACTGGATTTCTGCTTCTGTATAAAACAATGAGTGTCAATGTCCAGCAATTGAGAGATACAAGTGCCTCAAAAATAATAGACATTAAAACTGAAAGTCACTGAAAGACGTGATGAACAGTCATGGATTCTTCTTCTTCATCTTCTCCTCCTCCTCCTCCTCCTCTTCCTCTCCCTCCTCCTCCACTTCCTCCTCCTCCTTCCTAGCGTATTCCCGCAGGTGCAGGGTCCACTTTTCGGATCATTGAATGCCACTTTGCATGGTCAGTGGCTTGCATGTATTGGTACTTATTAGTTCGTCAAACGTGTACAAGGTAACAAGTATAAGTATGAACATGAACAAAGGAAGTGGATGCAGATAAATGGGGACAGTAGGACAGGGATGGTAGGCACACTGGTGCGCTTATGCACTCCCCCTTTATGGATCTCTTAGGAATGGGGTGAGGTCCACGGTACAGTTTAAGGTTGATGCTGGGAGGGTTTGGGGATGTAACAACAGTCAGGCAGAGCATTCCAAGCATTGACCATTCTGTTGCTGAAATCATATTTTCTGCAGTCGAGTTTGGAGTGGTTTACCTTAAGTTTGTATCGGTTGTTTGCTCATGTATTATTGAGGTTGAAGCTGAAGAAGTCGTTGACAGGTAAGATGTTGTAGCAGACAATTTTGTACTGTGCTTGGATCATACCGCAGGTGGCATAGATAGCAATAGCAATAGCAGTTAGACTTATATACCGCTTCATAGGGCTTTCAGCCCTCTCTAAGCGGTTTACAGAGTCAGCATATTGCCCCCAACAACAATCCGGGTCCTCATTTTACCCACCTCAGAAGGATGGAAGGCTGAGTCAACTCTGAGCCTGTGAGATTTGAACAGCTGAACTGCAGAACTGCAGTCAGCTGAAGTAGCCTGCATTGCTGCATTTAACCACTGCGCCACCTTGGCTCTAAATCCAGATTGTCCAAGCCCAACATTTCATGTATGGTGGCATAGGGAATTCTATTGTGAGTAGAGGACAGGGGTGGGTTTCAACCGGTTCGCGGCGGTCCCCGCGATCCGGTTGGTCACCGAACCCGGAAGTAAGTAACTTCCGGGAACGGCGAAGGCCCCCCCGCGCGCCCGCTCCTTACCCGGTTTTGCCGAATTCTGCGCTTCCACGCATGCGCAGGACGCATACAGCGCCTGCACGATCCTCCAGGAGCAGCTGGAGCATCGCACAGACGCTAGTACGCATGTGTGCGGTGTGCGCGTGCACGTGCGTGGCGCGCACGTGCACGAGGATGCCGCCGGCCTCGTTCCAACCGAACCGGTTGGAACGGGGCGAGAAACCCACCCCTGGTAGAGGAGTATGTCTTTGTTGATGGTGTCTTGTCATATCTGTTTTGGACGCCCACGAGGTTGCTGGCCATTGACTTCTAGTTGGTAGACACTCTTGGCCACCGTGGAAGGTACCGCTCTCTGGACATGTCCATGCCAGTGGAGCCAGCCTTTTCTCATCTTCCCTATAATTGATGCCACACCAAAATGCTGTCGAATGGTGTCATTTGTGATGTGGTCGAGAAGGGAGGTGCCTGATATCCAACGGAGCCTTCACAATTCCATGGCATGGAGATGTTTTTCAGTCCCTGTTGTTGCTTTACAGCATTCAGTGCCATATAGTGCAACAGGGCAGATGGTTGTCTTGTAGATCTTAGATTTGAGACAGCTTGGCATTCGTCTGTCCATAACACACCAGTGAGTTCTCGGCAATGCATCCAGGCTGCATTTACCCTTGCTCACACCTCACCATTGATGTTGCCATTGCCTTGGAATTGGGATCCCAGATACCGAAAAATGCCCACCTTCTTTCGGTTTCCTCCACTGATTTGAAGCGTTCCAGGGTTGGTGACAGTCTCTAAGTACGCAGTTTCCTTGATGTTGAGGGGAGTCTGAAATGGTTGGCATGGACGCTACGTGTGTGAAAGACTGAAGAAAGACTGTTATTTAGCTGTCCCCTTCTCCTGGCAACTCTCCGCACACACGCACTGGGAACAGGCTCCAGCTATTCATCTGCTTCACTGATGTCTGACTCTGAAGGCAGCTGATAACTGGCATACGGCCCTGGCCCCCTCTCTGCCTCCAACACAGAGCCCTCATCAGGGCCTTCCCCAGACTCCAGGACTGGCCCAGGTTCCTCCCCAACCTCCTCACTGTCTGAATCTGTTGGCAGCTCTGCTGGCGGGCCACAACACCTTACTTTGGACTCTCACACCTGCTAAGCAGTTCAGAAATGTTGGAAAGGACTTGGAATTCTGGGAATGCCTTGGGTTCCCAACTGAGAGGCTGGTGGACTCTTTTCTGAGGATAATTTGAGGCTAGGAAAGGCTTCAACAGGGAATGAACTTGCTTGTCCCATCCTGTCCCCTTTTCAGCTCTTTTTTTAAAAATGTTATAGATTTTCACTTCTCCTTTTTGAAGGACAGCAATTTGGGACTGTGCATATCATTCTGTGGAATGCCCACAGAATTTCTACAAAAATAAAGCCACAATTTTGTTTTCCTCAGAAATCCAATGAATTGATACGGAAGAACAGTCGTAAGTTTAAAACAATTGTTTCCTCTTTCCTGGCTACCCTTTGTGAACACCTCTATCATTTGTGCTTCTTTTCAGAAACCACCGTGTTAGATATGGCCATAGCCCCTCTGCTTTTCCTGGCGGCCCTAGCATTAGTCCATCACCCTTTGTTGGTCAACGACATCACAGATCTGACCACCCTGAATCGTCTTGAGGAGCATGAGAGGCGGCTAACGACAGAGATGGGGCGTCTCCAGGTGGAAATGAACCAGAAGAACTGGAACTGGGATCTCAAACAGAACCAGGAGCAGTGGATGGCAGAGGACCTTGACACGGAAGATGGCACCTGGGATGGATGGCCATATGTAGGGGTTGTCATCCTCATCCTGTTTGGATGCTGCAGGCGCACCATCGCGAAGGAGCCCAGTGACGATTCCAGCATGGATGGCTCCAGCACCACCACCACCACCACCAATGGAGAAGAAGACTTTGAAGACACTGATCCGGAACCGGAAGATTACGAATCCAAGAAGAAATGGTTGGAGGATTTTTATGAGCAACATATTGAGACTGGCGATATGTCCAGCTTGTGCGATTTTGTGGAGATGTTAGTGAATGATGTGCTGGAAGAGAGTCGGGATCAAAAGCTACTTCTGCTGGAGAACTGCATCGGGGTGGGCAGCGCCTTTGAAGGATGGTCCACAGAGGTCTCGAAAACCTTCTGCGTCCTCGTGCCTATATTGCCACCCAAGGGCTACTCCTTCCACATTGAAACCAGCGACTCCGAGGGGGCTCCATGCAAGCATGGCCACATCCTGGTAGAGGCAGAGTGCCTGTGTAAGAGAGAGAGGCTGCTGGGGGACGTGGTGTGCTCCCTCCATCACCCGGAACGAGAACTGAGCCAAGAAGAACAGAGCAAGTCCCTTATGCATGTTCTATGCACCAATTCCCATCTGGATGGGGAGAAAACCGCCCAGTGGTTCCAAGCTTTGGTAAGCAAGGCCTGGGACACTCTCGGCCTGAAGTACAACTTAAGTCTCATTATTCAGAATTCCAACAAAAGGTGCCAGCTGAAAGTAGACCTTGAATCCAGGGAGGAGATCTTTATCGATATCTTACTTGGAGTGCAGCAAGGAGACTCGCTGATCTTCATGACCATCGGAGGGGACCCAAAGGACCATCTCAATGGCATGGTTTGGCGTCAAACTTTTGCCATTCAGGAGCTGCTCTTCTTCAAATGGGTGAGCCAGCGAGCTCCCAAGGACAGCTGCCACCTGAAATGTCTTCAGATCTTGGTCTTTTTTAGAGAGTCTATGATCCTGGACAAGAAGAACCTGGTGCTCACAAACTACCATTACAAGACTTGTTTGATGCACCTCTTGCTTCTTGGACCTCTGTCCTCCTGGGAGCCAGGGCAAATCACACAACGGCTTCAAGATCTCCTCTTGAAGATGAATACCGCCCTGGAGGAAAAATACCTTGAACACTTCCTCATCGGGAACGTGGGTTTGCCCATCCAAATCCCTCTGCCCAAGAGCCTCCGAAGTGCTGCCCCCTTCAACCTTTTTGAGTACTTGGCCCAAATCCCGATCCTCCACATGGAGGCGGTCAATGAGTTTGTGCAGGTGGTAGAGCAGGTGAGGACTCTCTGGTTAGCCCCTGAAGAATAGCAACCCTCAACGCCATTTGGAAAGGACAGTTTTCTTTGGCTCATCCTCAAATCACGTATCCTTAGTGGAGCCGAAAAAGGTGGGGAGCGTTGTCTCCAGCATGTGGAACGAAGCTGGATGTGTTGCATCACAGATGGTCCTGAAATGGTATTTGGGAGAGGCTTCGAAATGAGCCAAGCAGCGGCCGGTAGCACTTCCAAGAGCCTGTGTAGGATCAGCTTCCTAAAGCCAGCTATTCTTCAATATTTTTCTACATTCCAATCCCAGACAAATTTGCTCTATTAGACTTGAAATAAAGGTCCCAGCAAATCTGTTCTAAAGCTTCTTATAGCCATCCTTTCTGGGCTTATCAAAATCAGAGGCTCCTGCTAGGTTTTTTTTTCCTGAGTTTTCAACTTTTCCAAATGTTGAGAATGTCCTGCGTCTCAGATGTGAAAGCTGGGATGCCGGAGTTGGGAACTAGTTCTTGACTTATGACATCCGAGCCCAATATTTCTGTCACTAAGCAAGAGCTGTTAACTGAATTTTGCCCCGTTTTATAACCCTTTATTTTGCCACAATGGTTCAGTGAATCACCATTGTTGTTCATTAAGCATCATGGTTGTTAACTGAATCTGGCTTCCACATTCACTTTGCTTTGTCAGAAAATTGCAAAAGTGGATAGAATAGAATAGCAGAGTTGGAAGGGACCTTGGAGGTCTTCTAGTCCAACCCCCTGCTTAGGCAGGAAACCCTACGCCATTTCAGACAAATGGTTATCCAACATCTTCTTAAAAACTTCCAGTGTTGGGGCATTCACAACTTCTGGAAGCAAGCTGTTCCACTGATTCATTGTTCTCACTGTCAGGCAACTTCTCCTTAGTTCTAGGTTGCTTATCTCCTTGATTAGTTTCCACCCATTGCTTCTTGTTCTGCCTTCAGGTGCTTTGGAGAATAGTTTGACTCCCTCTTCTTTGTGGCAACCCCTGAGATATTGGAACACTGCTATCATGTCTCCCCTTTTCCTTCTTTTCATTAAATTAGACATCCCCAGTTCCTGTAACTTTTCTAAATATTTTAATATCCGGTCCCCTAATCCTCTGTGTTGCTCTTCTCTGCACTCTTTCTAGAGTCTCCACATCTTTTCTACAACGTGGCGACCAAAACTGAATGCAGTATTCAAAGTGTGGCCTTACCAAGGCCTTATAAAATGGTATTAACACTTCACGTGATCTTGATTCTATCCCTCTGTTGATGCAGCCTATGAGTTATGAGTTATGAAAATTTATTTATATGCCGCCCTTTTCCCTGGGGGGACTCAGGGCGGCTTACAACTCAAGGGGGGGGGGAAACAAACATTTAACACATGAGAACAATACATAATTAAAAAAGCACAACATTCATACCATTCGGGCGGGTTACAATCTTTAGCCCCAGGCCTGACGGGATAGCCAGATTTTAAGGGCTGTGCGGAAGGTCTGGAGGGTGGTGAGGGTACGAATCTCCACGGGGAGATCGTTCCAAAGGGTCGGAGCTACTACCGAGAAGGCTCTCCTCCGCGTGGTTGCCAGCCGACACTGACCGGCAGATGGAACTCGGAGGCCTAATCTATGTGATCTAATTGGTCACGTGGAGGTAATTGGCAGTAGGCGGTCTCTCAAGTACCCAGATCCACTACCATGAAGGGCTTTATGGGTGACAAGCCTAGAACTGTGTTGGCTTTTTTGGCAGCTGCTGCACACGCTGGCTCCTATTTAAATGGTTGTCCACTAGGACTCCAAGATTCCTCTCGCAGTTACTACTATTGAGCAAGGTACCACCTATACATACTTGTGCATTTTGTTTTTCTTGCCTAAATGTAGAACCTTACTTTTTTCACTATTGAATTTCATTTTGTCACATGATCTTTCTCCCAGCTTGGAACTGAACCAGATGCTTCAGCCCAGTCGCACTCTTTTTCAAATCCAAATCAACTTACGACCCACAATTGAGCCCCAATTTTCCGTTGTTGAGTGAATTTTGCCCCATTTACGGCTTTCCTTGCCACTTATTCAGTGAATCACTTAATAAGTGATAAATGAGTCACCCAGTTGTTAAGTGACTCTGGCTTCCCCATTGACTTTGCTTGTCAGAAGGTCACAAAAGGGGAGTTGTCACAAGTGTGAGTCAGTTGCCAATATGAGAAGGGCAGGGGATTGGACTAGATGACCTACAAGGTCCCTGAAACTATGAAAAACGGTCACGAGTCACTTTTTCCAGTGCCGTTGTAACTTTGAACGGTCATTAAACGAACTATGGGTGTCGAGCACCTGTAAGAGGACTCTCTTCACTATTTCTAGCTCAATGCACCCAGCATTGCTCATGCCACTTGTTAACTCCGCCCACCCCATGAGGCGTCACTCCAAATCCGCTCCTTGCGTGATGACGTCCATGCATCATCGGCGCCAGCGCAGTGCGGCCGCGGGAAAGATTCAAACTAGCCGCGTCACCCTAGCGAGGAGAATTCATGGCCGCTGACGACGCCGGGGAGAGAATCGTCGCCTGAGGATTACAAGCGGCCGTCGACTCGTCCCCCGAACTCCGGTGAGCGAAGCGCCTTGCGGGCAAAACGGGAATGAAGCAATTAAAAACTCCTGCCTGAGGTAAATTCGGCAGCTTGCGACTTTCGGCGGAAGGTGGGAAACGCGCGCGCAAAAAAGCAAACAAACAAGGGGGGTGGGTGGGAGAAATGTTGCCTAGGGAACTGCGCGCTGATTGGTTCTACGTGAGGAAGGGGCGGGAGTCTGAAGTTTTTGCTGATTGGACAGTTTAATCGGCTCGGCTGATCGCGGCGGACTAAACTCGCCGTCTGATTGGCTTAAAAGAGCCAAGTTGGGTGATTGAGGCGGCTGCGGGCGGGGAAGCATCGGCAGAGGTTTGAAAGAGAGGAAGTGCGCACGCGCGGGAGGTCTCGCTTTTAGTTCTGCTGTTTTCGACCCGTGTTAATTCGTGAACGTCGGAATTCTTAGATTCTGACCTGCAGCAATCCGAGAGCCTGCAGTTGCCCTAAATGCACGTTGCAGTAAAGCGAAAGCGGCCTTTCCCCACCCTGCCACGTCCCTCCAGGAGTGGGAACTACGACTCCCAGAATGCTTAGCCAGGGGTTGAGTTGCAAATTGCAATTCCCACGTGTTTTGTTGAGCATCTCTGCAGAAGGCTGCACCAAGGTTCCTGTAATAGTAATAGCCCTTAGATTTATCTACCGCTTCACAGTGCTTTTACAGCCCTCTCTAACCGGTTTACAGAGTCAGCCTCTTGTCCCCCAACAATCTGGATCCTCATTTTACCCATCTCGGAAGGACGGAAGGCTGAGTCAACCTTGAACCAGTCAGGATCGAACTCCTGGCAGTGGGCACTGTCAGCCTTCAATACTGCCTTCTAACCACTGAGAGGGAGGGAGGGAGGGAGGGAGGGAAGGAAGGAAGGAAGGAAGGAAGGAAGGAAGGAAGGAAAAAAAATAGCAATAGACTTATATACTGGTTCACAGTGCTTTGCAGCCCTAAGCAGTTTCTGGGAAGCCTGTAAAAAAGTGTCTACATCAGGGATGGTCCCTTGTCACATTCTAGGTGCTGCTGTCAGACCTGCCAGCACTTAAACCTCTCAAGAAGTTTGTAAATTGCTCAGTGCTGTAAAACATTATAAAGCAGTATATAGGTCTAAGTGCTATTGCTACTTAACCGATCTGTGGATTAGTTGCTTTTAACCTCTTTCTCCTAAATGCAACAATCTTTGGCTTGGTTGAATCCTTGGTTGAAAAAGATATAATTCTATTTGCATAGTCAGAACTGAGAATCGTCAAAATCCCTAACTAAGTTCAACATTTTCCTTCCTTAACTGCCTCTCATTGCTGACCTCCCCATGGCCAATCAGGCTCAAATGATGTTTTCAGAAGGGACACTTCAAATGTAGGTTGGTATGCAGCTGCTTTCTTCGGTGATCTTGAAGCAGCATCTTCGAGATACAGCAGTTACTTTCGCTTTCCCCCAAGCATTCCCCTCCCGTCCACCCTCCCCAGAGTTCATGGCAGACTGTCATTGCATGGTGGCGAAGCACACAAATATAAGGTGACATCTAACTGCTGCTCTGTTCCAGCACCCTACCCAACATTGACAAAAGTGAGGATTGCTGAGCATTTCCCCCGGGGCCTACAAATTTCCAGTCTCTAGTTGTAAATAGTCTGGATTCCTGGCCTGTCAGGTAGAACCTCTGTCTGATTGTGGTTTTTTTTTCCTAGTCATTATGAACTTTTCAACACCACAGTCTGCTGGTTCCCAAGGCAGTCCCTCTTCCGGCAGTGTGTTTGTGTCCCCTGGCACCAGGCGACAGCCGCTCAGTGCCTCTGGCACCCCTGTGCTGCAGAACTGCCCGCAAAACGACGATGAACGGGAGAGGAAGCAGCGGAGACGCTCCAGAGTGTATGATCTACAGTTTAGCACTGAGTCGCCTCTGTCCATACAGTCTCCTGCTAACAAGTAAGAACAATCTTTACACACATAAACACACTTGCCAAAAAAGAGTCATTGCACTCAAATGTGCAGTGGTGGCTAGGATGCACTTTGAAGGTTTTAAGGAGGTGGGCTTTTTAGCATGATTAGTTTACAAAACTGGGCCAAGTTCAGTGGATGGATGGATGGATGATGAATGGATGGATGGATGGATTGGTAGATGATATAGATAGATAGATAGATAGATAGATAGATAGATAGATAGATAGATAGATAGATAGATAGATATGATAGATAGATAGATATGATAGATAGACAGATGGATAGATGGATAGACAGACAGAGCCTTATCCATGTCCTTATGGCTGCACTTGTCTTGTAGGCAAGCAGAGACATCGCTTCCAGCAATCCCACAATTGTCCAATGCTCAGATTGCAGATCATTACTCCACGTGCATCAAGCTTTCAACAGAAAACGTGAGTTCAACTTCTGCTTGCTTCTCGCACCTTTAAAAAAGAACTGTTCCGATTTACTAGCATTAGTACTGCATATTCCATGAAAATTCACTTGACTGGGAGTTCTGAGATTTTTTTTAAAAAAATGGGATATATGTATGATACCCAGTTTGTTTTGTAGAATTCAAGGCTGAAATTTTTTTGACTTTGGTGATGCGCACAGCTCATTGATTAAACATACTGTTCACCACCTTTTATTGTTGTTTTAACTGTGCCTTTCGTTCCAGAAAATCACAACAAAGAATGTATTTGGCTTACACCTCATTGACTATATGACTGAAATACTCAAGCAGAAAGATTCCGAGCTCACCAACTTCAAGGTCAGGTTTCTTCCTAATTTGACTTCCTTAGATGTACATAGAATATGAACAGCAAACATTGGGTTATCTCTCATATTGCGTGTTGTGCACGACTGAGTAGAATAGAATAACAGAGTTGGAAGGGACCTTGGAGGTCTTCTAGTCCAAACCCCTGTGGTTTGAGAGACTGTGATGCCTGGGCGATGAGCATGAAACTACGGAACCATTTCCTCTTGGTTACATTCCTTTCGGAAGAACCCTCTCCTTCCAATACCTGGCCAGCATTCTAGAGATTTGTGGAACAAACCTATCTGGAAGACTGCTAGAAATAAATAAAGACCAGCCATTCCCCACCTCCCAAACAGGTGCATCTGTCCACTTTCTATTTGCTCCTGGGAGTCCTGGGGCCTATTGTATGTCCATTGAAAGACTGCAAAAGTCATTTTTGCTGAGATATGAAAACAATGAGTAATATTCCTGGCCCTATTTCTAAATTAAGCTGATCTTCCATGTTGGTTTGGAAAGCCCTAGTTTGAGATGAACAGGTGGAGGAGAAAAGAAAAGGCAAAGAATAAAAGTTCTGTTGGCTATTACTCAAAGACATTTAAGACAGCGGTCACCAACCTTTGGCCCGTGAGAAAATGTTGGTGGTCTGCAGAAAAATTATTTGCGTTTTTTATATGGCACTAAATCAGGGGTCCTCAAACTACAGCCCCTGGGCTGGATACGTGCAATGAAAGTTTGTATTGCTGCAGAGAGTCTCCGCCTTCAGGGTTTTTTTGTGCAGATCGGAGAAATTCCGACTTGGGTCTGCTTCAGCCTCTTGGTTGGCTGCTTTGGGCAAAGGCTCGTGGCGAAGAGCCAGAGGGCCTCGTTCCAGTGGGAGTGCATCATGGCCTGGAACTGGCTGACCATCTCAACCCGCTGAGCCTCCAGGCGCAGGTACTTGGCCTTGCACTCCCGCAGGTCTTTCCTTTGCTTGGAATGCCTATGCTCCTAGTCCTCAGTGAGGTGCTTCTGCTGAGCCTCCTTCTCGGTCAGATCCAATTTGAACTGAGCCAGCTGTTTTGCCAACTCTTTCTCATGGTGGCTGCTTAGCTCCAACAACTGCTTCCTGTTGGGGCCCTAAGGAGCCCAGGTGGGTAGGCAAGGAATGGCTGGCAGTGGAGGGGCAAGTAGAGCCTGGTGAGGCACCCCTTGATGTGAGTGACATCTGGTTAGCCATGCCCACCCAGTCCATGATCACCTAGCCACGCCCACCCAGCCGGTCATTAGGCAGATCATATTAATGATCTGCGGAATTTAAAATTATGAATTTAGTGGTCCCTGAGGTCCGAAAGTTTGGGGAGCCCTGATTTAAGGGATAAAGTCTATCCCTAGGTTGGGATCTATGGCATTTCTTTACACTTGCGTTTACAGGTAGCAGCTGGTACCCTTGACGCCAGCGCAAAGATCTACGCCGTGAGAGTGGACGCTGTCCATGCAGATGTTTATCGCGTCCTTGGAGGGCTGGGCAGAGATGCTGCACCTGCAGAGACTGAGAATAGCCAGGATACAGGTGGCCTTTTGTTGCTATTAACTGAGCCTATAATTCGGAATAGTTTAGCTCTTAGAAGCCTCTCCCCTCCCCTTCACGCCTGTTTGTAGGATTTTTTTTTTTCATTTCCTTTGCTCATTTGAACATCAGTGTAAGGGCTCCGCTCCTAACTTAAGAAAGTGAAGACTCCTGAAAAGGATTATTTCAAAAGAAACCTTTAATTAAGAAGAATGGAAGCCATTAAAGCAAAGCAACATCTAAATCCCCTTAGGTAATGCAAGTAGAATTAAAGTGATAGTGACCCCTCCCCTTTTGCTAGAATGCAGTTTCTGGCCAATACACAACTGTGAAAATGTTTCCTTTACCATCTGCCCTGAGAGCCAAATAAACATACATTCCCATGGCTATCTTTCGTTAGACATTAAAGTAAGATACCCACATGGTCATCATAAACATCCCTCCAGAAGTACTGAGATCTCCGTCCTTCCAGTGCCAGGAAAGCAGTTGTAAAATATCAGTTGTCGTCGGCACCTCCAATAAATTACTCCGAGGCCCCCCTACTCCCAATTGAATGGATTTTTTTTTTCATTTCCTCTGCTCATTTGAACATCAGAACAAAAAACATGGAGCATTAATGCAGGCCACGCTCACATTACTGAGGAAATTGGATTAACCATCTATTTTAGTAACAAGTATGATACTTAAACAGCAAGGGTCATGTTGGGAAACCTTTGGGCACCTGTGATCACCCAGCTCCAGATTGAGAGAGGCAGAAAGCAAAAGGGTTGGAGGCTGTGTAATGAATATAAAGGAGCTAGGATTTTTGAATCGTTTTTATTGCTTTTTTTTCTTTTCCTTAGCTACCTGTATTTTTCAGAGTATATGCCACATCTTAGTTTTGGGGGAGGAAAATAGGGGGGGGGGAATTCTGCCTACCAGGTATTCATCTGGCTACCCTTCTTAGTCTGGTCAGCTGGTTTTGAGGGTGCATGTGCACTTTTTATCCCCTGGTTATATAAATATATAAATTTCTCCTGAAGCATAAAATGGAAGAGGAAATCGTGAAAGAACAAATGATAAAATGGGCACAGAATTTTCGTTATAATATTGAATTGGATAAATGGGAAAAAATTGGGGAAACAAACTTAAAAATGACACTACCAGTTGCATACAAGGAAAATCAGTACAAAATGTTTTACAGATGGCACCTGGCACCAACAAGGTTAGCTAAAATCTCATCAAATATCTCCCCAAAATGCTGGAAATGTGAATCAATTCATGGAATATACTACCACCTATAGTGGACCTGTGAGGAGGCTAAAAAATTTTGGAAAAGGATCAAAAAGTGGCTAGAGGTAATAACAGGTGTTAAAATAGAATGGAAACCTGAAGTTTTTTTTTATTAGGAATAATGATTGAAATATAAAAAAGAAACTCAGTATTTAATATTACATATAATTATGGCGGCAAGGATTGCCTTTGCCCAGAAATGAAAAAATAAATTAATTCCAAGCAAAGATGAAATAATAAGAAAGGTTATGGACTGTGCTGAAATGGACAAATTAACAAAGGAAATCCAGGGAAAAGAAGAAACAGAATACTACCAGATATGGAATAAATGGTACAGGTGGATGGAGGAAAGAAACAAGGATCAATTAAGGAAGACAACAAAGCCCAAAAATAGTAGTTAAGGAGAATTAACACATATGTATGTATCCAAGTGGTTTAAACTTACTAGAGGTAATCAGTCAATATAGCAGACAGAGGAGTAAGATAAGAGGGTTAAGAATGGTGAAATGCAAATGAAATATAATACAAGGGGAAACAATATAAGGTGAGCGATATCGATTGGCAACTGCTATTAGAAAGAACAGGAAGCTCCTGTTTGTATTGTGTAAATGTGGTATACGTCTAAGTTCTGTGTGTGTGTATTTTACATGTTTGTAAATAAAATTTAAAACAAAAAATGGCTTGTAAAGCACAGCTGATTGTCGGAAAGAGAAGCAATGCAAAAAGTAGGCAAAGCAGGGAAGAACTCGTTAGTGACTCATTAGGGTTGAAAAACAGCTTCAAAAAAGCTACATTTGGAGTATAAGACGCACCCAAATTTTCAGCCTCTTTTAGGGGGGGAAGTGCGTCTTATACTCTGAAAAATATGGTATATTAAATCGGGTCCTAAGAATGACACAACAATTTACATTCCATTTCAAATGAGAGGAAATTGTGCCACCCATGTTTGATTTTTTTTCTAGGTGGTGAGAAGGAAGATTTGGACCATTCTAAGAAGCGTTCGATTAAGAGGAAGCATCTGTACAAAACCATTGAGAAAAATTTGAATAACATCAATGTCTCCGAGACAGAGCGCAAATGTGAGGTGAGGCCTCTATAAAAATGACTCTTCTTCAGAGGTTGTAGTCAGCAGGTTCTGACCAGTTCTGGAGAACTGGTGGCAGAGATTTTGCAGTATCCTTCCCCCAGGAATGGGGAGGGAATGGAGATTTTGCAATATTCTTCCCGCAGGAGTGGGGAGGGAATGGACATTTTGCAGTATCCTTCCCCTGGACTGGGGAGGGAAAGGAGATTTTACAGTATCCTTCCCCTGGACTGGGAAAGGAATGGAGATGTAATGACTCCTCTCCTAACTTGAGAAAGTAAAGACTCTTGAAACAGATTATTTCAAAAGGAACCTTTAATCAGGCAGGATGTAAACCAGCAGCATCTGAAAACTTTTAGGCCATGCAAATGGGATTAATCTGATAATGACCCCTCCCCTTTGTCCGAATGCAGATTCTGACCAATACACAAGTGTGAAGATGCTTCCTTAACTCTTCTGCTCTGGGAGTCAATTAAGCACACGTTCCCATGGCTATCTCTAGTTAGACATTAAAATAAGATATCCCACATGGCTATCATAAACATCCCTCCAGAGATGTTGGGACCTTCAGTCTTCCGGTGACAGGAAACCAGTTGTAAAGTTGTAAAACTCAGTTGTTACAGATGTACCTAATGATTTAACTCCAAGGCTCCCCTCCTCCCAATTGAATGGCAGTATCACTTTTAGGGATCTTCCGGCCCTGATAGCTCAACTCAAGAACCAGGTGGCAAGAGATGTCAGGGCCCTGGTCTCAGGTTGCTGTTGCTAAATGCCAGGTCTGTGATTCATAAAGCTCCCCTCGTCTGGGACTTAATATTAAACGAGGGGGCAGACCTGGCATGTATTACTGAAACCTGGCTGGGCCACGAGGGAGGAGTCCCCCTCTCAGAAATGTGCCCAGAAGGGTTTCAGGTGCTCCACCAACCACGACACCAGAGAAGGGGTGGGGGAGTAGCAGCCATCATCCGAGAGTCATTAGTCCCCGTGGGATCCCTGCTCCGGAGACTGTCGGGTGCGAGTCCCTTCTGGTGAAGTTGGACCTAGGGGGTCAAGTGGGCTTGTTTCTAACGTACCTACCTCCCAGCTGCGTTACAACAGCCCTGCCTGCGCTCCTTGAGTCAGTAGCTGGACTGGCGGTTGAGTTCCCCAGATTGATAGTACTGGGGGATTTCAACCTGCCATCTCTTGGCGAACGCTTGGGTGGAGCGCAGGAGTTCATGGCTTCCATGACAACCATGGACTTGACCCAGGTAATTCAGGGTCCGACTCATACAGCGGGTCACACACTCGACCTCGTGTTTCTCTCGGGGCTGTGGCGACGTGATCTGGAACTGAAGGGCATAGAGATCTCGCCCTTGTCATGGTCAGATCACTTCCTACTGAGGCTTGACTCAGACAGGGCTCGGTCCTGTTCCCCCTCCTATTTAACATCTACATGAAGCCGCTGGGTGAGATCATACGCTGGCACGGGATCAGATACCATCAGTATGCGGACGATATTCAATTGTATCTGTCCGCCCCGTGCCAACTCAGCGAAGTGGTGGAAGTGATGTGCCAGTGCCTGGAGGCTGTCAGGGTCTGGATGGGAGCGAACAAGCTTGCACTCAATCCAGACAAGACTGAGTGGCTATTGATGTTGCCTCCCAAGGATAGTCCAAATATTCCATCCCTTAGCCTGGGGGGTGAAATCCTACACCCCTCAGAGAGGGTCCGCAACTTGGGTGTCCTCCTGGATTCGCAGCTGACATTAGAACATCATTTGTCGGCTGTGACCAGGGGGGCTTTTGCCCAGGTTCGCCTGGTGCACCAGTTGCGGCCCTACCTGGACCGGGAGGCACTTCGAATGGTCACTCATGCCCTCGTCACCTCTAGGTTCGATTACTGTAATGCGCTTTACATGGGGCTGCCCTTGAAAAATGTTCGGAGACTACAGTTAGTCCAGAACGCAGCCGCGCGAGCGATTTTGGGTGTACCTAGATACACCCATATTACACCTATCCTCCACGAGCTGCACTGGCTTCTGATCGGTCTCCGCACACACTTCAAGGTGCTGGTAATCACCTTTAAAGCCCTACATGGCCTAGGACATGGATATCTGAGAGACTCCTGCCACATACCTCTCAACGGCCGATAAGAACTCACAGACTGGGCCTTCTCCAGGTGCCGTCGACCGGACAATGCCGGCTGGCGGCTCCTCGGAGGAGGGCCTTCTCTGTAGCTGCTCCGACCCTGTGGAACGACCTACCCGTAGAGATCCGGACCCTCCCCATTCTTTCGGCCTTCCAAAAGGCCACTAAAACCGGACTATTCTGGCAGGCCTGGGGCTGTTGACTTCATGAATGAGGTCCAGCCCCACCCAGATTGAGTTTATGGTGTGTTGTTTTTAAATTGTTTCTTTTTAAATTGTTTCTTTATTTTTTTTATTATTATATGATCTCATAACTGTTATTAATAATATGTATTTATAACAATTTTTCCCTACTGTTAACAATATGCTTGAAGATTGCTTTTTTAACATCCCATAGATCCATCTTATCTTACAACAGTCCTACTTCTTCTTCTTGTTTCTTTATTTTAACTCCTTATTTTAACTTGTTTCTGTAAGCCGCCCGGAGTCCTACGGGATTGGGCGGCATATAAATTTATTAAAAGTTAAAAGTTAAGTTAGTTTTGCAGTATCCCTCCCCCTGGAGTGGGGAGGGAATGGAGATTTTACAGTATCCTTCCTCTGGAGTGGAGAGGGAATGTAAATCATGATTTAACTCAAATCCACCCTGCTCTTAATTCAGCCACCATCTCCCATTTTTTCCTGTATTTATCTTCAGAGCGATCCCATGTTCCAGAAAACAGCCTCGTCCTTCGATGAATGCAGTACAGCTGGGGTGTTCCTTACCACGCTCCACACACACAGCTTCCTCAGTGAAGTCCTGTTTGATTCTACGGTTGTTCCTCTGCCGTCTTCTGGGACTTCCGAGATACCAAGTTCTTCTCATGTGAAAGTGACCGATTTAAAATGTAGGTGTGACAAATAGGCCGCAAACTATTTTAATTACAATATGTAATTTTGAGTATGTTATTTATTGATACAGAGCAAGAAGGACAGAAAAATCACGTTTAGTCTTCCACTTTTCCTGCTATAACCCTTGAATTAAACCAGGGGTTGTCAGCCTTAAACACTCAAAGAGCCATTTGGAGCCGTTTCCCACAGAAAAGAAAACACTGGGAGCCACAGAAACCCTTCATGTGTCTGACTACTTCCTAAGCGGCCACAAAACTAGCACATGTAGTTGAATTAAATGTTCTGTTTTCTTCAGAAACTTTTCCTTTCTTGGATTTAATCATGGTGACCTACCGGGGCTTGAAAAGCTCAATAAATCACATGCCAGTGGGTGTCGCACATTGGTGGCTATGACGCATATTTTGAGTCACAGGGAGTCGCAGTAGAGGAATGAAAGAGCCACATGTGGCTCCAGAGCCGCAAGTTGCTGATCCTTGACCTAAACATAGTTCATAGAAATTACCTTTGTTCACTCTTTTTCCTCCTCTTTCTGCCATTCCAAATTATTAATGTTCATACTTTTATTTCAAGGTTAATAGGTAGCCCCCTACATACAACCATCCATTTAGTGACCTTTTGAAGATACAATAGCATTGAAAAAAAGGTTTTCATGCTTGCAACCCCACAGTCACATGAGCCAAATTTGGATGCTTGGCAACTGGCGTGTACTTAATGACGGTTGCAGTGTCCTTGGGTCACATGATCACTTTTGGCAAACTTCTCATAAAGGAAATCAATGGGGGAGGGTGAGTGAGCTTGCTGACATAAGAGATTTTAATAGCGTAGAATCTCAGATTTCTTGCTGAATTCCCCTTTTTTGCTATCCTATCTAGCCATCCTTCTACGTTGCGTTGAAAATTCCGCCATCTGCCCTTCGTTGTCCGGCTTTCTGTTTACACAATGGAACAGTGAAACCCACAATGAGGTATGCAAATTTGGTTGCTGCTTTGTGTCAAAAGTAGTTGTCAGAGTGATCTTATACTGGAGTCCAACGTGTTTAATTTATATCCAGGAGGTTCTACCAACTCGTTGGCTACCGGGTTTCTTACCAAATCTTCTTTTCTAGATGTTTTCTCAAGTTCTGTTAGGAAATGTTTAACTTAAGAAAGCTTGAACCTCGACTGCGAAGTCTTTTGAATAACGTAAGTTCATTGGGCTTTTCTCAGCTCTATCATTACTTATGTAGATGTTGAGACTTTGGAAAAAGTTCAGAGAAGAGCAGCTAAGATGATCAAAGGGCTGGAGATTAAAACATATGAAGAACAGCTGCAGGATTTGAGTCTGGCTAGTCTAAAGAAAATAAGAATTAGGAGTGAGATTATAGCAGTCTTACAGTATTTGAGGGGCTGCCACAAAGAAGAGGGAGGTAAATTATTCTCCAAAGTACCAGATGGCAGGACAAGAAACAATGGATGAAAACTAACCAGAGAGAGAAGCAACCTGGAATTAAGGAGAAATTTCCTAACAGTGAGGACAATTAACCAGA
Organism: Thamnophis sirtalis; assembly: GCF_051295495.1. NCBI lineage: Eukaryota > Metazoa > Chordata > Lepidosauria > Squamata > Natricidae > Thamnophis > Thamnophis sirtalis. The sequence continues at coordinate 72,376,961 of NW_028261382.1, forward strand.
GGAATAGCTTGCCACCAGAAGTTGTGGGTGCTCCGTCAGTTGAGGGTATCTATCTATCTATCTATCTATCTATCTATCTATCTATCTATCTATCTATCTATCTATCTATCTATATACACATATATATATATATACATATATACATATATACATACATACATACATACATACATACATACATACATACATACATATATATATATATATATATATATATATATATATATATATATATAATTTTTTATTTTTCAACAAACATAAAGACAAGACATGTAACATAAAAGTATCTTCCATTTCATACAGTGTCGATTGGTCAGAGTTTTTGTGCATCCTTTCCATAGTCATCACTTACATTTTATATAAAATCACAGATTTTCAGTCAAATATATTTATATACATCACTATTATAATACTGCATTTGTTTGACTATCACTATTATTTCTTCATCTTAAACAAGATATGCTGAGTATGGGTTCATTTATATTATAATAATTCATTACATCATCTTCAATATATCCAATAATAAAGTATTTTATGTCTTATTCTAAATCATTCTATTATTCTAATATTGGTGACATTCTTCAATCATTTTCATTTCCATGTTTTTTTTATCTAACCACTTATAGATCCCATATCCCATAAAATTAACCAGTAGATCCCATATCCCATAAAATTGTTTATCGTCCTGTTCTCTAATTTCAAATGTCAACTTACTCATTTCAGCACATTCCATTATTTTATGACTAACTTCCTCCTGCGTTGGTGTTTTCTCATTCTTCCAGTTTTTAGCAAATACAATTCTAGCTGCTGTTAACACATTTGCAATCAAGTATATCAGTTCTGTATTGTATGTTTCCGATATGATTCCTCACAAAAATATCTCTGGTTTAAAGTCAATATGTTTTTGTATCATTTTTTCCAACCAAGTATGGATTTTAGTCCAATATCTTTTAGCTTCTATGCAAGTCCATGACATATGGTAATATGAATCTGGTATCTGATGACATTTCCAACACTTTTCCGATTTATTCTTGAACATTCTTGCTATTCTTGTCAGGGATAGATGCCACCTGTAGAACATCTTACACAAATTTTCTTTATACGCTGTTGACATTGTCATTTTATAATTTTAAGACCACAATTTCTGCCAATTCTCTAAATCAATCCCATGTCCAAAATTTCTCCCCCAAGCAATCATAGATTTTTTAACTTATTCTAATTTAACCTCTAATAAATATCTGTATAGTTTTTTAATTACCTTTTCATCGGTATCTGTCAAAATTTTATCTAACTCAGACATTTTATCATGGAAACCTTCCATTTTAAGATCTTTATCGTATCTAGAATGTATTTGCACATATGAAAACCAATTCATCTTTACACCTTGCTGTTCTAATTCTTACATAAATTTAAGTTCACCCTTTGCATTCAATATTTCACCAAATCTAACTGTTTGTTCCTTTTTGTATGTTTTTGGATATGAAAATGCCTCAATAGTTGATAACCAGACTGGAATTTTTAAATAATGTTAAATAATGTTGTCTTTTAGTCTTTTCCCAGTTTAGTAACAAAGCCTCATGTATGTAATGTCTTCTAAAATACCCCTGCGTTTTAATTCCCTTGTACCATAGGAAAGCATGCCATCGTAACAACAAATCATGTCATTTTACAGTCAATAATCTAGAATTTCTTAATATTATCCACTCCTTAACCCACATCAAGCTTGTTGCCTGATGGTATAACTCCCAGTTCAGTAGGCCAAATCCTCCTCTTGTTCTAGCATCTTGTAATAATTTTAATTTTATTCTTGCTTTCTTTCCCTGCCAAATATACTTCAACACTATTTTGTTTACGTCTTCAAAGTAGGCTTTACCTAGTCTAACTGGAATTGTCTGGAACAAATATAGAATCCTGGGTAATATATTCATCTTAATTGTAGATATTCTCCCTATTATTGATAAATGTAGATTTTCCCATTTTGCCAAGTCTATCGCAATCTGCTGTTTAAGTTTATGGTAGTTGTTCTCTTTAAGTGTGCTGCATCTTGCTATCAAATATATCCCCAAATACTTGACCTTATTCGTGATTTGAATCTTCAGAGTTTCTGCCAATTCTTCCTTTTGTCTTGATAACATATTCTTTGTCAAAATCTTCATTTTGTCTTTATTTATTTTCAGACCTGCTACTTTTCCATATTCCTCTATTTTTTCCATCAATTTAGGTGCAGTTTCTAGTGGGTTCTCTTAAGATGAAGACCAAGTCATCCACAAATGCTTGCAATTAGTATTCTTCTTTTTTAAATTTTCATTCCTTTTATATAATCTTTATTGTCATTGCACTTAAATGCAACGAAATTGGTTCGTTGGAAATTGGAAATTATATCTTTTCCTTCTCTAATATTTCTGTTTAAAACTTCTAATGTTAAGATGAATAACAGACTGGATAGTGGATAGCCTTGTCTTGTCCCTTTCTTTATTTCAATAGAGTCTGTTAATTCTTCATTTATCATTATCCTTGCTGTTTGTTTGTGGTATATAGTTTCACTGGCTTGGGTAAATTTCTTACCAAAGCCCATCTGTTCCAGTTGTAACAACATAAATCGCCAGCTCATGTTATCAAAGGCTTTCTGAGCATCTAAAAACATGAGAGCCATTTGTTTTTCAAGATGAGCCTCATAGTATTCCAAAGTGTCCAGAATTATTCTCATATTATCTTTAATTTGTCTCTTTGGTAAAAACCTATTCTGATCAGGATGAATAAAGTTGTGTAAGTATTTTTTGAGTTGTTTCTGCCAATATTGAAGCAAATAGCTTATAGTCTGAGTTTAATACAGAAATAGGTCTATAGTTCTTGATTTGAAGTGGGTCAGCCTCCTTGTCAATGGAGGTTTTTAAGGACAGTCACTTATCTGAAACACCCATCTTATTTTATAACGACCCTCCTTTCTTCCCCTTTTCTCCTTCCCTCTCCTTCTTTCCTCCTCTCCTTTCCTTTCTCTACTTCACCTTCCTTTCCCCCATTCCTCTCCTCTTCTTCCATTTCCTCCCCTCTCCTACTCTTACTCCATTTCCTCCTCTCCTTTTCCCTTTCTTTCTCTTTCTCCTCTTCCTACCCTTCCCTCTACTCCTCTCTCCATTCCCTCTTTTCGTTGCTGTATTTACATATTTTCCTTTTCTATCTGGTGTATTTTCGGGATGGCATTCCAGCAGACCGTGTTCTGTATTTACATAGCCATCTTAAATTTCCTCTTCTGCAATTCATTTTCCATTTTAATAGTTACACATACTAACATCATTGTACAGTTAGCTTTTGATTGTCATCCTCCTAACTGTCCTTTTAAGAAGAAGAAAAAAATATCTTTAAAAGAAGGATAAAGTTTACTCCTCAGTTATTTTTACTAGGTATATGTACTGACTTTACAGTGGTAGAGACTAACTTGGTTCTGCACCTAATAACGGCGGCAAGACTGTTGGTGACGCAATACTGGAAGAAGGAAGACTTGCCTACAACTCAAGAATGGACATTGAAAGTTACAAACTTAGCCGAGATGGCTAAAATATTGGCATATCTTAAAGATCATTCAAATGAAAGATATAAACGAGACTGGAAAAAATGGATTGACTATATACAAAACAAATATGGGACTAAGAAATTCCAGATAGCCTATGCTTAAGATCAGGAATAATTTAAATTGTTCAAAGTTAGTGTAACAGGAAGAAGCTAAGATCAATGTAGAGATGTTATTAACCCTTTTTCTTATTTCTTTTGTCTCAAGATATTTTAGACTGTGCTTGTTAAAAACCTATACCGTGTACGGGCTCTGGGAAGTCGGGAGGGGAGGGAGGTGGGGTGTTTGGGGGGAGGGGAGGGGGGGACATATACTATATGTTAGATTTCAACGTAATGCGATTTCACATATATACTGTTTCTCTTTAATTTCTCCGTAAAAATAGGACAAGCTGAATACATTGACATATAGTAGAAATACACCAAAGGGAGGAGGAGTGGGATAGAAGGAAGAGGGGTAGAGAGGGCAGGAGAGAGGATGGGAGGGAGGGTGAGAAGGAAGGGAGGGAGTGGACTGGGAGAGAGGAGTGGTAGAGGGGGAGGGGAAGTAGGGTAGAGGGGAATGATGGAGGGAAGATAGTAAGTTGGAGGGGGGTGGAAGAAAGGTGTATGGAGAGCGCAAGAGGTATATTGGGTTTCTGTTTGAGTTTGAGTCTTATTTATATTTCTGGGGGTATTGTTGACAAGAGGAACTGCTGTGATTATTGTTTAATGTATGGCCCCGGTTAAGCACAGTATATATGTGACTGTATGAAAATGAAAAATGGAAAATAAAAACATTAATTTAAAAAAAAAAAGAAGAAGAAGAAAAAAAGACTTAAAATGTTGTTTTGTATTCAGTCAGTCTCTGCTCTGCTAGATAAATTCAAGAAGAGTGACCAGGCATTTGATATCAACGCAGAGACGGATAACGAGTATCTTGAGGATAGGATGGAAGATGATTTTGATGCCGATGTTCTAGACAAGACGATGGCCAGAGATCTTGGTGAATTCTCCGAAAAGCTGGAATCCTGCCGAATAGCACCAGAACTTTCAAGGTATATATGTACTTCTTGGAATATTTGGGGATAGAGTTGGTGCTTTTGAGAAGTTTTTAATGATAATTTAATTGTTACCTTCACTGAAAAATGAATCAGGAACAATATTAGTAAAAACACGCATCTTATTCAGGGGGTCTTTGACTTATGACCGTAACAGCCCAAAATTTCTCTTGCTAAGAGAGACATTTGTTAAGTGAGTCTTGCCCCTTTTATACAACCTTTCTTGCCACGGTTGTTAAGTGAATCACCACAATTGTATTTTTTTAAAATATATTTTTTATTATTTTTAAAAAAGTTATATATTTATATTGTGTGTGAACAGAGTTGGTTCTGGGTATCATTCATATTAATCCAATTCACAATAACAATATTAATAATCTCTGTCACATTTCTCAAGCATAAGTAATCCTTATTACTGTATTTTTTGGAGTATCTGACGCACCATGATTTTGAAGATGTAATTTTAAAAAAAACAGGTTTTGCACTCTGCTGGCCTCCCAAACCCTCTGCACACCTCATTTTTGCAAAAAAAGCAGGGCGGGGGGATGCAGAGCTTTGGGAGGCTCTTAGAATGTTCCTAGGGGCTGGGGGGGCAAAAATGAGCAAAAACGACCCATTTTTTGCTCCTTTTTGCCCTCCCCAGCCCTCGGGAGCACTCTAGAAGCCTCCCAAACCGTCTGCATACCCATTTTTGCAAAGGTTTCAGTAGGCCAAAAATGTTGTATTCAGTATATAAGACACACCCAGATTTTCACCCTCTTTTTTGACGGAAAAAGGTGCTTCTTATACTCTGAAAAATACGGTATATCGTTCAAACATATATATTCAAAAAATGCCTTACTCCTCATCTTATCTCCACCTTCATCTATAACTTTCTTGTTCTAGCTAAACGTTTCTCTATTATATATGAACAAATGTAACTAAGTTTCCATTTATATTGATCCAGTTTACGCTAACATTGGTAGTAATCTCTCACATTTATCAAGTTTATATAATTCTCATTTTATTATACATCTCCTCTTTAATGCTTCGATTCTTAATCCATTTTTCCATTTTAATCCAATTCACAATAACAGTAGGAACAATAGATATCACCACAATTTTTAAGTTAATAACAGTCGTTAATTATGAAAGGCAGTTGTAAGTGACCTTTTTCAGTGCTGTTGTAACTTCAAAACATTCGCAAAACAAACCGTTGTAAATCCAGGACTTACCTGCACAGCAAATCTTGAAGAAACAACAGTTAAAGTTTTAAAACTAGTGTTAAATCTCTTTCTTATAGAGAAAACCAGGTTTCAACAAAAGAAGGGGATATTGGGTCCATGTGTCTACAGCTGTCTATGAACCCCAGCGAGTATTCTTACTTCAGCCCCCGAATTATGTCCATGTGGGCAGGCCCAGAACACTGGCGTTTTAAACCGCACCATAAAGGTAACAGTGGGCAGAGGCTGGGCAGGGATTGCCAAGAGTTCAGTCGAAGTTAATTGTGGCATCTCGCACATTTATGAAGAATCACAATCTTTTATCTGTTACTGTTTCCCTTCCTCTGTTGTGAGTCTACCTGACTTCTTTCAGTGTTTTCTTCTCCTCCTGCTTCATCAGGGCTGCATATGAGTGTGTGTGGGTTGACACATGGACATTCCCCTATTCAAAATCATGCTCTCTGAAGTTTACAGAAGTATAGTCTGTAGTACACAGTACAATCTATGTTGATCTCTTACTCTATAATAGAAATGGCATCACGGTATATCCCATTTTTAGTTAATAGTATACAGATCCATGATGGCAAACCTATGGCACGCGTGCCCAAAGTGCCACGTGGAGCCATATTGCCTGGCACGTGCAGCGTCGCCTGATCCCCTTCCAGCTTTCTGGTGTGCATGCGCATGTGACGATCTGCTGACCTTGGTGTAGAAGTTCATTTTCCAGCACGCACATGCCCCCTGGGCAGCTTCTCTTCCTGCTCGTGGCCCCAACGAGGGTATGTGCTGCCTTTTCGGCACTCGGTGCCAAAAAGGTTCGCCATCACTGATATAGATAAATATGTAGCAGTCGCTTTTCCAATGTTTATTGTAATACTTCCACCATCATTGCTTATTTTCTCACATCACAACCAGGATTGGTGGGTCAGAGTAGAGCTACACCTGATGTTCAATTATTTCGAAAGCGCCATTTTGTGCTGCCTGTTGAAAGATACTTACCCCAGACTTTCGGACCCCAGGGACCACTAAATTCATAATTTTAAATCCCGAGGACCACTAATATGATCTGCCTAATGATTGGCTGTGTGGGCATGGCTAGGTGGTCATGTGATTGGGTGGGCGTGGCCAACTTATGTCACTCAGGTTGAGGGGCGCCTCGCTGGCCCCTACTCGCCCCTCCCCTCCCAGCCACTCCTCGCCCACCCGCTCTCCTTAGGGCCCCAACAGGAAACAGTTGCTGGAGCTAAGCAGCCACTATGAGAAAGAGTTGGGGAAACAGCTCAGTTCAAATTGGATCTGACCAAGAAGGAGGCTCAGCAGAAGCCCCTCACTGAGGACTACGAGCATAGGCTTTCCAATCAGAGGGGAAACCTGTGGGAGTGCAAGGCCAAGTAGAGGTGCCTGGAGGCTCAGCATGCTGAGATGGTCAGCCATTTCCAGGCAATGATGCAGTCCTACTGAACGAGGCCCTCCGGCTCTTCTCCACCAGCGGCACTTCCCTCCAGCCTTTGCCCAAATCCCCACACCAGGAGGCCAAAGCAGACCCCAAGTCAGAATTTCTGCCCCCCTCCGACCTGCACAAAAAGACCCCAAAGGGGGGGACTCTCTGCAGCAACACAAATGTTCATTGCACGTATCCATCCCAGTGGCCATAGTTTGAGGACCCCTGATTTAGTGCAATATAAAAAATGCAAATATTTTTTCACGGGCCACCAGTTGGTGACTGCTGCTTTAAAGTTCACTTTTATAGAACAATTCTGTTCAAGGCTACATGCAGCAACACTAAAAAAAAGAGGAAAATTTAACATTCTATGGCAGAGCAAGCTGCTTCCTTCCATCCTGTCTTCTATCCTCTGCACAGGTGATGCCAAGTCTGAGAGAGTCAGTAAAAGGAGAACAGTTAAGAAAGTCTTTGAGATCAATTTTGACGAGGAGATTGACTTTGAACTTCACTTCCGCAAAACTCGGGTAGGTTTTTGTTTTCCCCCCTGAAGGCAGGAGAAGAAGCAACTGGTGGAAAACAATGAAAGAGGAATCCAACTCAAAACTAGAGAGAAATTTTCAGCGCTGGTTCAGTGGCCTTCAAACGGCGATGAGCACCACTCCCAGAGGTGAACTGGTAATTCCAACCAGCGGTTGGGCCCGTCCCAGTGCTATACCATCTTATATAATTGCCATGTGTTTGATGCCGCACGCATGTGCGGAAGGTGAGACTTGTGATCACCCCAGTGGTCAGCGGAGCTGGCAGCAGATTCGGAGAGTGAGGAGGTTGGGGAGGAACCTGGGCCAGTCCTGTAGTCTGGGGAAGCTCTAATGAGGGCTCTTTGTCGGAGGTAGAGAGAGGGCCAGAGCTGTATGCCAGTTATCAGCTGCCTTTGGAGTCAGACATCAGTGAGGCAGATGAACACCTGGCGTCTGTTCCCAGTGTGCACATGCGCAGAGTTGCCAGACAAAGGAAACAAATAAAGAACAGGATCTGACTTGGGACTAAGGCCACAAGTGGACGATGAATGGCCCCTCCCAGAGGGAATAAAAGAGGAGCGAAAGGGGAGTGGAGTTTGCAGGAGACAATGAGTTTGCTTAATTGGTTCGTGACTCTCCGAGACCCCTTGCCAGGTTTTGCAGATATCAGCCTGGCAGCTCTCCAAGCCAGATAAGGTCTGTGACTGTAAATCCTCCCTCGAAAGACTTTGCTGGAGGTGAATGAGCAGAATTCGCAGTCAATTAATAAAAGGTTTTTTGTCGGGACAAGAACTTTGCTTCAGGCTCTCGGGAACCCTAGATCAGAACAGAGCTCACATTTTCAGTTCTGGGCGAACCGATTGTTACATTATGTGACTCCCTCCTCTGACCACTCCACTATATTCAGCAACGACTAGCAGAGTAAACTCTGCAGGGACTCCTTTACCGTTACCAAATCTAAATCAGTGCAAAATGTGATTTAAGATAAAATTTGCTCAGCATTCTTAGTAGAGGATGTTTCCAACAGTTCTGGTTTTCTAAAACAGGCAGCTACGGTCCTGTCCAAGTCAACCCTCCAAAGCCAAAACAAGAAAAGCAACACCCTCCCAAAGGACTTCCACTATGATCCAGACAACCTCACTCGGCTGTTCCTCAAACCTCAAATCAGGGTAAGGTTTGCTTTGTCAATGTGTAAAGATCTTGGCAGAGATAATGACAGCTTGCTACTCTGGCCAGAAGATTGGCTAAAGAGGTTTTCTACCTGAGCCACCATGCCTTAGTGCAGGGGTGTCCAAACTTGAAGACTTCTGCCCTAAAGGGTTGTTTAGATCAGACAAACATCTTTCTTATTACTGAGCTGAAGACTTTAACGCTTGTTATTGTGGAAAATTAGAGCAGGTTATTTGCTGTTCTTACCATTGATCCGTATTCTCAGCTGCTGCCTCTGTTTTAAGTCACTGCAGTCTTCTACTTTCCTCTGAATTAAGATGGACATGGTGGCTCAGTGCCTAAGACACTGAGCTTGTCGATCAGAAAGGTCGACAGGTCGGTGGTTTGAATC